>NW_023339807.1:26547254-26563467 GCF_004916995.1 Morone saxatilis | reverse complement strand
AAAAAAACCCCCAAAAAGGGAAAAAAAAAAAAAAAAAAGTTTTTAAAAAAAAAAAATTTTTTCCTTTTCCCCCCAAGGGGGGAACCCCCCACTTTCCAAAAAAAAAAAAAAAATTAGAAAAAAAAAAAAAAAAGCGCCAGAATTTTTTTTCTAGGGGGGGACCGAAAAAAAAACCCTTTTTTCCTTTTTTAAAAACCCTTTTTTTAAAAAAAAACTTTTTTTTTTTCCCCTGGCTTTTAAAAAAACTTTTTTTTTTTTTTAAACTTTTTTAAAAAAAATTTTGGGGGGGACATCTCGGACGTTGTTTGGCCTTTATGTTAATTGTTGTTTTCCTGCCTGCATGATTGCGCAGTATTAACCATCTGGAAGGTGAGGACCAACAACAATTAAAAAGGCGATGAAGTTAAAGTTGGATTAATATCACTGGTGAAAGGTAGAAAAAGGGAGATAATCCACAAAGCAGCCCAACAACAAACCACCTCCACCCTGTCTGAAAGATACAGTCTTGTTCCTTATTCCCTCCACGTCTAAGAAAAAAATGTTAATCGAAAGCAGCAACTCCTTAAAATTTAAGAATCAACAGCCAACTAATGTGCCACAAATACAAAAAAAAAGCTTTACTTTACATGTTTCCATTATGATGTAACTGAAAGCTTTTCAGTAATAAATGTTTCTGCCACAAGATGTTAAAGGATTAAAACATTTTATTTCTCTCTCTGCAGTCTTACCGAAGGGTTTAACCTCTTAACCATGTATGTAAAATTACCTAAAAATGCATAAAAACAACATTTACCAAAGTAAATTAAAAGCTGTCTTCAACCATTTGCAGACATGCATTGGTTTTGGTCTCATTTAAAAAGATCTAAAAAAATTGAATCTATGTGCTCATGTTGATGGACAATAAATCTTAATGGAGTGTATATATTGGACCTTTTGCAAGAACAGAACTGTTTTTGTTACAATGAGGCTTCTTGGGTGAGTTGGCTCAATTTTATGATTGATTGCTTGCTTGCTAGTTTGAGGCACCGATTGTGCCTGCTGTTGTGATTGTATCCAAAAAGCGTTTGACCAATAAATAGACGAGATTCTAAGCTTTCCAATGATGTATGGTATTGGTATGGTACTAAATCCAACATGGCGGTATGTCAACGGCCCAGATAAGAGAAGGTTAAACAACACATCTACTCGTACATCCGGATGCCTTCGTGGCACTCATCATCCAACTACTCGTCTTCCTCCTGTTGCATTTTTGCATTTATTTATTTATTTTTTGTTTACCTCACAATTGTATTTACATATAGTACTTGAGTAAATTTACTGAACCCATTTGTGCCTGCAACTGAAATTTTGATTTCCAATGAGAAGTGAGTTTTTCTTACCACACAGTATTCAGTCTTTGGGCAGATGGGACTTCTGTTTTCTCATAAAATGGATGAAAATGCCAGAATAAGCAACAAAATGTGAGAGATTTGTATTATTTCCAGTACACACATGTGATGGGTTGTTGAAATTGGCTGTATCTCAGAAACTAGAAGGAGCACAATCAAGTATTCTATCTATGCATTCATAAGAAGTTGAATATTAAATATGCAGTAAGAAAAACTGACTTCGAATGTTGATAAAAGTGGGATTTTTCATGGAATCCAAAAATGTAAAGAGATTTTAGAGCCAGACGGAATCAGAACCAGCGTTAAGGCATTTTTCCTAATCACACTGAATATAGTCTTTGGATGAAAATGGTTTAGTGTTGTGAGATTCAACCAAATATATACAAAAAGGTGCTTTGAATCCTTTTAAAGCAGACCGACACTCTTACAGCGAGGCCGAGCGCCATTACAGAGACAAAGACATCAAGAAGCTGCCAACTCTAGACTCAAACCCCAACCCAGAACAGCGGGAAGAGCGTTATCGAAATGTCATATCTACCATCAGACTTCAATATAAAGATCCAATTAGGAGGGAGCGTTGTTTCCTCTGCTGCGAGCTGAGTCCTCAGTGTGTTTGTGATTAGATGTTGTCGATTGGAAGCATGGCGAGGAGAGAAAAAAGCAATCAATAACGCGGCGGTGAGCAGCCAAGGCCGCCTGGAGTGACTCAGACGGCTCGAGGCGAGACGAGCCGCCTCCACCGCCGCTGATCACTGACTCATCTGTCAGAGGGGACAGGGGGAGGATCAGTTGGATTTATTATTGACGAGTGTGTGTGTGTGAGAGAGCATCAGCTGTTCTGTGGTTACACTGAGAAACATCCATTAAACCTCTGAGCGAAGGAGTCTTCAGATACTTTGTATCAAGACTCAGACAGAATCAATACGATATTGATAGAAATTATTGGTAAAAAGACACCACGAGGCTTTCAGGTTACACCCCAGTTACTCTGCAGCTTTTTTCACTCCACATTTTATCATTTTTCTCGGATTAAAAACAGCCTCTGTGCTCTGATTGGAATATTTTACCGTCAATTTTTAATAAATTATACCAAAAAATTTAATTATTTTAACATTTCTTTCACTTCCTCCCTCAATGTCACTGCAAATAAACGCCTAAAAGCATCACATGCATTTCAATGTTTTAGAAAAGCTGCCTTAAAACTCCCCCAGAAGAGAGCGAGTGGAATCCTGGAGGGGCTGATTAGTAACTGTTTGTGTTTTAACAGACAGCGCTCTCAGTTTCTCAGATGCTCAGAGTTTCTTGGGCCTCTTCCCCACATCTGAGTCTCAGGAAGTCTCCCGAGGCGTGATGACATTCCTCCGGCCTGCCGTTCCTGTCCCACCGCCTCTATTGTTTCAGGCTTTAATAACCTTTGAGCAGGAAGTGAGCGGTGAAACCACAGAAACCACACCGGGCTAAAAGCTTTCTTCCGATTGATACTGAGCTCAGAAATCCCTCCCTGCCGCCGCAGAGACGAGTTTACAGTCTGCTGAAACTGGACCGCTGCTCTTTAAATGCTCCTCTGTCTCTGTGTGTGTGTGTGTGTGTGTGTGTTTTATTCCCCTTTACCTGCACTAAAAATACCAATCTAAAAATACTCACTCTGCACTTTCTGATCCCTCCATCAAACATTCTTAAATGTCATTCATTTATCTACTTAGGGTTGATTCACATTTATATTGCACATATCCACAACAAACAGCCGACTTCTGTCCACCACAGTTTGTGAGATTAAAGGTTAAACGTCAGAGAAAAGTCACTCTTGCTGCTGTCTGAGTGGTGACTCAGCGTTTGGGCTCTGAATAAATGAGAATAAATGATAATAAATTATAATAAATGAATGCTTCTCAGTACAAATCTAATCTCACTTTCACCAACAAGCAATACGAACTGAACAATATCAGAACGAGGTATCAGCAGATTCTTTTTTTATAATGAAAAGTGATCTCATAATTATGAGATAATAAGTCGTTAATTCACAAAAACGGAGCTGAATATTAGTTTTAGTGAATGCAGCCGGTCTCCATAGTACATAATGTCAAACCATTCCTCTATTTACCGTCTTGGAGTCATCCGACAGGCCAATATTTTTTTCCAATAAAAACTTAAACTTTTCCTAACTATGGCCTAGAAGGTACTAAAATAAAACAGATTTTCTGAGCATTTACACTGATACACTGATCAATATTATTTATCATGTGACAGGATGAGTCATTAGACAGCTTGCTGTGTCAGGCTGACTCGGTGCCAAAGGTCAGAGTGCAGACACGACCCTGAAATCAGGAAGAGACAGAAACTCCTGCAGGAGGAGCCTCGAAACACGGCGGACCACGCCTGACCTCTGACCCCTGCACACTTCCTGAGTTTTGCAGATGTGTTGAGATGAAAGGAGAGCAGCTTTCACTCTTCCACATACAGTACGGCAGCTCAGAAGATGAAAGGATTCTGTTTTTCTCTGATCAGAGCGGCACAGGATGGAACCTGAACGCCACACTCTTTAATATCATCCACAAAGTGCAGAGAAAGCTTAAAGACTTTTGAATAACAGAACTTTGCATCCACACTCTCCACTCTCATAGATCAGCGTGTCTCCGACTGCAGTTTCTCTCATTAATCCTGAGATCTTCACATCCAGCGTGTCATTTAAAAATTTTAAAAGAATTAAGCCGTAACATAGCTGCCATCCTTCATACTTCAGGGGTGAAAGAGAAGAAAAGCAAAGGTCATGCAGGAAATAGGACATGAGGAAAAAGTAATTATCTTCTTAATCTCCTTTTTGTACCTTGTTCCTCTTCACTCCTTCATCTCAGTGACTCTGTCTAAGGTCTTAATGCTGTGCTTAAGCCTGGAAGGTGTCTTGATGTTTGGTTTCCTCACAGCCAGAAATTCTGTACAAAGGATAATAACTTGCTCTCCTTTTCAGTACATAAAGAAAACAGGACTGTAAAGAGAGTCATTTAAATAAAAATAAATAAATCAACTCAATCTGGGATGCTATGAATGTGTGATGGGATTTCCACAAGCAAAATCTAATTCAGTTTCACACTGACAACAGTCTTTATAGCAGGGCTGTCGACTGAAATTCTACCTATTCCCCAACCAATCCATCGATGGTGGTCAATGTGTTTTACTTCTATGTTAACTAAATCTATCTAAGAGTGCTTCCCTACCTGCTAGCTGCTGGGTGCTAATCAGAAGTTACACATCCTTGCCAAGAAGAAACTGTAAATTACACATTTCTTTCACAGTCAGAGCAGAGTTGCACTGAAGCACCAAACATTGTCCCTCCAGACAGCAACCAGACCAACAGATCCTTGTTTCTGTTAGCGTTTAACAGTCTGCTGTTCACTTATAAAGATTACAATCATTACATTTACATCATATGTGCAATGACGGTGGCAGTCTATTGATTACTATAGATTTTTTAGGCTGGTGAAACAAATCTACCTGATGCTAATTTTGTTCTCTGATCAGAATCATTTAAAATATGCTTTAACACATTTAAATGCTACTCCGAGTGGATCTGGGGTCTGGAGTCTGCACACAGCGACCACAGAGGACACGCTCATGGCTGCCGCTCGCCAAAGTAAAGGTCATGAGAATTATCACCACCTCTGACCTTTTATACTCCTCTACTTGTGTGTTGTCTGCTTGATAGAAATGCCTTCAGTTCAAAGGTCTAATGAGATGCCTGTGATCTTTCAGGGCTCACTGTACGCCCTCCACCCATGTTGGGTTCATTCAGTAGCTGTTTGCATTGATTTGAAGATGAAAAAAAAAATTCCCAGTATCATTAAAGCCATTCAGTGAAATGTCAGATGTTTCCTTCTGAAGACTATTGATTCAAAATTTTCCAGAAGGTTCACACACACACACACACACACACACACCATCAAGAAAACCACCGCCAATTAAATTAAATGTATTTGTACTGGCCAACAGCAGTCGACTGGAGGCTGAACTGGGGAATTAGTGATAAAAAGCATAAATGTGAAGGAGAGTGTAAAGGTGTGCTCACACTGCGTACTCAGTCAGTGGAGGGACGTAGATTCGCTCTGTAGGCGGTATGACCTGAGGGGAAGATAAACAACTTGAGCAAAAAACGTGCAAGTATAACTTATTAAGCTGTTTCACTCAATTCATCAGCGTTCAAGGACAAGAGAACAGAACAGAACAGGAATATCAGGAGCCTTGAGGTGCAGTAGGATGGCGACCTCTTCCTCACCAAACCACTGAGTAAAACCTGCAGTTACTGATTTTTTGGCCACTTGAGGGCAGCACTAAGATATGAGGTGTAGCAAAAAGTACGGTGGCTGAGAGGTATAATGAACTGCAAAAGCCGGATGTAAAAGTCACAACATAAGAGAGGGGAGCAACAACGGATGTGCACAGTGAAACGTAGAAGACTATTATTACCGGTGAGCTGACGCCTGCTGCCGACATGGGGAAGAGGAAAGTTCGTATGAGAGCATTACATCTTTTAACTTCCACAAACCGGGAAATCAAACAAGCAAATCTATTGGTTTCATTTTCAGAAAGAAACTTTGACTGTAAGCGGTTGTTACAGGTGTAGAAATATCCTTCCTTGTCCACATGGTCGCTCAATCGGAATCGAATCTTCTGTTCCAGTGAAAGGCTTTACTCCACCTCTGCAGGAGGTTAGGACCTGCATCCAGTCATTGTGTTTGCAGGAATTTCTATAGGACGAACTCAGTCAATAATGGGCTGTTTACAAAACAGGAAGTGGTGATGATGCTCCCCTGCTGGATTAAAGCCATTAGTGGTAGTTAGATACACATAAATGCATATTTCACAGCCAGTGGTGCTCACTTTGTTCTCACAGCTAGATGCCACTAAATATACACACGACCTGTGTGTATATTTAGTGGCATCTAGCTTTAATAAGGAGTGTTTGTCTTTTTTGTGTGTCTTTATTATGTGGCTCCATACATGCCTAACACAGATAATTGGGTCTGATTGATAATCCCACACTGGCTCCTGCTTCATATCAGGTTCCTTCTCCGGCTCTTTAATTAGAAACTTGTGTGAGAGAAATACAAAGGCTGTCAGCTTCCTGAGTCTTTCAATCAGACCTTCTATCGTCGGCTCCTCTTCTTCCTCGGCCTAATCAGAGAACAGTGAAGTCGACAGAGAAGAGACGGCCCACTGAGCTGGATCGCAGCGCCGCCAGTGTCACCCCACCTCAACATCATTATCAGACTGTAGCTAATCATTAAAGCTGAGACGAACTACACACACAAATAAATGTACAGTATATCACCTCCCAGTGATTACACACTTTTATCAAGTAAAATACACTTTCTTCCTCTTCAGTGTAGACATACAGTACATGTTTAGGCTGACAGCTGAAATGTTTCATTCATTGGCTGATGAACAGGAAATCAATTCAATATGATTATCAGACTGACATTTCATTTTCACTCCATTGTTCAGCAGTCATGGATTATCACACATTTCTCCAGACAGTGGTAGAGAGCAACAAAACCCCCAAACCACTTTCTTCAGATGAGAACAAATGTGTACGGGTATTAAGGAGTGTTTTCCATCCATTCAGGTCCAAATCTTGTCTTATTGTCCTGGTTCTGGTTCTGTACTCTTACCCCTACCTGCCCTGTGTTTCATTCTCTTTTGCTGTGACACCTGAATATCTAGAGCAGCACTCTAATAACTAATAATTAAGAGTAGACACCACAATGGTACAAACAAGTACTGTAGAGGTGTGATTTATAACAAAACAAATATATTAAATACCAAAAATGTCACGTTAAGTGGTGTTTCAAAGCAAAAGTATCAGATTGTACATTTGCTTTTTGTAAGTGTGTAGATTTTTGATGGTTCTCCAACACAAAAAAAGCATTTATGGGGAAGTTGGTCATTCAAAATACTATGTTAATGTTATATTCTATGTACTCTGGACAGTACAATAAGCCACTGTAGTCATGGAAAAGAACTGTGATATACCATCAAACCAGAATCTTAAATGATCATACGTTCAGATATTAAACTCCGGAAACATGTTGTATCTTATAAAAAGGACTAAGAGAAAGCGGTAGGAAGATACTGAGAACTGGAAGCCAGTGAGACAGACGCAGACTTGGGGGCAGGACTTCAGCTCTCTCTCCATTATGAACAGTTTGGAGGTTCACACCTTCAGGATCTCACCTTCAGGAGGCTTCACCTCCTGCCGATGGAGCTGCTATTGCTACATTTAGAGCAAAAAGCGTGAAGACACTGAGAGGAAGAAGAGAGACACACAGATGAGGAAGAGAAGTACTCTTCTTCCTCCGTGTTTGGTTTCCTCTCAGCTGATTCTCCCTCACTCACAGCTCAGTTTGGACAATAACCACCACAACGAACGAAGAAGAGGGGCGAAAACTTCCCTTTCTGACCTGTTCTGTGGGAATAGTTTTTGCTCAGTGGACAAAATGTTTGTGCGCTCTGCTTCCTCTTCAATCCACAGCGTTAAGGCTTAAAATGACCTAAAGTCATGTTTTTGTGACAGGAAACCTCTTGCTGTCACGTGACTAATGAATGTTTTTAGAAGCAAATGAGTGCCTCAGGGTGGATTGTTAGGCTTACAAACCGGGAATCCACGATGATATAGGCATATATCATCGTGGATTGATGATGATGGCGCTTGAATTATACCGCTAGGCTTGATGCTGTGTCACCCAGCGCGAACCAAAGATTATAGTTAACTAAAACTAAACTAAAACTAAAAACAAACTCTTCTTAGCGACTATTAGGGAGCAGCACTATTAATATCATAAATGTGAGACGACTGGCTTTACCTAACAACTACTAGTCAAACATTAAAATCTTTAGTCGGGCGCAGCCTGAGTCCTCAGAGTCTGCAGCTGAACTTCATACACATCGTGTGTTAAACCACAGAAATCTACCTAATATGGACATATGTGCTAAGCAGGGTTGTTGAGTTTCAGTTCATTAAAAGTGGTCACTAGAGATTCAACAAGGCAGCATGCAGGTGTCATTATGTAATGTCTTAACATTCCTTTTCTTTATTTGGTCATGTTATGAAACGTTAATGTAATGAAATCTGCAAGCGTGTTGAATTATGTCTGAGATTGAAAAAGGGCTAGAGGTCACCACCGATATTTTCCTCAGGTTTATGGTAATCCTACAATAATTCCTCGGTCACAGTCTCTCGTGGCGTATGGTTATTATACAGCCGTGCTCTCAGAGCCGTGTTGTGGGATGCTGTAAAGGCCCAGAGGGATGAGCTGCACATAAAGAGAAGCAGATGAGGTTTGGAGGACTCGTAACACAGGTTGGTCAGAAGTGGCGGCGGCTCAATACGTCGGTCACATGTTGCACATTCGCTGAGCTGTACAGTCCATTTGGCTTCTCGCCCGGGGCAGGGTTTGCTTCTCGGGGGAGGTAATTGGCTGAGGCTGAGGCTGTGGGGGACAGAAAATGAAGTCGCACTGTGAGCTCTGACACAACAGCGTGTTGTCATCTGCTTTAGGCTCCCTTCAGAGGGCCCTCCTGCTGAGGCTGATCAGGACCCACCAGAACAGCTCTCCGTCTCTGGCCTCATTTTCACTTCAGCTCACACACTGTCAGTCCGGCCCCGTCACAGAGAGGTGAAACAGGACTTCTTCACTTTCAGTTTTCAAAACTCAAACTACAAATCTTTTTAAAATCTGTCACAAATTGCAGAATAAAAAGAAGAGAATGTGTTTAATTAGCATATAAATCATTATCTTTTCATTACCTTTGAATGGGAGCGTTTTCTGATCTGATGAAGTCAGGACGTTGACGCCTTCTGTTACATATGAATCACAAAGTAATTTTTCTGATCTGCTTCACCTGTTGTTGACGTTAGCTTGGTTTAGATACAAAAACTACTATATTCATTATTAAGGGAAATATAGTGGTCATGGTAAAAAAGATACCATTGGTAAAGTGTAATTGAACCTCTAAATTCCCAGCAAATTTAAAAAATGCAGCATAAAGAATCAAATGGGAGGCGTTTGCCATGTGGCTGTGTAATGTGTGACGTGAGAGGTAACACCGGCCACAGTGACCGACTGACCACCATTCACAATCACAGGTGTTGGTAGTCAGAGCTAACCAGCCTTGAACAACTGCTGTCAGACTCTCTGTGTCCAATTTGGCTAGGAAGTTTTTCCTCTAACTGTAACATTAATTTAGCCACAGCACAGGCTAAAATACGATTAAGAATTTCCAGGACAACATAGATTTTTTTTTCCAGGATATTTGGTAATTTTAATACATTTCCAGGTGTTTTCATGACATGAACTAGTCTCTACACTTTCAGGTTTTCAGATTTTCCAGGATGCGAGGGGGAACCCTGCTTTTTCTCCTAGAAAGTGCTCTTTCAGTTGTAAAGTTATATATTTTCTGGTTACTAACTGCTAACAGAATGCCAGCTCGAGGAACCGGCGCTCCTGTGATTGGAGCTGCAATATGGCCAAGTGCAATATGCAAATTGCAGAAGCTACAAGGTAAATTATGTGACAAACAGCTTTATAATGTACTGAAGTGCTGCAGAGATGCCCTGACCTATATGTCCCCTTTGAAGTCCATCACTGCATTTGCAAAAAAATTACAGTTACTAATGTTGAGTGAAACCTAATGCTAATGCTAAATGCCCGTGGCTAATGAACCAGAAACTAAAACACATGCACAAGCCGTGTTTAGACTGTATTACCTGCCAGTGTGAGATAATTGTAAATCCATAAGTGCACTGCAGTGGGACAGCAGGTCGGACACAGCCTGACAGTTTATCAAAGAGATTTATTCGTGCGTATCTGCAGCCTCCAGGCCTCTGCAACAGCTGGGAGGCTGCTGGGAGCTTGACTCATGTAAAATACATACATACATATCTGATCATGGCTTCACTCCAAAGTGCTTCACTTTTCTTTTGCATAACAGAGGCAATTCTACATATATATATACATATAAATTGAAGGTCTTTTTAGATGGTTCTATAGCCAGAAATGGAATATAATGTTCATAAGTTTGTTGTATAATTAAGTGTATAATCACCAGAGGTGGCAAAAGTACAGATACTTGTGTAAGATAAAGGTAAAAGTACTCATTCAAATTCTTTAAGTATAAAATCACTCTCTCGGTTTCTCTGAAGGACGTTTCTACCAACTATTTCTGTGCAAAGCTCACAAGTCTCACGAGTCTCTGGTCTGTTTCATCTTGCTATGTCTTTTACGTGTGATATGCACCAGTCCTGATGTTGGGAAATAAAAATAGCCTTTTGTTAACTTGAATGGGAATTAATGATTTCATTTGATTGATTTGATTTCAAATCTTCTGAGACTTTAAAATTGTTTTCGAACTGAATGGATCAAATTCTGATAGTGAAACGAGTCATTTCGGGGGTTGTTGTTGCTTGAAATGGATCCACCGTTTTACAGCCTCTTCTTTCACAATGTGACTCTATGGGGGAAAAAGTCTTTCTGGGCCAGTGTGCATCACGTGATGGACGTCATTGCTGTAATTACACGGTTTGGCCACTGTGTCAAATTGGCTTCAAAGCCTGGCGCTCCTTCTGGGGGACTGGTTGACATTTGCTGCTAATTGGTGTGTGGCCTCTTTAATGAGTCAGTGTTTCCAGTCGCAATATACTTAAAGTATGGTTGAGATAATTCTTTATTTTTATTTTACTCGATTTTTCAGTATTTGGGTGCTTGCAAATTAAATAGTTGAAACAGTTGAAAATATTTAATCATTAACCTTTTCTTTTTTTTAACAATTTTTGATTCAAGTTTTTCTAGAGAAGAAAATTAAATTATCATTGTTATTATTATTTCAAAACTTACTGAAGACAGCCTTGAAATTATGAGTTTACTCAACAGTGTAGGTGCACTGAGATGTGAGATCATCCAGTTTGAACCCACTAAACTTTTATGCTGATGTTTTCAGCTCTCAGTCCGGTTTGATATCACTGTTCTCTCTGCCGCCCTCTTGTCTCTCTTCCTGGATGAAACCACCCGTCTTCTCCCGGCTCCTTGGCTCTGAGATTCCAGGGTATTAATCTTTAACTACTGCCAGATGGACAGGAACAGCAGCAAGGAAGAGGAAAAGAGGGCTGAAGCACGGCCTTGTGGGTAGATTTGTTCAGGATGATTGAATGCCCGCTTCGCCGCCACGACGACAGGAGATGAGGCGGTGACATCACCCCGCTCCTGTGCAGGGAGCCAGGAGCCGCAGGAAGACGATGTCACGGAGAGTGTGATGTCAGCACATGTTTGAGCTGCGATTATTATCCCGAACTTAATTTAAGTAGTTCATAGGACTGTAGAATTGGGTATCAAAATTCTTCGATCTTTGATCAGATACTAACACACGGCGATCTTCTTGCTGAGGTTCTCTGATGTGTGCCGGACGGAGAGGCTCTGAGCCTGGCAAACTTTTAACCCGTCTTCTCCTCAAAGTGTTTTTAATGTGTTCAGCACAGTAGCTCACCTCGCCCTCTACCAGACTGATTGACAGCATGTTGGAGAGACTGCTAGTTGTTGAAGCTGTTAGCGAAGTGTGCATGCAATTTAGACCGTCATGCATCAAAAATATTCTCGGTGGTTAACTGTTGACCCTACCGTCAACTACCGTTGTCCCTAATCATGTCTTAACACAGTGGAATTAAACTGTAAAAGAAAGGGATGTGCCAGTCTGTCGGAGTGACGTCACCCAGAACTGTTTACAAGCCTTGATTTTGGCGTTACGTCCGTCGCCATGGCAGTTTGTCAGAGTCAGCGAAGGTAAGGTTTCAACTCGTCCGTTAGCAGGAAACAATGGCAGCTCGCCTGGTCACACAGGAGCTGGTATTCCAGATAAACAGTAAAATGTGTTTGTGAACAGATTTGAGGAGAGAAACAGTCAACCAACAGAATCTGGATCCATATCGTATCAGCACTGTTTGACAGTTTGATCTGAGTTTGGTGTGTTAAGCTGGACGGACTCACTGAGAATGAGCTGTCAATCACAAGGTAGCCCCGCCCTAAAGCATACCATCAGGGACCATCAGTTACTAAATGAACATCATGCTGTATGGGAGAAAGATGGAGCCACAAACAGGTGACGAGATGGAGAAGCAGGTAATTACATTCAGAGTGCTGATTGCTACTCCTCACAACAGCTTTGTGTGCAGGTCTGTATGTGTTCACAACAGCAGAGAGAGATCTACACAGTGTACATTATACTCTGAATTAAGGGATCAGAATGAGTATTAGAGGAAAGAAAGTGCATCCTTAGAGTTACATCCACCATGGATCTTTGTATAAAATAAATAATTTTCCTCTTTTCATCAGTAAAAGGTTAAAATATTTTCCTTTCATTATTAGATTCTGCTGTAATTTACAGACGGTCTTGGTGCCAGGCTGCTGTGTGACTCGCCGCTCTAGTTTAGTTTTCTTGGCTTGATGTCCCTTAATGGTTTCATTTTCTCCACCCTCCGTGTGCCGTCTGAGATCTTACGCAGTACAATGTTTTAACATGAAAGCCTTCCCTTTATCTTGATTATCACTTTGTCGGCTCTTTGACAGCATGTGACGTAATCAAGGCACAAAACACACACTGATGGTTTGGTAAATCCACAATTACCTCTGATGATTAGTCCAGAGGGTGTTTGCGGTGCTCGCTCTCTTTGTTCCCGCTGTGATTTAGCGCCTCTATCAGCGCTCTTGCACAAAGTGTCCTTATCAGCGAATATTGATTAGCCGTATTCTTCGTTTGCTGCCACGATCAGCGCAGATTACAGCTACTGAGGGGGGGTAAGTGTAATGACATCTGTTCAGTGACTATTGAGAATAGGTTTACAGTCTAACTACAGCATCTGTGCAGTTTATGGTGCCTTTAAATGGCTGCCTTTAAACTGTCACACTCTTAATTCGCCACTTTGCATCTTTACACTACACGACTCTGGCTGCCGATATCTACTTGAAATAATCAGGTTTTCCTTCCTCCAGATTTCTTCAAATATCTCAAACATTACTGCCATCTTATAGCAAAAAGCTTGTTTCAACCAGATCCTTTTCACACGATACAGTATTTTAATGTTATAATAAAAGCGTTACTGATCCAATTTTCAACCACAACCCCCAGATTGACTTATGTCCTGGTGCCACAATATTGATGTAGCATGAAATTCAATCAGTCAGAGGAGTTTTGTGGAGAAACATAGTTTTTAAAGACAAAATGCACAAAACGTCGGGCAGGAAACACGCTCTGAAGATGCTCTGCTTCTGAAACGATTAAAGACCACGGAGCCGAATGTCATCGCAGACACAACGTCATAAGGCCACGCGGGGCTGTGGTTGTGTAACCGCTTATTTATCCGGTTCACAGTTTGTGTCCTTGAGCATGATACCGAAGCCCAAAGCTGCTGATGCTGTGCCTTCAGTGTGTGAATGTGTGTGAATGTGACATGTAGTGTAAAGTGCTTTCAGTGATCAGAAGACAAGAAAGGTGCTATGTAAGTGCAGTCCATTTACCACTCACTCTTATGTCACTGGAACGAGTGTACAGTCCCAAAACGTTGCACAAATAAGTTAGAAGAGAACCAAAGCATCTGACAGCGACTCTCTACAGTGAACACTGTGTCTGAGAGTACCCACTATCTGTACCTTCAACAGCTGGTTGCTGGATAACAAACTTGTTTAAAAACGGTTGCGGGGCTGGAAACTGAACCTGCATTACGTAACATCAGTCACAGGGACGCATGGTGGCTGAAATGAGTCACGGTTGGCATCAAGTCGGCTCCTGGAAAAAGAAAGCACCTAGTGTGAAGAACCTGAGAGAGCTGTGTAACAGTTCTGGGATTGTTCTGTTTGTTCTCAGAAGATTTATTGAGATTAAAAGCAGGTTGAAGAAGCACTTAAAGGGGGTCTATTATGTTTGCACTCCTGCCTGTGATATATATAATGTTACAGTGTTAAACAAGGCCAAATCCCAAAATAATAACTTCTAGATGACTTACAAAGTCAATATTTTGAGAAAGTTTCTCGTTATAATGAACTGAGAAACTGTCGAGCGTGGTCGCAATGCTGGTGAGGTACTGTGTGACTGTGTCTCAGTGTAAACACGACTAGCTTAACGCTAAGAAAACAGATTAAAACTAGGAACACAGCAGTGAAAAATGTCCTCGTTAAAAAGGATTTAAAAAAAGCCAAAAGAATCCGGGTTAGGATTGTGCTGAATCAAGGTACTAGCACCTTTTTCAGGCACTGTCTGTCTGGTCAATAATTTATCCCCACTGCATAAAAAATGAATCTATATGTCACTTAAAATCCTCTCCCTTCTGTGTTGGAGGAGGATTGGTTGGTGTTCACATCCTGCAACCTCTCAGTTAACACACACTGATGCCAGGAAATGTACTCAAATACATTAATGTACATTATTGGAGCTGCATCAGATGTTCCTGACTGGCTCAAACTATCTGGATCTGAACCAACATGAGCACTGGGCCAGTGATGGATAGATTTCTGCTGCGCCGGGGCCAACACATTATACAGCGTTTTAGCAGATAAACCCCGAGAGGCTGCCAAGCTGCTGGCTTTGTGTTGGTGTGGAAGGAAAGCAGACGTACTGTATGGCAGAGGGTGGACTGACATAATGAAAGAATAAACACTGAAAGCACTGAGCATAGAGTAAAGCTAGAGTAAGTAAGCTTCTAGGATATTTTCAACATCGAACATATTTAGGGGATAAAAGCTAGGTTTGTCCCTGCTAGCGATGAGGTAAGTTCTTAAATGTGTAGACATTAAAGCCAAATTATAGCTCTCTTACATGTACGTGTTACTTTTTACTGTTGAGGGCTCCACAAGTAATCAAAATATTATTGAAATACAGTAAAGTGTAACATCCCAAATCACAGAGGCTGTAGTGTTTGGATAAAAGGTAAAACCTGTGACAGAACAGCTTTATAATGAAATACACAACCCCAAAAAATGTCACATCATCTGGATAAAATATGTCACAGGGGTCATCAGTTTCCTCAGTGACAGAAAAGGGGTTCCTTAAGGAGAAAGGATGGAAACCAGTGAGGCAACTAGAGACCAGGGAATAAAGATGGTTTCTCATAACTATGACACTTTAAAAACCACGTTTTAGAAAGTTTTATAGTGTTTTATAGTGTTTTCTCGTAAAGCAAAGCCTCGTAGTAGAAGTATAACACAGTAACTGAGAATGTGTGGAGTAATATTTGCTTACATAAAATGATAGCCCCTTATAACTACCACAGATGTTTAGTTGTTCATTTAGTTAAAATGCTTGCAAATGGATTCATTAAGAGGGTAAGAGGGTCCACTGAGACTGCGGATACACACAGCCCAGATGTTCATGGTCCTCTTACACTGTATGTCGCGGTCCTGTCCATGTTTGTACGTATGCACTGAAACCATTTCCTGACAATTACAGCTGACTGATGAAGGCACAAAAGTCTGGAACCTGAACTTCCTTATACCCACAGTTTAGTATTAAGTACCAAGATTTACTGAGACAATGTGTCTGAACTTATGACCAGACATTGAGATACTAATATGGCTAAAAAGTACTAATATTTATACTATAATAAAAACATTATATATCTTAAGTAAAGAGTTGGACCATCAACAATTCACAGTACTGGGTTGACAATATGATTATGTAACATTTAGGAAGATCTATTGTGAGAAATACAAGATAATATTCATAGATATTATAATATTTTCTATATTAGAAGAGTGTGGACTTGAAGACAATTCTCTCCAAAAAGCAAAGGTGGA
>NW_023339807.1:26543015-26547154 GCF_004916995.1 Morone saxatilis | reverse complement strand
TAGACCAAACAACTAATTGATTAATTGAGAAAATGTTTGACTGATTAATTAAAAATGAAACCAATCGTTAGTTGCAGCCTTACAGGTTAATGTATCTTCAGATGATACAATAGCTGACTCTTCTGCGAGACCTACATACATGAAATTAAAAGAAACTAGTCATTGAACAGTTATGATATTAATTTAATGATTTAAATCTGTATATGTGATCAGCGGCCTGTTAAATGCTAACAAATAAAGCGGTAATGATTGTGAATCAGAACAACCAGCAAGGAGACAGGAGCAGCCCTAATTCTGATGAACCTGGAGATCAGCTGAATGATCCTGAAAGTGATTGGAAGATATTTTAGATTAAGTCACGATTACAAAAGGGTCAGAATGAATGGAGAGAAAGAAAACTGATGAAACAATTAGTGGAACAATCAATTAGTTGATCGAGAGTAAACTGAATATCTTTGGGTTTTGGACAAAACAAGACATTTTATAGATCATAATTGATAAAAAAAAAAAAAGTAAAATTTTTTAACTTTATTTGATTGTAGTAACATGGAAAACCTGGAAAGGAAACAACATGTTGGATCTTAATTTGTGGGACTCAAAAATCGTTAAGTGCTTTGTAGCGTGTGATGAGTTAATGTTCAACCAAAGGAAAACAAAAGGAACTTAAAGACTGCTAAAGCATGTGAGGAAATGTTTATTAAGGGCAATTTGAAGGGCTTTAGTAATAAAATTAGCTGCGTTGTTGCTGTGCTGAAGTTTTGTAATGGAGTCATAAATTGACCACGCAGGCTGGTGCGTCCTTTATCTGCGGAGGTGTATCAATCTCTAAACCAGTCGAGAGCACAAACAAACACACCAAGCTCTCAATCAGCTCCCAATGAGCTTCCCTCTCCGGTTCCCACAGAGGCATAATCCCTCCCGACAGGACATTTATTAACAGGGGTCAGGAACCTGCCGCCGTATATGGAAACTACAGTCAGCCTATCAGATCTGTAGGTATTTCCTGCTAAACACACTCAAGGCTAATTTTACCTTGCGTCTCTGCCTTTTGTCTCCTTAATCAAACATGTAGCGATGCTCAAAGCTGCTTAGAAAGAGTGCAACAGTAGAAGTAAGTCCATTTGTGGTGTGGACATTTGCTAATAGATGTAGAAACCAGGAAGAAAATGAAGGCCTGAAATCTGTCTCGTTCACTCATTCACTATATAGACCCGCAGTAGTTCTACTCCACAGCATTAACATGTTCTCATGCAGGGCTGACAGGAAGTATGTGTCTAATTTATGCAATTCCAACACTGTTTATGGACCAGAAATATTCAAATACATTGATACATTTATATATTTTTGTCCAAAAACTGGATGGGATTCGCCATAAAGTGGGCATGTGTTCAGAGGGAGCTCGTGGGTACCCGTAGAACCCATTTTCATTCAGAAATGGAACTGACAATTCCTCCTTGGCATGCTAGAATAACACGGTTGGTACCAATGGATGCGGTAGGTCAACTAGTTTCATATGATGCCAGTATCTCACTCAAGCTTTAATATATAAATTCAACACAACTTCAGACACTCAAATAAATGGCAGACGATAAATAAAGGGCTGTATGTAGTTAATAGGGAGTGATTTTGGAGTTTCTTGACAAAATTATGTATATCAATCAAAAAAAGTGCTGACAGATGCCTTCTTCTTCTTCTTCCTCACAATGCTTCATAATGTAGTCGACAACTGAAAACAGATAGTTTAGAGAAAAACAGGGTAAACGTTTGTTTTTTAAACCGTCCATATGACCCATGATGTATAATTTACATTTTCCAACAATTAAACTTTTGAAATAAATTGCATCTTAAACACCAATTGGTCCAGGGGTAGAGCGCGCCGTCCACTAATCGGGAGGTCGTTGGTTCGAACTCCGCATGTGGAAGTATTCTTGAGCAAGATACTGAACCCTGCGTCATCGGTGTGTGTATGAATGAACCGTCACTGTGTGAATGTAGTGTAAAAGCACTTTGAGTGGTCGGAGGACTAGAAAGACGCTATACAAGTACAGGTCCATTCACTGAAATATCTGGAAGATTTTAATTGCAAAAACTTTGGTGTCACCTTCCATCCAGTGCCATCATCAAGTCATCTGTTCGGGTTATTATTATTTTATCCCCCAATAAATCGCATTTTTGAACGCCGCAACAGGCTCACTAAGTGTAGGTACAACTGTCGCACAACACAGACACACAGAGAGAAAATAGCAAAGAGACAGACCAGAGAAAATGACAGAAAGTGTCCAAAGTTTTGGGGTCATCTGTCATTCATCCATTAATCATAACAAATACCTGCAACACTTACAACAGTCTGCAAGTTGAGGATGAATTTCGGTCTGTGGCCCGTTTTTTCATTTCTTATTTTTGACTTGAAAGCTGTTATTTGTGTTTTGTATTGGATTCAAAAACAATGGTCGGTCGATGTCTGCAGCCATCGGCTGCCTTGCTCTCTAAATATAGGCCAGTGAAAAAGCCATATCAGTCAACCACTATTGATAAAGGAATAACGAAATAACACATTTTTTCTATACTAAATATAAAAAGAACAAATGATACAGATTCATTTCCATGGCCCCCCAGCACTAAATACATTACGTTTTGTTTGTAGCAGGCTGTAAACATGTTTATCTCTGCTGTATTTAGCATTTTAATATGGGGCCTTATGGAGTCACTGCTGGAGCCTCTGGTGGCCGCCATGGTGGCGTATGATGTGACCAAAGGGAAGCATGTAGAGGATGTAGAGGATGAAGAGGAAGGGGCCAAGCACCAAACCTTGGGGGACTCAGAGGGACACAGTTTAATGGTTTTACACACTAAACTCTTCCCTTGTAAAATCAAACACTGTAATGTGAGTTTCTCATAGTGCCAGTGGATTTATACACAGATATACAGAACTGCTTAACAACAGAAACCTATTGAGAAGTTCTGGGAGTCTTTTTCAGCCCGACCCAACAGCCGGATTCATATTCAGACTGGTTTGTTTCTCATTAATGCAAAGCCATATGTTTCAGACGCACTGGGAACAGACAGCAGGGACGAAACCTTTCTACCCTGGCTAAAACACACACACAGTTTAAACTTCCTCACCCCCCCCAGCCCTCAGTGACTCTGTGACACCCTCTCAGCATTATGTGCAGAGAGGTGAATGCTGACTCCCTTTATGACTTAATGGAGGGAACAGCAGATGTTCATTACTTTGCAAAAAAACAAGGTGTATTATTACAAAAGTTCACGAATAGAACAGCAGTTAGTGTATCAGTGTCAGTATTATGAGGGCCCGAGCAGCAACATGCTCCGAATCTCATGAAGCACAGTGCAAAAAAATACGTATTCTGTGGGTCTTGCACATGGATGTGGCAAAATGGCTCTATAGCGCCCCCTAGAAAACTTTCAAACAAAGCTTTGGTCAGTGCATTTTGAAGAAGTTCACGATGAAGAGGTATAAAAAACGGCGTGTGTGGGGCGTTCCTGTGGCGTCATTTCACTGTCGAACAGGAAGTTACAACTTCAGCGTACGTTTTCCAGTCTGCACCAAACTTCACCATAAAGAGTCCCGAACTGAACACATGCAAATATTCAGTCATACTCACAGCGCCACCCACTGGCAACAGGAAGGAAGCCCTATTTGGGCAATCATCATGTCATTTCCAGGGAATTTGAAATGAAAAGTCCTCCATTTGAGTGGTTAATTTTCTACAGAACTCAATTGCTCAATAAGGATTTCAGCTTGATAATAAAGGAGTTTGCTCACAAAGTCCAGCTCACATCTGCTGGATAAAAAAAGGTAAAGTAAACACTGTGTGGGACATTGGTATCCTCTTGTCCAATGGCATCCACAGTGAGTCAGCAGGTTGGGATTCAGTCCGTGGTCATTCATGTTTTCACCCCCTGCTCTGCCGGTTGCATCAGAACAGGTCCTTTAAAGGAAGAGTTTAACATGTTGGCATTTGCTTTATCTCTAACAGTAATGTAAATATCTTTCAACCTTTTGCCTTGTTTTTGTGTCTGAGTGACTAACAATGATGTTTTAAATTGGAGCAGAACAGGCTGCAACGTTATTGTTACGTATGGCCACTAAATGTTTGTGCCACTGACAGACTCAG
>NW_023339807.1:26539795-26542915 GCF_004916995.1 Morone saxatilis | reverse complement strand
CGGGGCGCCCGCCGTAACCATGGGAACATCCCAGTGGGTGGTGAAGAGGCCAACGGGGGAGGCGGTGTAGGAGCAGCCGGGCCCGATGAACGCCCATGGGTCGTAGGCGAGCTTAAGATCCACAGCCATGAGCGGGGCGACGGACTCGGAGCAGATGCCGTCCTTGTCTTGGCTGTTCTTGAAAGCGTAGGTGAGGTGGTGGTCGGGGAGCAGGGTGGGGTTGGCGTTGATGGTTTGGATGGCCCGCTCTAGGGCAGGACCAATACGAGGCCAAGCCCACGGGTAATATGTGTTGTTTTGTGGTAAAATGACGGCCAGCGTGATGTTCTGGAGCACCCGGTGTTCGTGGTGCCCTCGAGTTTGACGCCTCAAGCTGCGATGTCGAGACGATCGCCCGGAAACCGGCTGTAGGTCGAGCAGAACAAGCAGAACCAGCAGGAGAGCGGTGCCCTCTTTCCAGCGGGCCATCCTCTCCCCAGCAGGTAGTCCACTTCCAACCACAGCTGAATAATTTATCGCCGTTAACTGTGGACACACACAAGGGAGACATTAACAAAACATGCAACATAAATGAAGTCCTGTTATTTGAGCTGGAAGAATGATGCGTACTTCCTCTATCTAATAACACAGTCGGGGCACTGAGACCTGCTCTGGTTGGTCATGGTCGACTTCACTGTAATAATTTTGTCCTAAGTGGCCTTTGTGAGTTCGGGGCCATGCTGAGTCGTGGGAGAAAACCTCCCTGAAGCTGGGAAACAAGAGGACAATTTTCCTGCCAGCCCTGCCCACCTCATACAAAAATGTATGACACTGAAAGTGATGAGTGTTTTCTCAAGTACAGCCTAACCCTCATGAATATCTCAGACCGGGGGAAACACATTGTCATCCTGTAATAAAAAACAGTTGAAACCCACCTAAGAAAATGACAGATTTAATCCCACTTTCATGACAGATTTAGTTATGTTACCCGACTGATAACAAGGTTTTTTTTGTATGTTTTGATGAAACCCAACCAAGAAATGTGTCATAATTAAAGCTGACAAACATATAATCAACCACCGATCAAGGTTTTCCAATCAAGAGTCAGTGGGAGGAAAACCAAACAAAGCTACCAAGAGATTGTATTTTTACTGCAGACACTTGAATGTGTCATTAAAATATTTGTACTACTGTTTATGAATTGGAAAATAAACTGAATTTCATTTGTAAAAAGCATCAAATACAGCGGAAATTTGAATTCAATATCATCACGTTGAAATCAATTTGATTTCTAAGAATAAGCCAATAAGTTAATTTAGTCAAGTTTTTACTTTGCTTTGTGATTTTTGTAAATATTGCATATTTGACTTTATGGCTATGGTTAATAGCTTCTCTTTATACTTTACAAACACACTACTATCACAATGCTGCTTACAATAGATGACGACCTGCTTTAACATTAAATCACCAATACTACATCTTTGAGGCCACTGACAATTATATTACATTTAGCCAGAGATATCTTTGTCTAGGAGGTTGCAGCCGGAGGACGTCAGAGGGAAAAATATTCTTTTCTATAAAATATGATCCAGTTTCACCCAAATCACTGATAAAGTTGTGTTTGTGCAGTAATGAATCTTCACTCTGTGTCGCTGAAAGTTGATAAAAGATTGATCAACGGGTGAATGTCAGGATATTATTGATTGAAATCAGTTAGTTTATGCTGACGTAAGCACGCCTCACATTTTGTTTTACAGGAAGACAAAATTATTGGATTTTGATGTAAAAAAACCCCAAAGACATTGAGTTTCACATACATTGTTAAAGAGGGGAACAATATAACTCAGGATGTGATCTTAAAAAGGTTAAAATGACATTTTTCTGGACTTTTTACATTTTTAATTAATCATTTGTTCTGGCTCCAGAGACACAACCTCAGCTGGCACTAATAACCCTCCATACCATATAGCACCAGACTGCTGTTGCCATCTTTGTAATGGACATGCTGCTTTGCTTAAAAGCATCAATTCCCTCCGGATGGAAACACGGTCAAAACGTCAATTATCCTCTCGAATGTAAATCAATACATCTAAAAACAACAACCATGATATCACTTCTGAAATTGTCTTTCTCTTCTGTACCTCAGCGGGTGTCCGGTTTCCTCTTCATGCTGTTGGTTGTGAGTTTTGGTGATTTCGGTAATGGTGAAACTCGCTGCCAAAAACCATGCCCGCGAAAACATGTCCGGCGCGTGCCCTCCTACCTGGCAGCCGGTGAGCAGCGCGCGACGGCGACCTTTAAATCCCGTTTTTTAAAAATTGAATTTATTAATTAATTTATTAAATTATTAATATTATTCGCTCCTCTGGATTGAAGAAACTGTCCGAATTTCACCAGTTTTATGAAGAAAAAAATATATAATTAATAATTCACATTATAGTCTTTCAGGAGCTTCAGGAGGTCGTTAAAAGTTTAAAAATGCGTCAAATAGTCCAACCTCACTTAAACGTGTGTTCACCTGTCAACTGTAAGCGCCGGTGTCCTGTCAGACGTTTCACGTGGTGTGAAACCACAAACACACAAAAAACGGCAAATAAATCCACAATTATCCACAGTGACATGTTCAAACCGTTAAAACCACGCCAAATTGATCAGTAATCCCAATTCAGATTAAATGAAAAAGGTTGGAAGCAGGTAAAGTCCGTCAAAAATTAATTTAAAAAAGAGCTTAAAGCTGCTTTGTAATCCAACAGGTGAATAATCGGCTCCATTGAATTCGCTTCTTTAAAGTCCATCCGCAGGTTAATTAAAATGTGTGATTAACTGTAGTGTTGTGCAGCTGTGTTGGACCGAGAGACCGGACTGACTGCCGGAGGTCTGTCTGTCTGACTGGGCGGAGAGAGAGAGAGAGAGACGGCGAGGAGAGGAGGAAGGAAGGGAAGGGAGAGAGGAGAGGGGAGGGAGGGAGAGCCAGGAAAGGTGGAAAGGAGAGGAAGGGAGGGAGATTTAATAGATTATGTAAGAAAGAAAAGAGAGAAATTAAAGACCATCAGTTATTTATTAATTATTTATTTAATGTCTGCCACAATTTTTTGGTATTTTTATATAAAAAACTAATGATTTCCAACCAATAATATCCTG
>NW_023339807.1:26538897-26539672 GCF_004916995.1 Morone saxatilis | reverse complement strand
CCATACCTTGGTGACCTCAGTGGTCATGTTCACCAGAGGTTGCAGGACCCAATAACAAGTCCTGATTATCTCCTAAAAGGACTGATTGATGTGACTGTGAGTTGCATAAAGGCTTAAATCTGAAAGACTGTGGAATGCTATTTGCAGCATTAAATGGTAAAACAGACGAGTCTAAATGAGTTCATTTTGCAACCTCGCTCATTATTTTAATGTGTTTCTTAATAGGTTTTTTTGAGATAGGGGCTCTACACTACCCCAGGAAAAGACAAACGACAGAACATCAGTATCTGCAGGGGGCAAAATCCTCCTCGGTACTAAACAAATTCAGTCGAGTCATAAATAGACAAAGGGAAAAAAAACAACAGGTACGACGAGCATGAAAGAGGGAAGTTAATACCGAAAAACAAGAGAAAGAATAAAGAAAAATAAAGTGCTATTTGGACATGTAATAGACAAACTTTATATTCGATTTGAGATTGAGCTGAGCCCTGGATTGCTCCGATAAGGAAGACCCTGTATGACGAGCAGGAAACTGAGGACATCCCAATGGTATAATTTATTTAAACTGAACAGAAAGTAGGCCCAGGACAGAACCCAGTGGAACTCCTGCTTCTGACAAAAAAACAGCGATCTCTCACTGTTAATAACAACACAGTTCATGAAGCAGTGTAGAGTTTTATCAGAGAAGTAACATTTGGATAGTTTGGACAGTATATTACCCTTTTGCTATTATTTTTGTACATTGAATAATTTTTTTATTGTATATTTCTATTTT
>NW_023339807.1:26538524-26538797 GCF_004916995.1 Morone saxatilis | reverse complement strand
TGTTTTTATCTACAGTGAGAGTTGCTCCTCTATGGTAGCCCAGAATGGACAAACACTGGATGAGGCCTCCGTAACTACTACTACTTACTAATAACTGTCTTCATTACATTATGTTCTGAATTGGACTAATGATAATGAAAATGAGCTTCAGTCGCCACTAGAATATCTCAAAGGACCCTAAAACCCAACATGAAGCGCCACAATTCAGAGATATTCAGAGAAAGCTGCTGAATTACGGTGGAACAACGAGTGGCAGCAGGTCCTCTGGAACAG
>NW_023339807.1:26534578-26538397 GCF_004916995.1 Morone saxatilis | reverse complement strand
AAGTGGGGAACTACGGGGTCTGAGGAGTTCCCCAGAGGATAAGTCAGGAGATATTCTATATTTTTATTATTGATCACAAATTTCATGTGCAGAAGCAAAACCACTACATTACTACAAATACTGGCCGAAGAAACAACAACAGATGATCAGTTTTAGCTGAATCTAGTAACAATGCCGAAAAGGTAAATGTAAAATATAAGAAAAGCAAACCACAATATGGAGGATTGAAACTGTCAAAATATATATAAATAAATAAATACAAATAAAATGAAATAAATAAATATGCTATTAAATGCACCAAAAATATTATTAAAAATAAATATGCATTCATTATTTATAAATGTAACATAAATTAATATTACTGTTTTCATTTTTAATTTAATTTAATTTAATTTAATACAATGTGGTATTTATTGTTGTGTATACATATATATAACACACATATATTGTGTCCATACATATACACAATATACAGTAATATATATACTGTATATTTTATATTTATTTATTTATTTAGTGTGTTTTTATTACGTGTCTTTGAGTACCATGAACAGCACTTTATGAATATTATGTATAATTATTATTATTAATTTGCTTTATTATTTATTTACCTTTGCATTACATTTCCTAATTATTTACTTTCCCATTTAATATTCCATTTTAAATAAAAATAGGATTTATTTATTTTTGATTTTGGCAGTTTCTGTCCTCCGTACACTTTGTGACTAACGACTATAAAAGTATGTAAACTTAAACTGGCTCTGTAGCCTCATATTCTGACTGATTTTAAAACTGTCAGTGGATTTGTGCTTAGCTCAGTTACGACTTTAAGTGCTGTGAATTATAAATCTCTATGTGGACATTAAGGGGTTAAAGGTTTTTGGTCAACAATACAATAGCACAAAGTAATAAGATATATTGAGCTTTGATACGCAGACGTGTTAGTAAATACATTCAGGATTGTTTTCTGGTCATACACATGAGATTTAATAACAAGAATATCTAATAATAAGAAGAAATCTAGAATATCAGCAGATATACACTTTAATAAATGCAGGGGCTGTGGAGGGAGATATATTTCTGAGATTGAAGTTTCTTAAATTAAGAAAACCTTTTAGCAACACATACAAAAACATTCCTGAGTTAAGTGCCAGCTTTGACTAACTGTTTTAACTGTGACTGAGAAGATTTTGATGAGATTTAATCTGAATCTAACGGACACACTGTGGATTAAACAGCGTCAGCAGTCCTGCCGCAGCACTCTACATTTGCCTTTTGCCTCTCCTCTCCACTCCACAGCCTGCATTTAGCCCACAGTGACACTCAGCAGAAGGGATCCGGTAGAAAAGCCATTAGCCTAACACGGAGTGGGAGTCAGTGTCTCCTATACATCGGCCATATAAACCCTCCACTGCCACTTGTGCAGTTACCCATCAGCACTGATTTCTGCTCTTCTCTGAAGTGCGCTCCATGACAACCCAACGTCCTCCCACCCGTTGGATCAGGCATGTTTGTTGGTTTGTTTGGTGGCTGTAAAGCAAACATTTATGTTGATCCATTTGGACTGTACAAATACTGTGGGGTTAACATTTTAGTTGTCAGGGATGTAATGAATATAAAACTGTTGCCGTTGCTCCATTTCCTGTCTGATTACAAATACAGCATGCGTGTTTCTGAAGACCTCAGTGTGGTAACCTCTGCTGTCGCCATCTTGGCAGTCCTGACTCCGCCGCTATAATCCAAAAAATGGGCAAAAAGGTGGATTGTGGGTGGAGCTGAGTCGTACAGTTGTGCCGAACCAAAAGGTTGTAAACATGTTTATTTCTGCTGTAAAGTTGGACATTTTAATATGGGGCCTTATGGAGACTGCTGGAGCCTCTAGTGGCCGTTAGAGGAACTGCAGGCTTTGGCGGTTCAGCGTTGGCCACGGAGGTTGCCACTCAATTATTTCACGTATGAATCATGTGGTTATTAAGTTTGGATTTTCAGATATTTCATGTACAAACTGAAGACATCACGTATGAAACCCGTTTCATAATTCACATAAAGAAGCTGAAAATAAAGTCACATACAGTCGCATGTTTGTTTGTCCCTCTTTAAACGCCTTCCTAAATGTAGCATAAGACCTTAATTTGGAACCAAACATTGACAGGAAACATGAAGATTTAAACTGCTGGGAGGACTTTGTGGTGTTGGGACGTGATGTGTCACTCGGGGGGGGGATCTCTACAGTAGTAAAGCGATGATGTGCGTCTGTTGGACAACGAAGCAAAACATGAATAATGGATTTCCTTCCAGGCGGGTGGAGCTCCAACCTGCTGGAAACATGATGCAAGAGATTTCTTTGAATCTGGTTTCCTGGTTTTAACTGCCTCTTTATTTATGTGACTAATTCTAACAGATGAATTCATTTAATGAGTCGTACTTGGGTTGGTGTGACTGTATCATGACATGTTCACAGTGTCTTCTCCTTTTGTAAATCACCATCCACACTTTTACTGTTGTGTGACGCACTGGTTCCCAATCTTTTTTATTATTTAGTGAATTGACTAAGTCACATATTTTATGGATGTTTCATGTTGTACTATCAAAATCGCAATATTAGTTTTTTTACCATATCTTGCAGCTCTGTTAAAGACTAATAAACTCAGTAAGTGCAAAAAGCTGAAAATTAGACCTTCTGTGTATATTTGTGTGTATAAGTTTAAAGTAAGAGATAGAGATATATATAGAGAAGATATATATTTTTTATATTTATAAAATGAAAGCAAACCTAAACTAAAGACCGAAATAAATGGACAGTCTGATCCACTGTGGCAGAGTAAAAACAGCTGGATGGAATCTTTTAAATTCCATTAATTTATCTTTTATCAATTATAGCAATGAAGGTACAGATTATGGGTTGATTAATAGATTATAGGATATTATGTCATGTATCTGTAAAAGAAATCCTTAAAATGAATCAAAGGAAATGAAAGCATCCCTCAGTCTAAAGGTCCAGTGTGTAACATCTGACCTCACTCACCTCACAGTATTTCCTACCTGTAACATGAAACCAGCCTTTATGAATCCATAAACTGATGATTAATGCATTCATCAAAGAGGAAAAAGGTCACGAACCTCTTAAAATCCTTTTTTTATTTTATTTAAATGTCTGTGTTTCTGAGGTGTTTTTCGTCTTTTCAAATTAAAAGACAAACTTCAGTGAGTGAAGCAGAAACCATGAAGTGACCGTAGATGAACAAACAAGTAAAAACCGCCCCAGAGACAAAGCGGCTGCAGTATAACTGTGAACACATGTACTCAAATGATAAATTGTCTCTTTGGCGTCATCCTGACAACAATCAGCATCACTGCTGATCTGCTCTCATCCAAAGGCCTCCACACCTCCACCTGTAAAGGGCCAGCTCCTAAATGCCACAGAGACGCAGGTCCCTGCAGATAATCTGTCCACTGTCATGGCAACAGGACAGTGTCTCTCTAACCCCGCCCTGTATGTGTCCCTGAAATGTCTTCGACTGCAGTAGTTATAAGTGTCAGGTTAGCTCCAGGTGCAGCAGGGCGATCTCTCACGTAGAATCGGACGCTTTCAACCCGTAACCCTCTAAAAGCAGACCTCCCACAGGCTGCAGTGTTTGGCCTTAATCTGTTCAGATTGTCTCAAAACCCATACGAGTCTGATATGCCTCCGTCAGTACACTGTTAAAACATCTATAGGCTAAAAATATTAATAAAATGTGAATTTACATGTAAGAAAGCCCTACAGGTCAAGGTCCAACAGCACCCTCTACTGGTGCAAAGACAACTAGCAGTGAACAA
>NW_023339807.1:26531890-26534478 GCF_004916995.1 Morone saxatilis | reverse complement strand
ATGATGGAAGTTGAATAAATGTTGTTTATCAGTGTATAAGCATTGGTAAACTGTCCAAATACAGTTTTTATCAGTGTAAACAGCAATAATTACTGTAATTACACAGATAATGACTTTTATTACAGTTCTATAACTTTTAGAATTCAGATTAAGATAAGAAAAATATAATAATAACAGCACACCGCTGTTTATTCAAGCCTGATTATTTGTATTATAGCAGAGTTTGACTACGTCATTCTTTCACCTGGACGGCTGCTTTAGACGACGATAATTGGTAATTTGTGTTTATTGTTTTATTTATCATATTTATGATCATTTGATTTTTTCATTTTTCATTTGATATTTCTGTATTATCTGTTGTGCTTTTTATGTCCATTGTTTGAATTTAACTTGAGCAAATAAATAAACAAATAAAAAATATATGATTATTGATAACGAATGAAGTAATACCACTGTAATGTAAAATAAAAATACATTTCAAATTCAACCAAAAAACAACAGTCAGTAGTACAGCAAATTAAATTAGTTAGTTTTACACTTTTATTTTCTCTTAAAAGCATTTTACTGTTCACACTGTTGTTGTAAAATGTTGAATAAAAGGTAAGAAATGATACTAAAACTGTTTCACTAAGATAAAGGACATAATGTGTTTGCAGTTACATAGTAACGAGGACGCTGTCAGACATTCTTAATAAAGACAAAGATGATATAAACGTTTAAACTGCTTTGTTACTTTGGTCCCAACTGACGTGGGCAGTAACGACGTCCGTTCAAACACAAATTAAACCAAAGTCGTTCCACATTTGTACTAATTAGCAGCTGGTATTGACAGAGCACATGCGAGTTGCTGATTTAAACAAAAATTAGTTTCTTTCCGTGATATTATCTTATAAAATGATGTTTAGTGTTACTTTCGTACCAGTGCTCCAATATTTTGTTCTGGTTTCTTCATTTAGAAATCTCCAATCTCTGTGATTCTTGTTTTTATTTCCTAAAATGTGATTGTGAGTGTGACAGGTTCATTGACCTTTTAGCTTTGATCCATTTCTATTGCAGAGTTCAAAGGGTTAAGGTCTGTATAAATGTAAAAAACATGGGGTTTAGTAGTAGTAGTAGTTACGATAAAAGCAATAATTCCTCATTAAGTATCTCCATGTTTGTATTGTCAACAGTATGTATGACATTTATCCGTCTGCTATCATCCATCCATCTTTAATCAGCAGGACAACTGTGTCTTTGCTGTATTTTGCTCCTCTGTGTATCGGTGCCATTTCAACAGGAAGGAGAAGTGGCCCCCTTCAGGTTCTCCTTGTCAATTATTCAGTACAAAAGGATCTAAATATTCAAAAAGCTGTGGCTATGCTCACTGTGTGCAGAGGAACACGCCTGCCGCTCGCACTGATTAACTGTGGTTTTGTAAGTGAAGACTCAGCAGGTCTGATTACAATTTTTCTCCAGAGCATCAAACTCTACCAGGAACTGCACGAGCAGTTTTCAGGATTTATTACCCAGAAGTCTGTGCGTTTATATCTGCTTCTTCAACATATTGTCTTCTCCAAAAACTGATCCCCAGAGGCCTGGGTTATTAAAAATCAGGGATGTTAATTTCATGATTTATTGTTTAGGTGTTCAGTAACACTACGTCAAAACTAACACGCCTGAAAACGTCTGCCGGTGCCAAAGCCTCGTTTTTGTGACATGAGTTTTATTTTCTGTCTTAAAACACACAAGACCATATCTCTAATATTGTGTTAATAAGATATTGAAGCTGATATTGAGCTTCATTTAACCAGGAACAACAATGGTTGCATAATATCCCAGCGGAGGAACCAGAGTAAGAGCACCCGCACTGTTTTTACAGTGTAAACAGGAAGCAGGACAAAAAGAACGAGGAAAAGATTTGTAGATACTGGGGGCCTCGTGTAAAACACTGCGCAGCTTCCATACTGAAGCTCACAAAACTTTAAAAGTACGTACGCAAAGAAATTTATGTATAAAAGCAGGCCAGGTGTCCTTTATGCCTCCCAATTAACGTGAAACTGACGGCGCTTTAACGAGCCATGGACCCTGCCTTGCCTCCTCCCATAAATCAACATTCAAATGACAGTAAATACGCCCCTGCTGTCATCTTCTGCCCAAATCACAACGGCCAAAACTTCTGCAAAACGAGCAATAAAGGAAAACCTCACTGAGGTGGAGGCCAGAAAAAACAGTTTATTTGGTGTTTTGTCCTCTGGAATAAGCAACAAGTGTAAATCCAAAGAGTGGCTGAGAGTAACGAGCGGTCAATTGCAGAATATAGAAAAATGGTCTGAAAGCAAGATGGAGTGACTACACATGGACAGGGTGTCACTGCCACAGGTGGAGGCTCAGGAAAGCCCCAACTGCCTTTCAATCATTAGACACCTTCATATTTAGGATTTGAGTTATGGTGTCAAAAATTTGCTAAAGTAACATTAATAACTTTTTCACTCTTGCTAACATCAGCTACGTTTTCTGTAAACTGTGCTTGTAGCTGTCAACATCTCCAAACCTGCAGCTCTTGTGGGGGGTTCGCGGTCTGCAGAGGTCAGTACCTATCAAAAGTG
>NW_023339807.1:26527911-26531790 GCF_004916995.1 Morone saxatilis | reverse complement strand
TACGCACGAATTTTGTGCGTACGCAACGTTAGTACATGAGGCCCCAGGTCTTTTGTGTGAGTGAGAAGATCCAGTGAACAGATCCCAGTAGATGGCAAACCCCCCAGCTGGATTTCCAGGAACCCCGATCCACATTGCCCCTGAAACCGCTGGATGAACTCTCTGCCTCATGGTAGGATCGTGCCTGTCGCTCTGACTGGTTGCAGCTAGATAGAACACACAAACCCTTAAAGAGCGAACACTGACCTTTCAAATCAGACCTTCACCTGATCTGGAGCTGACACTGACCAACTTTCTTCATCAGACACTGACTTGGAAAGGAAATTGAACCTGTCGGGAAAATCCCACCTAAGGCAATTTATTTTGTACATTTGGTTTAAAGGGCCCGTTTTTTAATTTTAATATTAATGTGAAAGTGATGCATTGTTTTGCCATTCATAAGCAAACTAAAAGCTTCAAGCTTATAGACCCTAAATGTATGTCTAACAGAATATTATATAATTAATTAATTATAATTTTCAGAATATCATATTGATAGCTCGTTGAACATTTTATTGTAAAAGAGAATTTTCTGTTTCTAAGACTCAATGATTTTCTGAAGAAGAAAAGTAAACCTCAACAAATGATCATCGGTCGGCAAAACTTTTTGATTTCAAGACTTAAAAGTTTGACTTTGACATGAAACTTAAACATTTTGTAAAGACAGTTGCCTTGAAAGTTTTTTATTACAGTGCACTGAACCTCTTCATGGAGTATTGTGTCGTTGGTATGTGACAGAGATGAAAACATTCAAATATAATCAGTACTAAGATATTTTACAGTGGCGCACTTTTGTACTTTCAGAAGACTCAAACTACTTTCTCTGTGATTCATCAAACATAAAAACCAAGACGAGATCAAATCTGACTATCTGTCTGGAGACCAGAAGGGACCTGGTTCCTCTGGAGCTGGACCCACACTGTAAAATGTTACTGTAAATTCACAGTAAATTACTGGCTAATAATTGAAGTAAATTCACAGTAGCATACAGTAATTATTTTACAGTAATATACATGAAAAGCACAATAATGTAGTGTGTATCTACAGAAACCATTCAGAATATCACTGTAAAAATACAATAATTTAACATTAAATTACAAACACTATTTTATTGCTAAATTACAGAATGTTGCTGTAACCTAATCACAATAATTACTTGTGATTTAACATTTTTACTGTATTATTCTGCAACTCAGTAGCCAGTAAATTTACAGTATGTCTATTACATCAAAATACTGTTATTTTACATATAAATAGTAGGTTTTTTTTGTTTGTTTTTTAAACCTTTATTTAACCAGGGAAGGTCCAATTGAGATTAAAATCTCTTTTTCAAGGGAGTCCTGTAGTTTTACAGCACAGCATTGGCCCATATTTAGGCAGATATTTTGTAGATTTAAAGACCACATACACAAATATATACTATAATTCATCATCTTTATTATACATTTACAGTACTTTACATTGACATAGACAATATCTTCAAAGTTGTATTCAGAAAAAGACATGCAATGAAAACACATACATTAAATTGTATCACCAATATAAACTTTGTTAATAAAGATTTGTATCAAAACATGAAAACAGAAATGGAATATATGCCCCAAGTTTCATATCATGATATATTTTGAACAGTAATGATATATATTATAGTACTGTATTTTAGATTGTGTGGCTTTAAAATCATCTCAAAAATATTTTTACACTATGGAAACATCTGTTTTTTTCTCACTTCACCCTCCCCTTCCAAACGCCATGGAGAAAATCAGATGGCTGCAAAATGCAAATGTCCCTATCTCGAGCCAGTGTTTGGTTTGTCCTTTTACAGCCAATATTTTTACAGGAGTCAGACTGTAGAACCATTGCTGTTTAACATGGTGGACAAAACATACCTATGAATATTATATTCCATTTCTGATAATAGATCCTAAATGTTACACACTGGACCTTTAACTATTGTGGTGCTGTAGAAATGTTCTACAGACCTAAAAGGTAGATTTGGAAGTTTTGACAGCCAGTCCTGTTTCCTACTCACTGATGACTTGTTTGATTGGTAGAGTCCTCTCTCAGCTCAAGCCATGCTATTATTCATATCCAACCCTGAGCTCAGACTGTTTTCCAGACTTATCACAAAAGTGTCAAAAGATCTGATGATGATCATGATTCAAATATAAAGACAGAAATGAATGAGAGCATGGATTGAGCTGAGAGAGGACTCTACTGATCAAACACATAATCACTGTGCAAGAAAGGCTAGATGTCAAAATCCAAAACTTACAATTAAAGAGAGCCCCTTTGTTTGATACAGATCACAGCAACAATCCCACCATGATCAGCATATCCCCATATCAGTCAAAGTAATCGTCAAAGTAGTTCTTTTTTCCAAATCCTTCAGCCATAGAAAGAGCAATCAGTTTCACATCAGTTTTGCTGACTGAAGTTCAATTCCAACCTCTCTGTGATTCAGATTTAAACTATTAACAGTTAACGGTCCTCTCACAGTGCTGCACACTCGCTTCATCAAACCGTTTCTTATCAAATTCACAGCTGCTTACTGTAATATTACACATAATTACCCATCATGCATCTCATAAAACTGCATAACAGTAGTTTATTGTAAAAAATGACTGAAAACCTGGTGATTGTTAACAGTGCACTGATCAGGCTCCTCTCTGCTATAAAACAAACAGGCTGAATGCAGGGAGTTCATTTAGAGCTTGTGTGCAATGAACACATGAATTCTTGGTGCAGTGTACTGATAGTGTTTGACAAGAAGTAGTACTGCAGCATGTGGACGTATCAGCTCTGTATGTGAAGAAGGTATCACACGCAGAGGCTCACCTGACTGAAGGGAAATATTAAAACGTGTGCAAAAGTTCTTCCAGTGTAGATTGTCCCTCCTGTAATTCCAATATGAAACAGCAGATGGAGTCACACACACGACACACACAACAATAAATAGAAATGAAGCTCAAGTCCACAAACTACACAATATCCATGTTGCTCAAGTGTGTCAGGACTCAACTGGACCCAAATGAATTCTGATTATTTGTCCACTTTGTTCAGCCTCGTGGATAAATCCTCTTTATTGACTGATGCACAAAACTAAATGTTGGTTGTAAAAACAACAAGTGATAGAAACTCTGCCTCATTTCTCTGTGACGAAGCTTTTTAGTGAGAAAGTTGAAAGGACCAGAAGACTGATGACAAAATGCTCTTCTGCTCTGAACATGAACTCTGAACTTTGTGCTGTTTCAGGAGGAAAACGCCTCAGTTAATCAGTTTGTTGGAGCAGAATCTCAGCTATGTACAAGGAAATAATCAATCATCTGCTTATTGATTATCATCAATGCTAAATACACTTTAAATCCCTCCAAAGTTCCTCATTTGTACCCTGGGATTTGAAAACAACAACAAACAAATAAATGTGATTAAGATTGGGTGATCTCTGTGCAGTGAAAGAAATGCCACAACAATCAGCTCCAGCAACAACGATGGAAACAAAACCATTTGAAAGAAATGCAAAGAACAGAATTTACAACCCACTGTCCCTGAAATCACTCTGTCTATTCAGTTTACACACTCAAACTGTGGATCCAGGATAAAGTCCAGCCAATAGAGAGGCCTGAAGTGAATGTGGTCTGGACTCTGTGGAGGAGAGTCAATAGTTCAGTGACGCTGTAGAAGGACAGAAAATACCTGCACTGTGATCCAGGTACACTGCCAACTCTGGAGGACTGAGGACCTAGACAGAAGTTTGGATTTGTTGAATAAATATAATTACAGTTTGTGAAACATTGTAACATCCAAGATTTGTCATTAAATCCCAAATACCACATTCAT
>NW_023339807.1:26511170-26527886 GCF_004916995.1 Morone saxatilis | reverse complement strand
GACTTATTCTCGCCTAATGCTTTTTACGACTTTTATTCTTGGTTAATGTTACAACTTTATTCTGTGAATGTTTACGACTTTGATTCTGGGGTAATGTTACGGACTTTATTCTCGCAATGCTACGGACTTTATTTCTGCAATGTTTAGACTTTATTGCTGGTAATGCTAAGACTTTATTCTCGCAATGCTTGACGGACTTTGATTCTGGCTAATGTAAGACTGTTATTCTCGCAATGTTACGACTTTATTGTCACAATGTTACGACTTTTGATTCTCGCAATATTAGACTTTTATTGGTTCGCAATGTTCACGACTTTATTCTCGCAATGTCACGACTTTATTGTTCGCCAATGTTACGACTTTATTGTCGCAATGCTTACGGGGACTTTATTTCCGCAAGTATTACGGACTTTATTTCTCGCAATGTTACGAACTTTATTCTTCGTATATTAAGGACCTTTATTCTCGAATGCTTACGACTTTATTGGTCAACAATATTACGACTTTTATTGTCGCAATTGTTTACGGACTTTTTATTTCGCAAGTTACGACTTGATTTCTCGCAATGTTACGACTTTATTGTCGCCAATGTTACGACTTTATTTCTCGCCCAATATTCACGACTTTATTCTCGGCCGAATGTTACGGACTTTAATTTGCTCGTTAGATATTTAAGACCTCTTATTCTCGCTAATGCTTACGACTTTATTGTCACCAATATTTACGACTTTATTCTCGCAATGTTACGACTTTATTCTCCGCACATGTTACGGACTTTTATTCTCGTTATATTAAGACTTTATTCTCGCAATGGTTACGACTTTATTTCGCCAATATTACGACTTTATTCTCCGCCAATGCTTACGAACTTATTCTTCGCAATATTACGACTTTTATTCTCGCAAGTATTACGACTTTATTGTCGCAATATTACGACTTTATTGTCGCAATATTACAACTTTATTGTCGCAATATTACGACTTTATCTCGCAATGTTACGACTTTCATTTGTCGCCCCAATGCTTCACGACTTTATTTTCTCGTAATGGTTACGACTTTATTCTCGGCAATATTTTTTACGACTTATTCTGGCCAATATTACGACTTTATTCTCGCAATATTACGACTTGTATTCTCGCCAATGTTTACGACTTATTCTGCAATATTTACGACTTGTTTCTCGCAATATTACGACTTTATTGTCGCCAATGTTACGAACTTTCATTTCTGGTAATGTTACGACTTTATCTGTCACAATATTACGCACTTTATTTGTCGCAATGTTCGACTTTTATTCTGGTAATGTTTACGACTTTATTGTCACAATATTACGACTTTATTGTCGCAATTTTTTACGACTTCTATTCTGGCTAATGTTTAAAGATTTATTGTCACAATATACGACTTTATTGTCGCAATGTTACGACTTTATTCTGGTAATATTAAGACTTTATTCCTCGTAATGGTTCCTGCTGGTTTAATCTATAATTAGAACATTATATCAGTATAAGTATATAAGTGTAAAAACCTTTACAGCTACACAAAATAATCCAAAAGCAACCCAAAATCCAAACACACACACACATATATAGTATATATATATTTATGTATATATATACACATAAATCCTGCGTCTTCAAACTAACACGCTGGTAGGCTACAGAACACAGTAAGTTAGTCTTCGGTATTTTACAGCTCATCAGACTGTAGATCTTGCAGTTAGCTCTCCACGTCTAGCTCTGTTTACCTCCTGAGTCCTCCGTCCTTCGTTGTGTTTCGCGGCCTCGTTCGAGTCCCCGCGATCGAGGAGGCGACACCCAAAACGTTTGCTGCAAAACTTCTTCTCAACTTCATCCAGCCAGCTCGATCCAGTCGTCATCCTCCCATGTTGTTAGGCCCTGTTTTCGATGCTAACTCTCTCCTGCTAGCTCCGGGCTAATCCAGGCGAACCGTTGCTAAGTAACAGGAGAGCAGCGCGGGAAGTGGAGCGACACCGCCTTCAAAATAAAATAGTTGATTAAACGTAGCTCCTTCGACCTTGTTTCATGTCATCAACTTTTACTTATTAACTTTGGAGTGTATTTTGATGCTCCTCTGCTTAAGTAAACTGCAGGACTTTTTTACACCTGGTGATATTACTACTGTTGCTTAAGTTAACGGATGTGATACTTCTTACCAGAATCTTATTTTGAAAGATGTGAGAAGGACGTGCATGTTATCCGCTCTATCCGTTGTGCCTCGGTATTAACACAAGCGGGGTAAGTAAAATACCGACACTGTTTAACACAACATCTTATTTAGACACGCCACCTATGCTATTTAGAATTTCCCATACACAGAGAAGGATTATTATTAAAGCCTCATAAGAGAAAACAGAGAGAAAATAAAGCGTGCGCCAGACGAAACCTGCAGCGAAGACCCCAATGGTTTCTAGTCCCATCGCCATTTGACACACCCACTCGGCCACGACAACCGGATAACATTAATAACGTCAAGAAAAAATGTTAACCTAACCCTTCTTTTTCACCCCCGTTTTTTTGGAATTATATTGGAGTTTATCTCTCCCTCGAATAAAGTTGTAACATTGCGAGAATAAAGTCATAATATGCGAGAATAAAGTCGTAATATTGCGAGAATAAAGTCGTAACATTGCGAGAATAAAAAGCTGTAAATGTTGTCAAGTGTTTATACTTTATACGTGCCTTTTATCTGTCAGAGGTTTTATATTTTACTTCTAATCGAGCTCTCAGTCAAAAATACAGAATCCTTAATTGTTTTATTCAACTAAAAGCAAACATTCAGCCTATAAAATATCCAGTAAAGTTTAAATAGACGAACGTAAACTTGCATTAGTTGATGTTAATGAATCAATAACACAAACTCTGATTGTTTCCTCTGATTCAGTGCCGCCAAACCTGAAGAGTCGATGAGCAGCGTCACTGAGGACATCGACGCCTTTCTGGAGGAGTTACTGGAGGAAGACTACAGTGATTCCCCTCGACTGAAGGTGAACAACAACACATCGAGTGCATTTTGCTCTTAAACATAGAGCTGATGTTTTAAAGTATTTTATAATAATGGGCTTAAAAAACACAATATTTAGTAAATGAATGTATAAAATTGAGTGAATTTAAAAGTGTCAGTATCACAAACCTCAAAGTTTTGCAGAGCTTATAACTAAATGTATTATTTGTTTCTTCCCTGTAAAACATTATGATTTTGGATCGACTGATGTTTTAATCAGCTGACACAGAAACCGATTATTAGTAATCAATGTCAGGAAACCGATAAACATTTCAACACAAGTACTGTACATAAATACAACTTACTTCCATTTTATGTTGCTTTATGCTTCTACTCTTACTACTTACTTACTACTTAATCAGTAATAAACAATAATGTATAATTATAGATGAAACCAGCAGTATAACAAACCCTCTGCACCATTAAAGCGACACATTAATGCACCAATAATCCAGCATACAGTAATATAATGTATATTATTCTGTACTTTTAGTATATTTTGATGCTTAAACTTTTGTACTTCAGTAAGATTTTGATAATTGAGTGTTTTTACACTGTGGTACTGCTGATTTTACTGAAGTAAAAGATTAAGTATCTGGTTAATTAAATGTTATCTTCCTCTACTATTACTCAGGTGTGTTCACAGTCTGTGTTCTCCTCTTTTACCTTTCACTCCAGTCTGAGCAGTCTCCTAGAGGAACACAGGTGGAGAAGAAGCTGTCGTCTCAGTCTGGAGGGAGAAAGTAAGTAACTAAAGAACAATCACTGGATATAAGCAGACGGAGAAATGCTCAAATATCAGCCAAATATTTGGTATTTTTACAACTAAATGAGTCAGTAACTTTTCTTCTGGTAGTGTTTCGAGTTGGCTGATGATGGTGAGTCACACTGTAGATCCTCTCTGAAATGTGTGTGTATAATGTTCCCCAGCTATGAAAAGTATTATTCGTATCGTTCTGTCGGCTGTTTCAAACCTCTTGAACTGTGTGTTGTGCGTCCAGGTGCGGTCCTGTTTTCGCTGGCGGGAGCTCTGTCACAAATGGTGTTGGAACGGCCACATCCAAGAGGTGTGAAGAAATAATTTCATACTGCGAGCGTCTGTCATGTCTGTTGGGTTCTGGTTTATAACGATACAGGATTCTGTTACGGAGACTTATCTGATCTCAGAGGCATCAAATTATATACTTTTATTTGTTTAAATCAGCGGTTCCTAACCCTTTTCTCCTGCTTAAGTGACATATATATTATGGATATTTCATATTCTATTCAAAACTTGTGTAAAAGTGTGATTTAGATTCATTTTGAGCAGATTATGTCCTGTTAAATATCTGTATTATGTATTTTTTAAATCAATTTTAACGTTAATATGCTTGGTTTTTTTTGACAAATTCAGTATTTACTTCTCCCTGACACTTGGCCGTTATTTATTAGACAGATTACTTTACATTTTTTCACAGAAGTGAACCAAATGCTGAGATACAGACCTACTGTGTATTTTTTAAAGTTTTCTAGCGCCCCTTAAAAATCAAGAATACCTCACAACCCCCCCGAGGAGGTTTGTCTAGGCAGGTTGAGAGCCACAGGTTTAAATGAATAACAGCAAGGTCGCCCTTTTAATGTGTTAACACCATACTGATGAATAATTGCTAAGATGTAAAACACTTTACTAGAAACTTTAAAATACATTTCTGTTAATAATATCAAACAGGTCATGTGACCAGTTGAGATGTACTTCCTGTGACTTCCGGGTGCTGATGTTCGATGACTGTGAGTGGGACTTGTCCTGTGATTACCTGTTCCTCAGGTGAGTAAAAATACACATTACACACAGTAGACTTATTCTCCCGCCACTTTCTAACATAATGGAGCTTCATCAGATCATAATAATTCACTTTTTTATATTTCTTTCACTTCACTTTAAAACGAAGGAACGTTTACTTGACTCTTCTCGTCACCAGTTGCGGGTTTTTAACATATTTGTTTCTCCATGTTTTGTAACTGAAGAAGTAAAATGATCCTGTAATTCACAAGAAAAAAAAAGAAGCAAAGATTAGAGGAAAGTCTGAAGAAGTCTGTTCATCTCGCAGCCCCTTACGTTTGTATCACGAGCCCTTCAGGGGACCCGATCTGCAGATTAACACTAAAAATAAAACCTCGTCCCCTTCTTATCGGCCAACTATTTCAAGGATTCAAAGTTATTTTTATTGTCATTTACAATGAAAGGTTGTAGAATGAAATTTAGATATAGTTCCCTTTATGCTTAAAACGAGGTAAAAATGTGTTATTACAAATATAGTAATAAATCAAACATCTCAGGACTTTGATGTTCTTGCTGCCATGTTCAGTATCGTACAGTCAGGGTGTGCGAGGACGGTCAGACGTGGTTTGTTTTTGAGGTTTTCAGCTTCATCAGAAGGTGGCAGTGTTGAGCTGTGACCTGGTTTACCACTCGCCTCTTTTTATCATGTCATGTCTTCTTTACATCCACTGAACACTGCATCTAAAACAAGTGAGGAGGTGTGAAAACATTATATTTACAATGCACTATTTAGATGATGTGCTGAAAATATCCTCATTAAGCCATTTCAAATGTACATTAAATGAGAAAAGACATACTTTGGTTGTTGTTGTTTTTTTTTTTCAACAAACCGTGAGCTGTTTATTTTACACCAGTTTGAACAATTCTGCGTCTGCAAAGCGGTGTGACCAGAATGAAGACGAGCAGAGGCATTGTTAAAATGAACGAGTGAAGGCTTTCTCTTCAGGCTAATGCAGACCGAATCACCTGCGAGTTAGGAATCTGTGAGGCAAATGCAAATTCTGGAGATATAAGGAGGATGTAAGCAGATTAATGGAGATAATGACATCCTCAGAAAGTGAGGAGACGGAGTGTCATTTTGTTTGGTTTTAAATTAAAAAAGTTGCCCCCATGAGCTGCTGCAGCTCTGTCTGAATATAAATCCTGTCCCCGTTGTGTTTCTGCTGTATGGTAAGCAAACACCAGCCAGTCAAACAGTGTGGGCCGGAGTGTAACATCCTCCTATGGATTAGAGGTTTCACTCTGGTCTTTGTCTGTTCAGCTATGATGTTTTTTTCCGCTCACGCCTTTTCTGTTTATTCCAGTGCAGGAATAAAACATGAGTCAGGTCCTCTGCAGAGGTTGAGAAAACAAACGGAAACGCTTTAATGAAGTGGATAATAGCTGGATCAGTGGTGTGTTAGAGTAATCAGTGGTACTTATTTTTCTTTTTACTTCTATAAAAAGGTTTTTAATCAATTGAATTTGTCAATTTAATTGAACCACTTGATTCACAAAAGTGATAAAATCCTACCTTCTGTGAGCCATTAAAGGTACAATATGTCTGTCACTTCAAAAGATCATGGGAGTTGTTGTCTTCACCACCATTGGGCGTCATTGCATCCATGCTTCTCCCGGTTAGGATTTCCCTTCAGTGTTCATGGTTCAGGAGTTTCTACCGGGAGCCCAGTTATCCACAGAGGTCTCCTCATCCTCCAACAAACAGAACAGACCCGCTGGATTAAAACCACTAACACACTGAATAAAGCAAGTCCACCTTAAAAAACTCACTGCTTCTCCCACACTGTTGGACAGACAAAAGGACGTCCCGGAGGGGGCTGGCGAGCCCGAGCTGCTGCTAACGTTTAGCTCAGCTTGTTCAAGATAAGAGATAAGATAAGAGGAAGATTTTATTTGTCCACATGCAGTTATACAGTAAATGCACAGTGAACATGCTTCTTTGTACTGCAGCCACTACAGAAAACAAAATACTCCACTACAGTAAAAACGCAGTGATTTAGCACAGAACACACAAGGTACAACAATATACCATGTAATATAAAACTAAGAAAACAATAAAAATATCAAAATATAGACTGTAAATATAACATATTATAATATAGGACCTGTACTCCAAGTGTAAAACTTAAGGGGGGGTACTAGCCCTCCGAATATACACACACACTTTCAGTACTGAAAGCAGCTATGCTGAGTAAAGAAAAAAAATACAGTGGTGCAGTGTTCAGGTTAAGGCTCAGAGTTGAGCAGGCGGATGGCACCTGCTGGATCAGAAAACTCCCTTTTTCCAGCCGTCTCCCAGTCTTCTGCTCCTCAGGCATCGGAAACGCAGACATGCATGGCAGTAGTTTCTCTGATAACTTAAGCATCCAGATGTCCGATGACTAAAATCCTTCATCCCGGTTCAAATCTAGGAGTTAAAAAGCACAAGATCTAAACAGTGGATGGTAAAATGTGGCTTTAGACTGGATAAACCAGTCAACTGTGTGACAGCTTCTGGCAGACAGCACAACGTCTGAACGCAGGCACAAAGGCGGATATGACCCATCCTGACAGGCAACCGTGAAACGCAGAGTTACCTGAATAAAATCGACAGATTTCTCTGAGTTTGAACATTGTTGGAAACATTTGGGATAATGAAGTGTACCTGAGTTTTGGTGCAAAAACCTGAATTATTCAAACTTTATAAGTCAGGACTAAAATGTATAAAAAACAGTTCATAATCCAAGCTTTACAACTGAGCAAATGTGAGGAATTAGGTTTCCATAAATGAATTAATAGCACAGTACAAAACCAACCAGAGATCCCAGGTGTTGACCCCACACACAGGTGACCCGTAAAGTGACTTTCATATTAACAATCTACACCGCGACGTGTTTTCACTTTGTGCTCATGTGCAGCAGCAGGAGGAATCAAGAACTAATTCCTGGTGACACAATGTCGTTGGTTTTACAGTAGGCGGCTGACAGGCCACGTGGAAAACAAAGAACGGCTGCATGGAGCGTGTGTGGTGTGTGGGCGGGACCGCAGAGTTTGACTGAACACCCAGGACTCGAATCTTTTCACCCACGTCTGCTGATACTATACCCATGCTGACAGTAACAGAAGGCACCTGAGGTTCCACTGGAGTTTGCGGTTTCTGGGCAGTAAAAAAAAAAAGTTATGTTCTGGAATAACCTAAAACTACAAGTCCAAGCCTTTATTAATAAAGATACATATTGAAGATGGATTCGTTTGCATTCAAATGATGCCAATTAAGAACTACTTTGGTAAAAGATAAGGGTGTGCAGATGTCTCTAAGACGATCTGATGAGCCTACGATACGATTCAGACAATTTTAATACGGATAGATTCGATTGATGTGATCCTGATAAAGTTCTTAATATTAGTTTAATGTAAACATTTATTTTCCATTCTAGATTAAAATAATAAACTCTCTAATAAAAGCGACATTGCCTACCTTTCGAAATACATACAGTATAATTTTATAAAATACCCAGGAAGTATTTATTTCTTTATGGGAAAAAACTAAAGACAAATGTCTCATTTCAGAATTACATGTCTTTGTGTTTGTTTGCTTTTTCCCAACAGACCTCAGACAGAAAGACTTCTTGCAGTGATGACCTTCGACCTCGCCTAGTTGGAGCTCAGTTGTGTCTGGAAAGTGTTTAATATCTTTCATGTTCTTACTTGTGCTAGCTGTGTAAGCATCCACAGGTGTCACCGTGCCGTCTCACCAGGTGACTGTTGAGATCTGTTGTGCTACGTCTGACAGATCTTACAGTTGGACAGACTTTTTGTCTTTCCTTCTTATTGAATCCAAATGTCTTCCAAACTTCAGATTTTAGATGTGACGGTGCTGTAAATCTTATTGACGAGCCACGCTGCACTTATGTTACTCTCGTTGCTCTTGAGGTGAGACCCTGGCGTTGACCTTTTAGTAGACTAATGTTTGCAGCAAAGCTTCTCTCAACAGATTCATAACTTTAGAATCGGACCATCGACTAGTTCGTGGTACATTTGGATCCATCCAGGGGTCTGAGGACTGATGTAGTCACATCTCGGATTTAGGACTTGTATCGGTAAAAGAGTAATGAAATGATCCGTAAATGTGCCAGTGTTTTCGGGCTGTTTCTCTTCCCCAAGTGGTCAAAAAACATGAATTAATGTAGCTTTAAATGCGGGCTGGCAATATGCTTTTTAAAAAAGGATTTAAAATTGGACTTTCTGTCATTCCGTTCTCTTTCTCCCCGTTTTGTCCCATCTGAAAATTAATTTCTCTCATTTAAAGGTTTCATCCTCATTTTAATTTGAACAATGTAATGTCAGAAGTAAATGAGGTCCAGAGCTGCTGTCAGTTCTCTGACTGTGGATTAGACATCATTATATCTTTAGTGTGGCACACTGGCTCCATTCACTCAGCTGACCCACAGAGTGGCTTTAATAAGCCGAGGGCAGAGATAAAAGAGCTCAGGTAATGTCTGTCGTGCAGCAACTGAACTTTTCATTGACAGACGGTTGTTGTGAGCTGTTGGATGGTGTTGGCTGGCTGTGGGACCGTGCACTGGTTGTTGATGAGTCTGTCTAACGGCCAACAGCTTCGTGACCGGAGTGCCGCTCTCACAGCTCTTCTCTCCACTCCACTGTCTGTACGGCAAAACCTCATCGCAAGCTAAGCCTGTTTATAGTACTGTGCTGCTGTGCTCTTCAGATCATCTTAGGATCCGGTCGTCAATAAAATAAATACAGGTTAATGACTCAAGATATACACGGTGCGATCGGCTGTATCGTCATTCAGTACAGTTCAGTAGAGTACACAGACTCGTGTGTATTTATAGGGCTCTGTATTGGCAGGAATCTGGCGTTACGATAGGTATCATTATACAGGTGTTACATTTTAATATACTGTGATATATTGGATCTGTACAATGTGGGCACTGCTGGTATACACTGAGGAACGTGCCTAACCTTGTTGTCCGCATGTCACATCCAATGGCTCAAACAGTAGGTGTGTTTTTATACACAATGTAGGTTGGTGTCTTATATTCCACTCAGTTATAAAACACACATTGTCAAATGTCATACTGGTAGAGCTCCAAATTATTATTAAAATGTTTAGGTTGAAAGATCAAGTAAACTCACGTCACATCTGCTGACTCAGTCAAGGTTGTGGTAATCCTTTCATCCAAACCCCTACGCTTCCTTTTCTGATGACTGAAGGCTGTTTCTGTCACAGGTAATTAACTTAACCTTTTAAAATCAAATCATTCAATTCAATTTTCAATTCAATTTAATTTTATTTGTACAGCGCCATTCATAAGCAGAGAGTTTATCTCAGGACACTTTTCAAATAGAGGCAGTCTAGACCGAACTCCTTTTAACGAACCCTTTAAATGAGGTTTTCAGCAATAAAGCCCAAAAACAAAAACTAAAAACTGATTAAAACACAAACAGACGCATTCCCCAATGCATGTAAACAGGTTCCCCTTTTAAAGTTAGAGCCGACAGAAGGTTGTCGTCTTAAAGCACCGTCACAAAGCGTGTGTTACCACATCAAAAAGAGCTCATTTTATAAAATTACTGAGCCGTATCACAACCAGAACCGAACACAGCTGGATCCAGTGGCCACGAGGCGTAATATGACCGTTTGAGAAAGTGGATCACAAAAATGTAAACACAAAAAGACAAAGATTGTTAAGCAATCTTTAACCTGTAACTGTCTTTAACAAAAACCCCGTCGGCACCGACATAAAACAAACTTATTTCAGTGGTTTTTGTGCCATTTACTTTTAGTGTTATTTTGTTAAGTTCAGAGCACTCAGGCACACTCAGAGTGTTGAGTGTGTCCTTCACTTCAGTGTTATCATCCAAAAAGCTTCAGTCCCCCAGCAGCACTGCGTCTCCAGCTGGAAAAGGCGAAAACCATTTTTATAAAGAAGAGAGAGATAGAGGGGCGAGATGTGCGTTTGCTGGTGCCTATCAGAACCAGTGAGCTGTAAGAGCTTTACTCTTGATATAAATGTTATTTTAATGTTTGCAGTTTGTCTCTTTAATGATAAAGTAAATCTATTCTAACACATTTAATTGAAGGTTGCTGCTATTTAATACAATTTCACGTGACCTATGTTAACCGATTAGGTTTAAGTATTTATCTCTCATTAATAGATTAAGCAGTATTGTTAATTAGAGAATATGTTTTATATTCCCCCCGTCACCTTTTTCCTCTGTTTTCTGTTTGTTGGAGGTCATTTTAGCATCCGAATCCATTACTGAAGCTACCCACGCATCTGTTTTATTATTTAATGTTATATTTTAATTAAGGGGCTTACCCGAGAGTAGTAATGTGAAAAAAAAGAAGTTTTAGCCTGTAATTTAATATCATAAGTGAGTGTGAATAGTGGAAGCATAAAAGCAATTATAAATTGAGTATGTGAATTTATAATTGCTCTTATAATTGTTGATGTAGGCGTGATGGTTTGAATTAAAATACACAAGAAAGGAGTTTTTTTTAAGCTTTTTAATTATAAAAGTATGAAGTGACTTTGCAGCTGCACATCACTCTCAAACAGCACAAAACCAGGAGGAAATCAGGAAACGTTAAGTGCACTTGAGCTTCATTTTTGACTCTTAATGTGCTCGCTCATTTGCCGTGCACTGGCACACTTGTTTTTAATTTACTGCAGATGAATATGATTTCTGTGGATGAATCCAGAACTCACAAATAAAACTTTTACTGGAATCAGATTGTGATGACATAATAATAATCTAACATTTTACAATATTATGTTTTTCACTTTAATGGTTCCAGTCTTATTTTATTTTTTATTTATTGCAACTTGCTAATATTTTATAATTAGCACTAAGCACAAAGTACAGATGAGGCTGATAAGGCGCTACTAGTAATAATATTACTTTCCTCAGTAACTAGTAGTGTAACTAATTACTAATACATTTGATTAATGAAATTACAGTTACCCCTCAAAATATAAGTAGTTACAACCTTTCTTTTGTTGCTTTTAACAAACAAAACTTCTTTTTGGGAGTGAAAAGAGGTCGCAGTTAGCAATTGTGTGGGGTGGAGCAGAAAAGTAATAGAAGTGGTAGTGTAACTAATTACTGTTGGCAGGGAGTAATAACTAAAGTAATAGATTACATTTTTTGAGTGGACAAGCCCAACACTGCTTGAAATGTTGCCTTGATGAAGAGTCAGAGGATGACATGAATCATCAAAGTCAGGAGCCTTCATCCTTTTTGGGTTTTGGACAAATCAAGACGTCACCTTGGAACTTTTTTTACAACTTTCTGACATTTCGCAGATAAAACTATTTCTCTGTTTACTGAGAACTGCGCCTGAAGATTAAAGGACCAGTGTGTTGGATTTAGTGGCATCCAGCAGTGAAGTGAAACTCGTGAAGAACATGAAAGACCCTGTCTAGAGTCAGTGAGTTAATGTTAAATTGATGTGAGAACTTTGTGTGTTTTTCTGCGTAGGAACAACGTGCCGGACCGTCAGAAGCTCAGAGCCAAGTTGAAGAAGAGGAGAGGTTTACGGGCGTACGCCTGCCAGTGCAGCTGGTTCTCCACGTCAGAGCCGACAGACCTCAGGGACCAACCTCAGCTCAGATGGGTCTGTGGCAAACACCAGGACTGATGTTCACTCCTCACTCAAAAAACTCCCTCTGGACAATGGGCCAAAGCAGATCATCACGGACAGAGACACTTCTGCTGCTTATCCCTGTCCGTTCATCTGTTTAGAGTTCTGTCTTTTACTCTTTATCCATCTGTCCACTTGACTTTGGCAACCTTTCAGGGACGTCAATAAGACACAAAATCCATCTTCAGCCAGAAGAATCTGTAATGAAATGGATCATTAAGTGGAAAACCTTGGCGAGCTTTCCATCCTGAAACCCAGCTCTGGTTTTGTCTCTACCAACATCTGTCTGTTTGGCTGCTGAATGCTGCACTATGTTCACCAGCCAGGCTCTCTCTGTGTCTGTCTGCTGCTGAGCACGTAATGTACAGGTTACAGTACAGGTGCATCAGAGCTTGTTTTATTCAAGCTTATTATATATAAAACTCACTGACACTAGATGTTGCACTAGAGCACCAGCATCTCAGACCAGGCGCTACTGCTGACCACTCTAACGTAGCAGATAATCTTACAACTCACTTCAAACTGGATGGAAACAAAATAAAACTCAACCAATCATTTCAGGCAGTGACAGGAGAGGCATGAAACCGAAAGAGGAGCGCGTTTGTAGCCAGTTAATTTGTTGAGGGAGGCCCTAATATTATTATATTATATATTATATTATGTTCTGAATGTGTGTTATAATGATATATGTTAATGAACCAAAGTACGCTGCAGCAGTGAAGTTGTGGGCCGGAAAACCAAAATAATGAGCTGAAAGATGCTGTTTTATTATTGAACTTTTACATAATGCTAGCTGGCTCCATAATTAAACTATGGATGTAATTTCTATAAAAATCTGATATAAACTGTTTATTATTGTATTTCCCAACCTGATTTTTTTATATATATAAATGTGAAATGTGTGATTTGATGTTGATGTCTTTCGTATCACTGTAGTCAGGTGTAATTTCAGAAGATATTCATATTGTTTTCTATGGTAACAGTCTGTATTTTATCAATTACAAACAAATTATTGAATATGGCAAACAGTTAATTAGCATATTAGTCACCTCGACTCATCCTGTGACTGACGATGTGTTCAGTTAAAGCCGAACCAAAGCTGTTCTCGTGTTGTGATCTGACGAACGCGTCTCCTGCCCCGTTGATATGCAGCAGCAGTGTTTGCAGTGATGACAGACTGATGGGAACTGATGTCATTTCATTCAGTTCTCTGATGTCAAGTCACAGTTTAGTGCGATTAAAGCTCGCCGTTGAGCTGCAAACACAAACAAAGCCACGAGGAGCCACAGCAGCTGTGTAATTATTCAGTAAGTGATGAGTGGGAGAGCGCTGCGTTTAGCTGCGGTCGATTTTAAAAAAACCTCATAAATCACTTGGTGGTGATTTTTATCTTTTTACTGCAGCTGGTGGAACAGAGAGTGAAAGTTTGAGGTAAACCGCCGAACCTCGGGCTTAATTAGACAAATGTACTGGATGAGTTCACAAACTCACAGGTCAAAAAGAAAAACTTCTATCTTTGTTCACTGAAGTGTTTAAAGCTCCAGTGTGTAACACAGAGGAGGATCTACTGGCACAAATGGAATATAATATTCATAGGTATGTTTTCTTTAGGTACGTTTTTATCTACAGACGCTGCGGGTCGCCTTCCGTGGTGTCCGCCATGTTTCTACGGCAGAACGGCAGGTGATTGGGCGAATCTTCTGTCTATCACCGTCTATCACTTCAACCAATCAGATCAATGAACTGTCGGTGGAAGAGAGAAAACGTCTTTTCCATTGAGAGAATCCTTCAGTGTCGTTCTCTGAATGAAGAAATAACCAATCAATCAATAAAACACTTTCTTCTTAGTTCTTTGTTCTTAGTTTCAACCTCATGTAAAACTATTCCCAAGTCTAAAGTTTGAAGCATAAGTCTGAATACATTTAATAAAAAGACCAAAACTACCAACGTGTTAGTCCGTCTCTCAGTGACTTCCTGTCAGTAGCTCTCAGCTCAAAGCCCATTGGTTCCTACTGAAGACGTTAATCTTTTAAAAAGGTTCAGTTTGTTAAAAAGCTGCTCACTAACAGGAAGAAATAGTACATTTGTTGGGGACTACTTTCAGCGGCGGATTAATCCACATTTGGTGTAATAGTGAGTGTTCAGGGCAGCAGGAGGGTGTATGAATAAACTACAGTGTAACAGTGAGGCTCACTGATGTGTTTTTAACAACAATGAAGCTCTGTGGCAGAGAGGAAGAGATATATCAGGGTTTGATACTCACACAGTATCGTTAATGGATACAGTCACTGCTGGTCCGCACATGAGGAAAAATATATAACATCCCCAGACTTATCCGTCAACCCCCCCCCCATCTCAAACCAGTTCTTTTCAAACTCGTTTTACATTCTTTATCCTCTTTCATTGGTTTATTTGAGGACAATGTACAGTTAATATAAAAACAAGACATCCATAAATCCATATATGTTTTATTAGCTGTTGAAAGATTCTCCTTATTGTGCCTTCAGGTCACATATAGCTCATATAGCCCGTTATATAATATAAATAATACATGTATTGTAGTGGAAACCTTTACAGAAAGATTTCCTGTTCTTTAGTGTTCAAACTCTTTATTGATTTATTTAATATTAAACGAAAATAAACCAGATACTTCTTAACGGAAGCGTGTTGCATTCACTTGAAAAAAGATGGGGCTCTGTTTTTCTGAATTAATTCAGGGTTCCCCGTGTGTCCTGGAAAGTCTGGAAAACCTGGAAATTTAGAGACTAGTTTTCAGTCATGGAAACACCTGGAAATTAATTAAAATGACCAAATATTGTATATGCAAAGCTGAAAGGAGAAAAGTTCATTTTTCATTTTCCCTGTCATGTTAGTAAAAAAGTGTTCTCTCCAATAGCAGCAAACTTTTCACACCAAGTCTAATTTGGAAATGTTGTAGATCAACAGGGAACCAACCTGGGGGTTGGGACTCCTACTAGGGGTCGCCAAAAATCCACAAGGGGGTCGCAAGGTCTTCTTGAAACAATAACAATGGCCAACTTCCATGGACAAGAAAACACAAAATGTATCAAAAAAGAAGCGTATTAAGTTTTTGTGATTGTTAAAAATGATAAAAAAATATGTGAAACAGACAGAACATTGTATAAAAAGCTTCTTAAACAGGAAATAATCTACTCAGAATGTAACTTCTTGCAGTTCTTGTGTTGAATACAATATGAAATATCCATAAAATATGTCACTAAAGTTTAGTTTACTAAATGAAGTGAAAAGGTTCGGGACCAGTGGTACAGATATATGTCACAGCTACATGCATACAGCCATTAATAGAGATCACATGTGCTGCTGTGCTAGGTTTCCTCTTTAAGGGGAATCAATCAGGAACATCTTATCTTAGAAAAACAGGTGAATTGTATTTTTTTTTTTTCCAAGTGAATGCAACAGGCTGCTGTAGTTTTTTTTTTGGTTAAACCTCAGTTTTTGTCCCCTCCTGCTCTCTGTACTCACCTGCACAGTTGTTGTTTGGATTTACATAATTTCTTGCGTCAGAAAAACAACTTTATTCCCGCCTCATGAATGCTACCTGAAGGGTTTCTGCCTGCACTACATTTATCAGTATTTCTATATCTGTAAACAAACACTTGCCGTTTGTTCTCTTTGGTTTTTGGCAGCAATCGTTAGTACCTGCTGGGATCCTACTGACGCTCAGCCGGAGGAGTTCTGTCTCGTCTGACAGTCCAATAATTATCATCTGGGAGGAAAACACCGGCTCTCCTGCTGCGGGTGTGAAACACCAGCAGTGGGGAAGAGACTGTCAGATCTGTGTTATGTGATAAACTCAGCAGTGATCTGTCGGCTCGGCCGGAGATGAGTGGCAGCGATTTACATCTGATAACTTGTTGAATGTGTGTGTGTGTGTGTATAATCTAGAGCGTAATTATCTCTCCCAGAATGGAGGCGTCTTTAACAGAGTTCAGTTCAGACTCTACACTGATGAAAAGTCTGGTGTTTTCTTCAATCTGTCCAGCACAAAGCCTGAAAATGTGAGAAAGTACTGAATGTACTCTGGCAGATAGCATCTGGGTGTCTGTCTGATTACTAAATGAAGATTTTACATTATTACAGTTTTTCCACATTTCTTGAAACCTTTCTCTCTTTTGTCAAAACACAAACCCAAATTTTCAGTCTACGTTCACAAAGCCTCCTCTGGCACACACACACACAC
>NW_023339807.1:26510896-26511137 GCF_004916995.1 Morone saxatilis | reverse complement strand
ACACACACACACACAGAGCCAGGTTCAGGGCGTGGTGCTACAGAAATTATTCACAACTTAGTACAGAACATATTGTTTACTGCAAGTAACAGACGAGTTCTACCTCTGCATCACGTCTTTGTGCAGGGTCAGGCCAGAGGACTTGGTCTACATCACAGGCAATGTTCTTCCTTTCCAGGTAACGTTGGGGGGAAAAAACCCTCCAGTGTGCTGGATCTGGTCTTGAGAAGACTGCACACCT
>NW_023339807.1:26510657-26510796 GCF_004916995.1 Morone saxatilis | reverse complement strand
GATCTGGTATTCCAGATAAACAGGAAAATCTGTTTGTGGACAGATTTGAGGTGAGAGTTTTTTCAGGGTTTTAGTGTATTTTTGGTCTTGTTGAGCTGGACGGACTCACTGAGAATGAGCTGTCAATCACAAGGTAGCC
>NW_023339807.1:26502026-26510570 GCF_004916995.1 Morone saxatilis | reverse complement strand
AGACTGAGACCAGAAACTCATCAGGAAACTGTTTACTGAGCTCATAAATCAAGAGAGAAGTCTGCTCATTTCTCCATAAAATATACATATTTGGCCAATATCTCAGCATTTTATTCATTTCTGTGAAGAAAACTAAATTAAATTGTTATTTTTTGTATAGTTTTGATTATTCTTTAAGATCTGAACCCTGAAGAACTGAACACAGTCTGTATTCACAGAGCTTCAGTCTCTGATAAACAGCCTNNTTAGAAAACAACCAAAAAGCTCATAGAACAATGAGAAGAAAACACTGAATTTTTCAAAAAAGAAGCTTATTAAACATGTGTGAGTGTTAAAAATGATAAAAATACGTAATACAGACAGAGAAAGTTGCTAAAATATCAGGAGAACTCATCTCTTCCTGCAGTTACTGTGTTCCCTGTTTAAGTTCATTGTTCAGTTTATCAGCTGTTCTCTGCTGTTACTGTTGACTCGTTGAAGTTCCCGGTTATTCCCATCAATAAGTGTCAGACTGTTCCTGATGAGTTAATGCATGAGAGGAAACAACTGCTGCAGCGCTGTATACCTGCTATATACTGCATCCTGACTCAGAGCTGTAATTCTGGGCTCTGGTGATGGACTGAGAGAGGAAGACAGAGTGACAGACGTGTGACTCAGTCTCTCTCCTGTCAGACAGCAGGAAGAGCAGAACGACAGGACTGCTGAGGAGGAGGAGGAGGAGGAGGAGGAGGAGGAAAACAACAGCCGGAGTGATGGAGCTCTGCACATCGTGGGAAGGATGAAGTGTCGGCTGTTGTCACCTGCTGCCAGAGTCCACCTGTCTGAAACCCAGAGAGCATAAAGGTCCACACTAATGTTTCTGTTTGCTCCTTTTACAGGTTAACAGACAGATAACACATATCAAAAAATTAAAATCAACATTTACTCTGCTTAAAGGATAACATGCAAGGTGAAGCAAACACAATCTTATGCAATAAATGTAAAGGGATTAGAGCTTTCATCAGCCCGACCCAACCCGAGCCAAAAAATAAAACCATTTAACTCGTTAGCTAAACTGCATTGTGTAATAAAGTGCAAATTATTGTCAGAAACTAATAAATAAATGGACTCTTTAATTAGAGTTGCATGCATTATTCATAAAATATGAAATATATTTGTTAACATCCACATTCATTATGGAGTACACACCACATATCAACATAAATAATAACTGGGATAATTACTGTGAATAAACTGAAGCTGTGTGCAGAGAGAGTCACCAGTGTTTGTTTAGTTTGAGGAAACTGTCCTGTTTCGTGCTTTAATCGCAGTGGTGTCCAACCTGGGGGTCGGGATATCTTATATCTCTGCATTTTGTTAATTTCAGTGAAAGAAAAGAATGAATTAAGATCAAAACTTTAAAGACCTGAACACAAGTTATATTCACAGAGTGTCAGTCTCTGATAAACAGCCTCGTCCTGCGTTAGAAAACAACCAAAGAGCTGATAGAACAATGATAATATTCTAATATTATATATATATTTCATATATATATAATACTATACAATAAATAGTTTTACTTTTGGTACTTTAAGTATTTTTTAATGCTTGTGCTTTTCTACATTTACTTCAGTAACACTTTGAATGCAGTATTTCTATTTCTTTCTGCTGTTTGTTAATGTTTATGTTTTGGTATTTGTGAATAGAAAAAGAAAACAAATGAAAAGTCTTTTAAATATTAATTAAAATATATCTAATATCCCAAATGTACGGAACCTGTAGGAGTTGCTGTCCAGCAGGAGGCAGTGTAACTGGATCCAGTCGTTGAATTAACCATTAAATTAAAACAAGAAGAATAAGTAGAGGAAGTGAAACAACAACAGACGCACGCCTGCACTCACAGCCAACATGGAGGAAACAGAGTGTGATGATATTTTAGATGATTGGTTTATCGAGTCCCTGAAAACGTGAGAAGTCTTCACTCTTTGTTTGAACGTGTAAAGTTGATGTTATCGACCAGCTAGAAGCTCAATTCATTCAGAGACGCTACTAGCTAGCATCGGAAATTGAACTCCGCCTACAAATTGTTAAGTTTAATTTCCCCTCACTTACCCGCAGGTGTACGTTACTTCTATATAATATCATATGACATTTTTTGCATCTAATTCAAACACTTTTGAATTCGGCTGCCTCTTATTACACTTAGCAGCTCGTATTTTAGAAAAAGATAAAGTTTAAGAAGTGATTGCCGGACTTTGCTCAACTCAACAGCAAAGCAGCAAAGTGTGAAATCTGTTTTAGAAACGTATGTTTGGTGAATTATATTAGTGCCGAATTAAAGAGTGAGTTATATTCATTTAAAATTACTAATATTTTACAGCACAGGCATTTGTGCTTAGCACTGAGGTATAAAATATTAAATACCTATTTATTTTAAAGGAGTCTGGTGTCAACGTAAAAACAAATACTGCAGGTGCAATCAAATAAAAATGAGCATTAAAACAAAACTTAACTAATGAGTAACCTAACACCTGTATATAAATGTTATTGCAATGTTATAATGTGATTTTACAGCTCGGAGTTAAACAATGAGGATGTTAAATGTGGATCAGGGTCGGTCAGTAACACCTGTCTGCTTCCTACAGGTACAAAGACCTTCATGTGTATCAGCTGGAACATCCCACCCAGGTCATCGAGTGGACGTCAGGGAAGAGTGAGTTCATGTGGTTCATTCTAACACTCATTGTGTGACCGTATTATATTCCAGCTGGTCTGAATTCAACAGTTGTCAGATAATGTGGAGGCAATGAAGACACAACCGACAACCGACAACCCTAAACTACAATTACAATAAAAAGACTCTGATAAGTGACAGGTTTAGGAAGACACAGAGCTCCGGGGTTCCCACACACCCTGGAAAACCTGGAAATGGATGGAAATGAGCAAACATCTGGAATATGTTGCAGGTTTATCGGACACAAAGTCACCACGCAGCAAATTAAGTGATGTTAACTGTATGTGCAACATTTTAATAGGATAATATGTAAGAAGAGGAATTTTCTGTAAAATGCAATAAATTCTCTTTGATTTAAATGATCAGTCTATATAATGGCGTCATACTCAATGCTAAATACGCGACATTCCTGGTTTTGGGGTTAATTTGAGGAAGCCAGGATTATTTATAGCCTTAAATTATTAATTTTTATGATATTTAACAACTTTCTAGGCAATAAAACGGATAAAAAACCCCAAATTAAAACCAGTTTCCTGCCATAAATAGCAGTGTGTACATGTACATCCCAGTAAAAAAAGGAGAACGCCGTTATAAAATCTTGTTTTAACTAAGATTTGGTTGGGTTGGGGGGAAACTGTGTCACCGGAGAACATGTCAAGAAAAGGAAAATGTCCAGAGTGGGAACCCTGGAACCGTCTTTCATCCCTCCTTTTTATTATTGTTTACAGCCGTGTGTGTCGCAGGATTCACTTCGTCTAAGAATGAGATTCTGGAGCTGCGTTTGCCTCTCAAACTCTTCGCTGATGAAAATAAGGTAAGAAACACCGAATCCGTCCAAGCTTTGGGTTTATTATTGGAAACTGCTACAGTGTGAGTGTTGTGTTCAGGGTCTCTGTGCAGAACGGGACTTCAAAGTTGTCCACGGCGGCTTCACGGACGCTGCGGTTCGCTGCCTCAGACACGTCCCGGGTACCAGGTGAGTTTCTGACTGGATCAGCTGGAATGAACTGATTTATTTTAAATATAGTCTTTTAAATGTGAATGGTAAGTCTCCATTTACATCCACTTTAAGTCTCAAACCCGGTGATGGATTGTTGAAGCTTTTACTGTTTGCAGAAAACTTTTATTTCAAAGCCTCATTAATGAGCTCTATTTCAGTTAAATAAATAAACTGATTAAACTCGGATACAGAAACATAAATCCAATTAAACACCTTCAATAGAAGGAGACTGAAAAACAAACAATCAAAGCTGAATAAGATAACAGCAGCTGATTCCGCTTTCATTCAGTCGACAGGGAAGATTTCTCTGAACATTTTCTGTAAATAAATATCTGTAGACGTCATGTTGGGCAGTAGGAACTTCTTCTGAATATGATAACCAATAATTACCTTCTCTTCATGGCCGATCCCCGATAGCATTTTTGTATTGAAAAAGGAGTTCCTAACGTTCAGTAAAGGCACTCTTGAGGGTAAGAAAAGGTGTGTTGTTTTTTTATTGCAACCAATGGCGCTGCCCCCTGCTGGCCATTACATAGAATGCAGGTTTAAGACACTTCCATGTTAGCTTCACTTCAGACGTGGACGCTCTTTAATAACAGCGTGTTGACTTGAGTTGATTGTTGCTGTGTTGTTGTTGTTGTTGTTGTTTTGGACAGGTGTGTTGTTACCAACGACGGGCTGAGCTCAGACCTGCAGGTGTGGGACCTCGGAGGAGACGACAGCGGTGAGTAAAGACACCGTTACTTCATCCACTGTGATTAAAGATGTTGTTTATTGTACTCGCAAAACCTTATTATAGATTTATAACATTAATATATCAGCTAACAGCTATTCTCTATATAAAGATACAGAGTCACATGGTGTCTCTCTCCCTCTGCCTGTGTTGTATCGCAGCCTCTCTGTGGTTTGTTTCCATAGCCGGTCTGCTCCGACTGAAAACTGCTGTTTTTTAAGGATTGTAATTCACCGAAACCAGAGTGTGGCGCGTTGTTGGAAGAGACACTGAACAGAGACGCTTTTGAATCAGTTTTATTCTGTTTCTGGGCTGTTTGTGGTTAAACTAAAGGTCTATCTCTGTAGGGATCCTTTCATAATGCTGTCAGACACTGACAATAACAACCTGAGTCTGTCAGTGGAACAAACATTTAGCGGACACACTTTGATGACACATTTGTCCCAGAGGATTATTTAGGTTGCAGTCAGTTTTGTGAAAATTTTCTCCTCTCACTTGGTGAATTAATGGTTTATTTCGACCAAACCAGCGTTGATGATTATTAAAAAGACTTAAACTCATCTAATGACTATGAGTTGAATTAAGATCCCCGTTAGCTAATGCAGAACACATTATTCTCCTACAAAAAGAAAGAAAAGTGTAACAGCCGTACTGGGGTTACGGCTGTAGGGCTCTGAGGTGTTAACCTGTTTTTTAAAGCTTATTTTTTTTAGAACAAAATAAACAATTGGACGTCTTAAAACTGATTTATTCAGTTAAAGTGACAAAACTGAAATGTCTCCTTTTATTGTTTTCTCTTCTTATTCCTTGCTTTCTCCCGATGTGATTGGTTGTCCGCCGGGTCTCATCGTCCAATGACAGATGTGATCAGGCGAACAGGAAGTGTGGACGGGTCGAGGGGCGTTTCAGAGGGAGGCAGCAGGATCGCAGCTCGGCTCTCGTCGCAGCCTCAAGTTCTTCACGGAGCCGAGAGCGCCAACGTGCGGCTGACTCAGCTGACCTCGGGACAGACTGTGTACACACTGGGTAACAGTCCGTCTGTCATATACAGCTCTACGTACAGTACACCTGTTTGTATTGGACGGTTGACAGAGCCGCAGGGTGAAGGGAAACAACTGTAGCTCTAAACTGTAGTTGTGTCTCAATACTGCAGTGATTCTACGCAGGTTTTAATTCTGTAGTTTATTATTATATGTACTATGTGTATTTGTGCCATCGAAGACATAAAGCAGTGCAGTACAGGAATAACATTTAAATAATCTAAAATATAATCCTGTGGTAGAAAAGGTGTAAAGCTGTAATGAGAACAGGTTGTAGACGAGCTGCGCACATAAACATATTTATACATATACAGAGATACCATAAAGGGGTAATCATATATAGTCTACAAATATTTATTAATAAATATACAGTATCTTTAGTACATAATGTTAAAGTATCAGTTTAAAACCTGGTGATGTTTTCTATCTGCACCGGCTTTAACAGACTTAAAGGCTGCAGTTGATCAGTATTTGAACAGTTTCCTTCATCTTCAGATTCAAACCAGGGAAGTTCTCGTTTTAGGACCATTTATAATTTGATGTCTTACTTCGTCCCAACAGAGACGGACTCGGCCGATCCTCTCAGTTCTTTACATTTTGTGAGTGACGCCGTCTTCCTCGCCGGCTGCTCTAATGGAAACGTTTACATCGCCGACACTCGGACGTCTGCTGCGCCTCAGCTTTCACCTCCACCGCCGTCTTCCGGTGAATCCGTCCTCTGGTGGACAGACGCCTCCGCAGGCCCGTCCTGTTTGGATCCGTCCAGCTGCAGGATTGTCAGACTGTCCTCGCGTGGACAGACGGTGATTTCAGACCTGAGGAACCCGGGAGGAGCCGTGAGTCGGGCTCAGCTGGACGTCCAAACGCGCCGCTGCAACGTGGACGATGTCAGAGTGTCGTGGGCTCCGGCGCTGGACGACTGTATCGCAGTGTCGGGTTAGTTCAGAGCACCGAGTTTGAGGAGAGGATTGATACCACTCCATATACATCCAGTTAGCTTAGCATAAAGACTGGAGAGAGAAAGAAACAGTCTGACTGTCTAAAGGTAACAAAGCTAGCAGCACCTCTAAAGGTAACTAAAGTACGTATTCTGTGGCTCAACAAATGTCACGGCTTGGTGTTTGCAGATCTGCTCATTAAAAGTAAATAGGATGTTATGTAATGTATTTCTATTGTGATGTTTAGTTTTGATGCAGCAGTTGGAAGAAAACACTTCCAAGATGAAGAAGTCATTGTTTTCTGGCAGGTTTCAGTGGCGCGGTTCAGATCTACAACACCTCAGCGTGGAGGACGGAGCTGCAGGAGGCTCAGCCGCTGTTCGAGCATCGCGGTCACGCAGTTTCATCGCAGTCTGACGAAGGCGTCCCCGTCTTCGTCACCTCCCACGTCTGGCATCCTGAGCGGCCGCGGACGCTGCTGTCTGCAGCCTCGGACGGCTCTGTCCACGTGTGGGACTGGGTGGACCAATCAGCTGCCGGCTGCTGACGGTCGAACAGGAGGATGAAAGGAGCCGATGTTAACCTCTGCGGTTCTGTTCTGAGTCCGGAACATCCACTGAAAACATAAAAAGAAAGAAGAACTCATCAGTTTCTGATTTAGCAGATCAAAACTGAAGTCTGGTCTGATGTTCCTCTGCACCGCCTCCCTTTTTCATAAAGGGATGAAGAGATAAAAATGGGATAGAATTTACCATCAAACTTGTTTCTGTCTCCAAAAAATTGTAAAACAAAATTTAATTTCCACAGGATCAGATCGGAGAACATTTTGTCTTTAATGGTAGGAAACAAATAGAACTTTCTAAGATTGCTGTTGGATTATAGTCGCAGCTGTTCCTGCTAACTGTTCTCATCTAAAGCAGGTGGCTACTGTTTTAATTACAGCACATATTTGTCTTGAACATGTTCGTCACTAATGAAGTGTTTTCACTCCAGAGGGCCGAGGAAACAGCGGCAGGAAGGTTTTAAAGACTCAGTTCACCCGAAATCTGACAGCTGTGGTCTCACACTACAAGATCTGTCAACCTCTACCTTTCATCAGGAGTCATTAATAACAAGCACATCATGTTTAATTTGGAAAGTAGCCACAACCTTATCATACACTCTAAAAACAAACAGTTTGCATCAATCAGTCAACTTCTAATGAAAAGCTGTGCCTCTTTCAGTGGAGGATTCTCTTAAAATAAGTGCTGGTAGATGGATCCCATAATTACCTCGATCCACCAACTGTTCACTCCTGTGTGTGGTGTGGGTGGTGTGTGTGTGTGTGTTGTGGTGTGTGAGTTGTGTGGTGTGGTGTGTGTGTGTGTGTGGTGTGTAGTGTGTGTGTAGGCATTTGGGAGGTTTTTTTTGGCTGTTACCAGACGTAACCACACGGTCGGCCCTGCTTCCTCCTCCTGGGCAGCACTGCTTTCATTAGCCGTAGTGCGTGGGTATGGCTTCCCCCCAACACGAACCATGTATTTAGCCCCTAATAGACCACTTTTCGGGTCGTCTGTCTCGTTTGATCCGGCTCAACAGAGTGAGCCGCCCCCATTTGTCAGCAATCTTCCAAAAAGCTGTCCGGCGAGTTATAAAACGACTGAAAACACTGTAGTGTGAACTCTGAAGTAGATTTCTATATCTTATTCTTGAGATTGGTTTTAACAGCTGGTAATGGGGCGCGAGTGAGCGACACAGTCTCCTATCAGCTGATAACCAGGAGAGCCAGCAGCGTGGTGGAGATACTGTGGAAGACTTTTTGAAGCTGTCAATAAGAAACGTACAGTGGGAGCAGTAAATTATTGTGATCCCTTTAACTGCATTTCTTCAGGCTTTGCCCACTAACAAAGAATGGAACTGTGTATCGTTTTAATCATAAGGTACATTTTAACGTGAGAGGACGAATATCACAAAATAATCCAGAATAACATCATATAAATGATTCCCCCACCAGAAACCAGTGGGACCTAAAGGCAAGTTGGGACCACCAGTCACGCAAAAGAACCATCAGATAACACACTACCACCGTGGAAGGGATTAAAATCCTGCTGCATGCGCAGGGTTCTCTGCTAGAAGAAGGC
>NW_023339807.1:26499559-26502001 GCF_004916995.1 Morone saxatilis | reverse complement strand
CAGGACTTATATTAGTCAACTAATTTTTTCTTTTTAAAGTCAGAAAACCTTAATCAAAAAAAAAAGTGAAAAATACCCTTTTTTTTGCACAAGCGGACTTCCAGCAGCTATAGGAGAGTACCAATGTCCTGATGTAACGCTGATATTTGGGCAGATAGTTTTATCTGTCCAGGTTTGTGAATTAACATTCAGCAGCTTGCAGCTTCTTAAGCGGAGCTGTGAGTCAGAAACGGAGGAGATACAATCCAAATAAATAAAGTAACTCTGCTGTAAGTAAGTTATTCTTGTCCAGCCATGAAATCCCTCACAGAATGAAAACAGGAGAAATGTGGACGATGTGTGGCGTGTTCTGATAAAACTGACAGACAGACAGACAGAGACACTCCATCTGAGTAAACTTTTCCAGAGAGATGTGATATATGATTAATTAATAATCGATTAGTGTATTGACAGAAAATGCAACTATTTTAAAAATTGAATTGTTCCCAATTTTGGCATTTTAGAAAGAAGTTGATAAACCTGTAGTTTTTACACACCGAGGTGTGTGTAACCCAGCCTGAGATAGTGAGGGCCAAGAGCTCCAGCTATAGCTCCCTCACTATTGTTAAACAACAACAACAACAACAACAACAACAACCAACAGTTCTTGACTCTTCCAGGTGTTCATAACGAGTTTCAGTTGGCGCGCGGGTGTGCAAAAAGTGAGACTGCTTGGCTTGGATGGTAGTGATAGGCGACTGTTGACCAGCAATCTTTACGCACGTTACGGAGAGACAGTGGCTGGGTGATTATTGTTTTTTCATATTTTTTATGTGTCATTAAAACTGTAATAAGAGACTCATTATTTTAGGCAAATATGAGTAGATTGATTGCTGTTTTCCACTGATGAAAAACTGTATTTGGACAGGGTTTTACCAGATGTACCAATGCTTATACACTGATAAACAACATTTATTCAACGTATTTGTTGTGAAAACCTCCATAATTATACAACATATCTGTAAATTAACAAACAAATCTAAATTTACTGACTACTTGATTTCCCGACAGGCCAGTTCTCAGAACCGGCACACCTCAGGTTTCTATTCCAGTCCCCGATTGTACACGTTTACACATGACCGCGTCTCCAAATATGACAACGGCAGCATCATAAAGTGATTGGATTGATAGGTGACAGTGATGAGAGGGCCGATGAGCTGAGTGGAAGATCTAACCATATGGTGTAGGGATGGAGGGAGAAAGCATCATTTTCCCAGGTTTCATCTACAACCCAATCACTGATCTCTGATGATTACGTTCAGTTGTGTTTCCCCCAACAGGCAGCAACAACATCTGTATCAGCTCAGACTGACCTCTGACCTTACAGAGCCCCAATACATACGACTCTTTATACATATTCTGTATACAATACTTTACAGTACAAATACAGCTATTTATTTCTCTGCGCTGATGACTCAGCCCATCACTCATCCATTCATCAGAGGTGAGAAAAACGTCTCTATTTATTCCCATTTAGAGCTAAATTGTAGTTCTGAGTTCAGCAGGCGACAATAACACATTTTTTCTGTCTCTTTGCAGGAAACAAACTGGCTGCTTTGCTTTTAAGCGGCAGCTCCGGTTTTCAATTTCACCAACTGTGACAACATTCAGTGAAATCATTTATTGCCCCTGGAGCTTATGAAAGTTAAGACCTTGTATTAGACACACGCTCAGCCAACAGCACGTCTGCCAGGAACAAATCATTTCAGATTGAATAATTTCTTTAAGGTATTTAAAGACTGTAATCATGCTGCCATTTCCCTTGAAACATTAAATCTGCTCTTCTCTCACCCTGCTGTTAGTGTTGATGGAACAAAAAGTACAGCAACATTTTACAGTTATGTTAGGAATGCTCGAGCTATTTATGAACGCTATACAGTCGCTGCAGTGTCTCACTGTCAAAATAAATTGATTTTTATTGTATTTTTACCCTTTCTCCACTCTGCACTACATTTCCCCATGCTGCTGGGCCAAATGTGACTTTCTCCTACAGGGGATCAATAAAGGAACATCTCTTATATTGAAGGCAAATTAATTGCTTTTTTTTTCTTCTTTCTGAATCTTGTCAAATGTTAATTATTTTTTTCTAGTAAGGTTAAAGCCAAATAAACATTTTGCATAAGAATTTAAAATCCATTAATATTAATAGATAATTTATCTGATGTAATTTAATTATGTGGAGAATGCATAAAAATGGAAATTTCCCATCATCAACCGATAATTTATCTGTCCTAATAATTATCGTGCATTCCTATTTACTCTAATGTAAGAGCAACAACATTAGCAAAACCTTATATCTGAGCGTTTCCTGGAAAAATGATTCAATGATTAATCAGTTATTAAAACAGCAGCTGATTCATTTTATGAGAACTCTTCCCACTGCGTTAAAATGAGGAATGTTGA
>NW_023339807.1:26494213-26499507 GCF_004916995.1 Morone saxatilis | reverse complement strand
TCAGCATCAAATTATTATCAGTATCAGGACTTTGAAACGATTTAATTCTTTACTTTATTCTTGTAATATTACGACTTTATTCTCGAAATTTCCAAAATTGTATTTATTTATTTGTTTATTTTTCCTCTTAGTATGGTCCTTATACTCGTCGTTGAATCATCGCTGTGTACCTTTACATTTAAGATTAATAAATCCACCGACAGGGAACTGGATCCAAAGTAGAACTGGAAATAAATAAGAAAGCAATGAAATGAAACCCATCACTACCCGGAGTCACTGCACAGAAGAACCAGGCGGATGAATTAAAGCAAACTGCAGCAAATTTCATGACAACCAACAGAGATATCTCAGCGTGGATGAAATTACTGGTTACTTTTGGCCTGATTGACAAGAGGTTAACCAAATCAATAGTTATCCTCCACTTGCTAAAGATCTGCTCATAATCATAATTATAACGACAAACTGCCCTGTAGTTGTTGAGATATCTGTCCACTCGGGGGGGTCAAAATCTAAATGTGCCACACACTGGTAAAACACAATAAAGAAAACTATATGATTTTATATTTTCTAAAACTTTACAGCCGCAGACGGTAATCAGAGCCAGTAGTCTGGGTCTGACCCGGAACATTATCATCAAGCACTGGAGTAATGCAGGATCCCTTTAAAATAACCACCATGATTACTGCTATTATCCTCCATTATCAGCTTACTAATGGCCGCTGCTTGCTTTGATTACCTGTCGCTCACAGCGGCGCCGCAGACAGTTTGAACTTTAACGCAGCGCTCAGGACTGCCGAGAGAAAAATAATCATCGATCTCATATAGAAGTTATTTCACATATTATCCAGAGTGAAGGCCAGACGCGGAGATTGTACGTATAGGCAAAGTGTCACTCCTGAACACTTACAGATCAATACAAGAGTTTCTGATGAACTCACTTTGAACATGAATTGTAAAATGAATCACTCCGTTTGTAGTTTTTCTAATGAATTCAAATAAAATGCTGTTTTCCACCCACAGCTACCAGCCTGCCCCTCTATGAAACATAAATTACACTAACACATTCAGAATCAACACAATCTGGTTTATAGTGGACGAGGATGAAAACTGTAATCTGAAAAATAACTAAAGCTGTTGGACAAATTAGTGGAATTTAAAAGTACAATGTTTCAGGGCTCCCACTCTTTTTAAGAAATCCTTTTCCAGGAGGTGGTCAGCGTTTATCGAACACTGCGTTACCTCGGTTTCGTGGCGTGTTCTTGGCATTCTTTACAGCAGCCATTTTGACATGGACTAGTAGGATAAACAAAGGTGTTACCAGTGATAATAATGAAGGCTCTGTTCCATTTAGTGCCCCTGACTGTGTTTGACCTGAATGGAACATAACCTTAATTTAATGGTTCCAAAACTAAGGGTCGGCAAAGCTTGGTGGGGGGGTCGGCGAGGGCTTTCTGCTTTTAAGGCGTGCTAGACTTTAAAAACACACACAGATTTCTTTCTACCTCATGAGTATTTTCTAGATCCGGCCCTCAGTGGCCGTATAATGTAAATAAAGTACATTTACTCAAACACTATACTGCCCTCTAAAGGCTAACTGCAGTAGCTACACTAACAGTGAAACTGAGAAGAATCGCTTCAAAGTTTTTTGACTGTGTTTGTGGTAGAACGGCGGTTGTGTGCGTATTAAATATGTATTGTCTAAGTGATTTTCATGGCTTGAATTTAACCTGTGACCCCGAAAGATCAGATCCTCTGTTTCTATTAGCAATACAGCAGTAGTAAGGCTCAGTAGTAGTAAACTCAGGTCCTTTGGAGTGCAACCTCCTGAGGACCTTCCCTTTGACACTGTCTGGGCATCCAGCCATTTCTTTGGATGGGTCTGGCTGGAGCAAGCAGCATCACAGCAGCCCGACAGGAAGAGACTCCAAACTATCAGAAGCGACTCTGTCCTGGTTGCCCCCCTCCGACTCAGTGCAGGGGTGGGAGAGAGGAGATCACGGCACTGAGCAAGCTCCTTCCAGTGACAGAACCTCACCCCTAAATGTTGAAGGAGAGATCCGTAGTCCTTCCTTCCTGCTGCTGTCAAACGGTTTAGACAACCACACGCTCCCAGTAAACTCCCTAGTGCAATCTATTGCCCCATAGTGCAACTGCTGCTAGTGTGTGTTATTGTTATCTGTGTTGTGGTTTTTACTTTTTCTCTTTGTTTATATATATTATATTATTGTGTTTCATACTCTTACTGTTTTTATACTGTCTTAACTTTTTTCCTCTATCAACCTTTGCTGCTGAAAAGATTGGAATTTCCCCATTGTGGACTATTAATAGGAATATCTTAAAAGGAATATCCTAATTATCTGAACTATGTCACTATCTGCTACACGTGGGCTCAGCTAATAACACACCAAGATAGGAGTCAGATAATTCAATCAATTCTATTCCAATTCGATAAACAGAAGTTAATGCAGGACAACTTTTCAAAGAGCAGGTCAGACCGAACCCTTTTTAACATTTACAGAGACCCAACAGTACCACCACGAGCAAGCACTTGGCGACGGCGGCAAGGAAAAACTTCCTTTTAAGAGGCAGAAACCTCGGACAGACCCCGACTCTAAGTTATTGTTTATATTTTTTAGGAAGCTAATGCAGTGTTTGCTAAAGTTAGTTAGTAACAGTACTACATAACTGTTCTCTGTTCTTCTAAGTGGATGGTTTTTAGTTTGGCCTAATTAATATTTCATTTGGCCTAATTGATTGCATTATTTCGATCAAATTTTTAATATCAAAACAATTCTTGTCTTGTTCAAACTCATTCTGAAGCTGCACAGAAAAAAAATGCAGTCATCACATTTCAGTTTGGTATTCAACAAGTAGTCAAGTTGTACATTGACTGTGTACAGGATGTAGTGAACAGTCGACTGTGGACTTCCTGTAACTGTGTAAAGGTACAGCTGAGAAAATCTGAACACAACTAAAAGACTGAGCTTTAAAACTCCATCTTTTTATTCCCCCATTGAACATTCATACCGCAGAAGAAAATGTCATTGAACTAACATTAAACTGACTCACATGCACAAAGGAGAAAGATAAGACACAATTTATTCATGTAAGACTCTGAGGAAGAACGCTGACACCCACTCCTGCCAATAATTGCACACACTAAAGTTAAAAAAAAAATGTTTAAACCCTCATGAATGCTATTTTAAATGTAACTCCGTGAATTGTGATTATCCTGGTGGAGGGACGGCGAGGCTGACGGCGGCACAATGAGTCGTTACTGTGGTGGGAGCGAACGGTGAACTCTGGGAGCAACACTGGAGCCAACATTTTCATATTAAAGAGGGTGAAATTACTCTTGTATAAAAGCTGTGTGATAACCGGTTATTACCCACACAGCTCCGCTCTCCTCTTCACACTCCACAGAGTGGAATCTAATCAGGAGCTCATTCAGAGACGGGCCGGACACACACACACCGACACACAAACTCTTCTTTTGTCGTGGTATTTGGTCACTTTCCACGGCAGGCCGAGCGGTCAGGACACTTTATTTAAAATGCTGACAGTACTCTATTTTCTCTAGTCCACTTTTCCTCAGTTTGACCCCAAATCAATTTAAAATAACAGCCTCTGCTCCAGTTGTTTTCTGCACTTTTTAACTTTTTGACTCAGGAAATGTTTGGATCTAGAGCTGCAGGGATTAGTCGATTAATAGATTAATCAATTAATCACCAAGCATTGTGATATTTAAGAAAAAAAGTCCAAATTGTTCTTCTCAGATGTGAATATTTCCTGCTTTCTTTAGTCCTCTTTGACAGTAAACTGAGAATCTTTGGGTTGTGGACATTTGAGGGCGTCACCTTGGGCTTGTTTCACCATTTCCTCACATTTTATGGACCAAACAACGAATAATAACTTTATTTATATAGCAGCTTTTAAAAGCGAGCTTACAAAGTGATAGCCGTGACACACAAAATGTAGTCAAATATGAAAAGAATGAATACCAAAATACGATAATAAGAGTAGAATAGAAGCTATGAGAATAAAATGTAAATTAAAAATAAAATGGAGCAGTAATGGAGAAGGCTGGTGAGAGGGGTGAGGAGGCTGCAGGAGGTCGGTGAGGTTGCTGAGGGGCTTCGTAAGCGATGAGGAGAATTTGGAACTGGACTCTTTGTTGGATGAGGAGCCAGTGGAGGCGTCGCTGATGTGATCTCTGGCGCAGGAGTTGGTGAGCAAACGGGAGGCCGAGTTTTGGAAGTCATGCAGGTTCTTGAGGATTTTGGTGGATGTGTGTGTACGGGTTGCCGTTTTCCAGTCATGAGGTGATGAAGACGTGGATGAGGGTTTCAGCAGCTGAGTGGGAGGGGCGATGTTTTTAAGATAGAAGAAGGCAGTTATTGTGATGTGGTTAACAGCTGACAGAGCTGCAGAGGGAGAAACTGTGGGAGGATTTAAATGATTTAAAAAATGATAACTGACTGACAATTGTGTTTATTGTTGGGCCTTGGTATCAGACATCAGTACGTTTTTGGGACTGAATGTAGAAATATCAAAAGCTGACACTGACTGGTCAGATTCCTAATCTTTTTCTCTGATCAGGTAGTTCCTCATTTCATTTAAGCTGTTTTGTAAAAATGTTTGTACGTCTGGTTGTTTAACGCTTCGAGAATTAAACGAATGAGCTACTGTGACGTTACGTTTCATGAAAAACTTCAACGTTTTTTGTATCAAAGTGATCTTTTTAAGACTGGTAGTTTCACAGTATATATAATTCTTTTTTTTATTGTTTTTTTACTTGACTGGGCTTTTTATATAGGTTTATAGTGGCTGATATAAAAATATAATAAAATAAAGATATAAAAACAAAAAATTCTTGTCCCCACAAAATATGATCAAACAGTTGCAGAATATAAATCATTGCAAACTTCAATATAGTAAAAAAAGACTTTAAAATCATAATATTTGAAAACACTATAAAAAATACACATAAAATACTCAGTATTAAGAGATATGCACAGGGGAAGGAGTTAGAGCAGACGTTATGGCGGTTCATCTGGTGTATCGCCCAGCACTACATGTAGCTACAGGACAATCAGCGTAACTCAGAACTCTGAAATGGTGAATAAATATTGACTGACGGATTCCACATCTCAATAAAAATGAAGTCTCTGCAAGTTCACTTTAATGGGAATAAACAGAAATGCCCCCCTCGAAGGATCGGTCTGAAAACGTGCTGGGATGCTTTGGGAAATGGTCAGCAGCTGTGATATAAAGTGTAAGTGATTTGTAGTTAA
>NW_023339807.1:26493727-26494188 GCF_004916995.1 Morone saxatilis | reverse complement strand
AGCGTTCTGGTCTGTTAAACTGTAATTGTTAGTTGTCAATCATTGTCTGCCTCCTCAGGGAGCCACGAGTCGCCTCTTGAACGTAGGCGTCAGATTTCCATTTCAACTCGTACTCACAAACAGAAGCTGTGGTGTTTCAGAGGCTGTTTTTAGCAGTTCTGACTCACTCGGATCGCTCAGTGAAGATCGGGTATAATGGCTCCGCGTCATCAGGCCAAGAGAGAGTTCAGGCTCACGGCTCACTGTTCTGTCAGTCAATATAATGACTGTCTCTTGTGTCCTTTCAAAAGCCTTCTTACTTTATCCCTTTGCGGTTTAGCTCTCGTAACCTCGCAAAAAAACACACACATACACACCTCAACACACAGTGTAAAAAGTTTTCATCATACATTGTTTTGTTTGGTTTTCATCTTTTAATTCAGCAACAGGATTTATTCTAGTCCGCTCAGCTGTGAGCCAGA
>NW_023339807.1:26492137-26493545 GCF_004916995.1 Morone saxatilis | reverse complement strand
CACTGAAGGACTGAAGAACTACACTCAAAAACTTGTCTTGTTTGTGGAAGTCGGTGTCTATACTCCGGCAGTCCGGCTCTCTTCCTCTCCTCTTGGGAGGACAGCAATTTCAATCAATACCTTCAACATTTGGATCAAGTTGGTAGTGGAAAATGAGGCGTATCAGATTTAGTAGCTACTGATGTTATTTCAATATGTCAGATACAAATTTAATCAACATTTAAGTAAATATAAGTGTGAGATTGGTATTAGCAGATACCCGATCAGGGCCAAAACAACCTGATCGGGACAGTAGCTGGAACTATTATATTTTAATTGCCAGTTCATCTGTTCCTTTATTTCATAACTAATGTATTACTTGTTTGGTCTGTAAAATCTATCAAATAAAACCTGATAAAGATGTTCTATTTACAATGATATCAAACCAGCAGGAACCAGAAAATGTAGTGTTTTTGTTCAAGAAATGACAATTTATTAATTATCAACAGTGTCAACTCTTCACTAAAAGCTATGAAGGGAAAATAAACATTAAACCATCAAACTGAATATCATTCATTGGTGATGCGTCTCTGTATCTCCAGCCTGTTGCCTTCTGACGCCCCACAGCTCCAGTGTTAATTGCCATTCTTCACAGTTCACACACGAGAGGCTGAGACAGGTATAGATGTCATTATCAGACAGGAACAGTAACTCCCAGCGTGCATTTGTTCCAGTGGCTTATGAAACTGTGATGAGAACAGGAGCTGCTGGTAAAGGTATTAAAGGGAATTTGGGCATCTAGGAGCGGTGACAAGTGGTAAAAAACCAACACTGGCTGGCAGAGACAGAGAAACTACAGTTTTCTCACAGGTAGAAAATCCAAACTTGTGAAATGAAACATCCGGAACAGGTTTTCCCTTAAGGCAGGAAGTGCTCAGTAGGAAAAAATATTCATCTAGCTGGTCTCTGGTTTACCTGCTCTTGTGTCTCAAGGGAGTGTTTCCTCTGTTTGGAAGAGATGGTAGCAGCAAAAGAGAACAACTCGATTGAGTCTCGAAGTTTGTGCAAAAGGCTTCAGGTCCAAGAAAAGTAGTCAGACGAGGAAGACGTTTAACACTGAAGAGTGAAGTTGAGGGCATTCTGGTTGCAGCAGTGTGTGTGAATAAAGGATGTTTGCTCAGCTTGTGGCAGAGAGCTAAACAGCACAACGAGGGGAAAGCAAGGTTTCTGGAGAGAGTTCAATCAGAAGGATGAGCTGCAGTCATTATTCGGTGGTGTTGGTGTTCAAAGGGTGTCTAATGACACGTTCGAGTGCCAAGAAAGGAGGCTGTAAAGTGTGAAATTAAGTTTTGCCTGATTTCGTATTCCATTTCTTTTCTTATACCTTTAAATTAAAGGGCTGATTGCTGCCTGTCTGAAAGGGAAATAC
>NW_023339807.1:26491867-26492091 GCF_004916995.1 Morone saxatilis | reverse complement strand
CTGTCCGATAATATTAGGGTGCGGTGTACGTTCAATTTGTTTTTCTTCATTTGCACGTCACTCAGTGCTATAACACAACAGAGGGAATTAATGGGAGAACAAAGACTCTGTGAGGCTGTACTTGGACACAGTGGTGCTCTGTGCTAAATGCTAACACCAATCAGCTTTGCTCCCAAAGACGAGGCTGCAGGGTTCCCACGTGTCCTGGAAAACCTGGACATTTA
>NW_023339807.1:26484477-26491833 GCF_004916995.1 Morone saxatilis | reverse complement strand
ACACCTGGAAATTGATTGAAGTGACCAGATATCCTGGAAGTTGTCCTAACAATTAATCGTTTTTGCGCAGGGGACTGATACGATTGGTGACACCTCGCAGGAAACTACGATTTAATTGAATTTTCAGGGTTTGGTCGAATTTGCGTTAATTGTTGCGATTGCAACATTTCAACATCCTGGAGGGCCTGAATAATTGCTTAGACATTTCACTCAAAAGTACAAATATCAACCTGATCATAGGATCTAGGAACCATAAATGTCTGCACAAAACTTCATGGAAATCCAGCAAATAGTTGGTCAATAAAAGACATAAAAACATCCTGTCCATATAATCTAATCAAAAGAACAAATTCAGTATTAGAAATTTTGTATTGCCAAGATTCCACATGTCAGCTCTCTACACTTTGCCTGAAGTGCATGAATCATTAATTATTCCTCCTGGACTTCCTGTAGAGAGCAGCTCAACTCGCAGTATGTCACCTCCACTGGCTCCGACAAACCGTTGAATTTAAAATGCAAAAATCAGTCTGTGCATTATTGGCTGTTCAGTTTCAACTCGTCCAGAAACTCATCAGGAAACTGTTTACTGAGCTCATAAATCAAGTGAGAAGTCAGGTAATTTCTCCATAAGACTGAATGGTAATCTGTGTGCTATTGCAGCAAATGTGCTGCCCCCACTGGTCTTTACACAGAATCAGGTTTAAGACACTTTCCAAATGTCAACTTAAAGTTTCCAAACCCTGGAAGCTCTGTTCATTAATAGTCTGGTCAATGGTTAAATTACAAAACAGAAACAACTTCTTTTTGCTTCCAAGTCAGCAATGTTGTTAAAGAAGTCTGTGATAATTGAGCACCTTCCCAGCCTTCTGTCTTTTAAAGGAAAACAGTGGTTGCATAAAGGATTGTTATTTGCTTGTGTCTTTGTATCACCAGGAGAAGTGTCTGTATCGTAATTACATGCATGGACATTGATTTAATGTTAACAGCAGTCCGGCTGCAGTTTGCGATTTACAGTTTCTTTTTTTTTTTGAGTGCATTTAATTATTGACTATTGTCCCAATGTTTTTCTGTATTATTTGTATTTCTTAGTGTATCCACTGTACAGCATTTGGTCCAGTTTATACCTGTGTTGTAAATTGTGCTTTATAAATTAAATTTACCTTATTACTTACTTACTTACTTAATTACTTAATTAATTATATGACGGATGCATAGGTATAAAACAAAGACATTTAAATAATTGCTTCAACAACATTCAGGATTGACAGAATTTACTGGGCTCATTTGGACAGAGCAGCTTGAAACGAGAAGAAAACGTTTCTTTTGTGATTTTCCAACAAAAAAATAGTGAGGATATGATCTCAGTGTTGCACAGTGGGGAAGAGTCTTTGGGGAAATATCAGTCTGTGCCTATCAGTCTGTGGCTTTTGTGTAGCAGGCTGCTATCTGGCTCAATGTCATCGTGTGCTCTGCCTATGACACAATGTTGACGTCAATGCTTTCTGCAAGATTTGATTTGGCAGAGTCCATTACGTCGACTACTTCTCAAGGCTGTACATCTATTACGTAATTCCTACATCTGTTCAAGTCGAACAAGAACTCCGATTTAATTGTGTGTTTTGCCTTTAAATCACTTACTCTGTTGTCTGAGATATCAGATCTTTGACAGTTAATTCAGTAGGTCATGCTTTCTAAATATCAATTTCTTGTTAGCTTCCAGATTTGAAGAGGCCACGTTGCTTTGAACCAGGTTTTAATTTGATGCTGTACAGCTGCAGTTTTGTGTTGTTGAGTTTTCTCCGACCTGCAGGTTCACAGGAAACACTCAAGGAGAGCGTTTACGCTTCACGTTGCAGCAACTGACGTGACGCAGCTGAATGCAAGAAAAATTTCATCTTCAACAACAGTATAGCAGTATAGTAAATGGTACGAAAGTCAGAGGTCAGTGTCACAAGGCTGTTAGAGAAAATGAAATATTCTCAACATGGGCAGGACAGTGGATAGGTAAAATGTCAAGGAGAAATAAAGTAATTATTTTTTTTCCCAGTGAAAGCTCCAGAAAGCTTGCAGTGAGTGATGTTTGTGAAGCTGTTTATTGAGCTGTGATGATTAAACTTTGTGCTCCTCTGGAGGCTGAAAAGGAACGAAGGTCTGGAGGTAGAATAGAATAGAAAACTGTAGATGAATGAGCAGCTGAGCAGAAACTTTGGCTCGGTCATTTTATTGTGTGCAGTGTGCTTATACTGCAGCAGGGCTGTGGTTAAAGGTTACTGACATTATCTTCTTGAATAATTGTTTCATCCATAACGTGTATGTGTGTGCTATGTTTTCATTAGTGTATAATCACCTGAGAATAAGAACTGTTGTGTTGTTGTTGTTGTTGTTGTTATGAGACGTTTTTTATATCTAAAGACGGCGGGTGGAGGCCGCCATTAGAACCGCCATGTTTCTACTGTAGCCCAGTAAGAACAAACCAAACGCTGGCTGTAGATTGGGCCGTTTGTGTTGTCCTTGGAAGTGGAGGGTGAAGCGAGGGAGTTGCAACCTGCAACTACAACACTAGATCCCACTAAATCCTACACGCTGGTCCTTTAAAACATTTTAGAAACAAAATTCTGGTCTGGTAAACAGCTGGTCTGAAGGGTGTCCAATGCTCCATGTGATCAATCGATCGTTTAGTCATGGCGATGGATTTGGAATAGTTTTTAAATTTGTTAAATAAAGCTTGATAAAAGAAAACGAGGACTGACTTTACGTTTTACTGACAAGGAAGTTTTAGCAACTGGAGTTTAAAACAATGAAAACATTGTGGATGTTTTTTGAAGGACTACACTGTTTATAAAGAGAAGTCTACATAGAGGAACCAAAGAGAATATATTTAGGAACTAATTTACAACACTCCATCTCCTCTCTGTGTAGTAATTGCACCTTCAATTTTTCTAAATTGTTCCCTCAAATTAGTCATATGTGCCCCTAAAATTACTTAATTGCTTCATTATCAGCTTAATTTCATCCGTCCCCTCGACACACACACACACACTGCAGCACACAGATTCAATTAAATTAATCTTGGGCACAACAAACCAAAAGTTAGATGTATATTACAGGTCATAAAAACAGCTTGGAATGAAAATGTATTGGACTTAACTTAAACATTAATTTTTAATTAAGTCATTTTGGGGTGTGATTTTGTCTTTTTGGGGGGCACAAACACAAACAAACATGTTGGACAACAACGATTCTTATTTTCAGCTGATTATAAACTAATGAAAAAACTAACTAAAACGATATTGTGCGTTAAAATAAGATAACAAATATACAGAAAATGTCTTCAGTTTAAGTCTTGTGTACAGACCTGAACCTGAACCGCAGTCTGACTTTACATGCGACACAAACAAGTAAAAGTCTGAACACAGAGAGTCCTCGTGTTTGATGAACTGGAGCCACTCTTCACTTTGTTCTCCGATGCAGAAGTTCATTTATTTCAAAACGCATCACTGCATCACAGATGTGTCACACTGCGACAGATGTTTCCAGGCTTTTAGATTTTTAAAAAGGAGTACCAGGTTTCCAAAATAGAACCTTCTCTCTGTGATCATCTATCCAAGCCGACAGTGTTGGTAAAGATACACTGGAGTGGAGGACGAGCAGCCTCAGAAGTCACTGCAATGTCTCTGTCCAGATTTGACCTTTTATTGCACACCTTCCCTCCCCTCCTCCCCCATGGGTGCTCTCCAAAGCCAGAACAGTGTGTGCCGCGGTGTGCTCGGCTTTTGGTGACCGAATCCTATTAGAAAAGCTTCTGTGGCGTCTTTGTCAACTCTAGAGAAGAACTGCCCACTTAGAAAGAATGGAACGATGTATAATTTTAATCATAGGTACATTTTAACATTGAGAGACAGAATATCACAAAAAAATCCAGAACATTGTACAAATTTTATATAGCCTAATTTATTATCATAATTTTCTCATGAAATAAGTTTTGATCCCATCAGAACAATAGGAGTAATAACTTTGGTCATAGAAACTTGTTGGCAAGCCCACAGAGGTCAACATGCTTTGTAAGATTTTCTTCCGGGGGAGCATGCCCCCGGACCCCCCAAGAGGGGTAATATCCTTCTCACCTTTTTCACCCCTGACCCGTTTTTATGCTTGCTCTATGCAGATCCTCTCCAAATCCTTAAGGTTCCGAGGCTGTCGCTTGGCAACTCGAAGCTTCAGCTCCCTCCACAGATTTTCGATGGGATTTAGGTCTGGAGACTGGCTAGGCCACTCCAGGACCTTAATATGCTTCTTTTTGAGCCACTCCTTTGTTGCCTTGGCCGTATGTTTTGGGTCATTGTCATGTTGGAAGACCCATCCACGACCCATTTTCAGTGCTCTCACTGAGGGAAGGAGGTTGTTGCCCAAAATTTCCCGGTACATGGCCCCATTCATCCTCCCCTCGATACGGTGAAGTCGTCCTGTCCCCTTAGCTGAGAAACACCCCCAAAGCATAAGGTTTCCACCTCCATGCTTCACAGTGGGGATGGTGTTCTTGGGGTTGTACTCAGCATTTCTCTTCCTCCAAACACGGCGAGTCGAGTTGATGCCAAATAGCTCTATTTTGGTCTCATCTGACCACATCACCTTCTCCCAAGCCTCCTCCGGATCATCCAGGTGTTCTTTGGCAAACTTCAGACGGGCCTGTACATGTGCCTTAGCAGAGGAACCTTGTGCATGCAGCAGGATTTTAATCCTTAATGGTGTAGTGTGTTACTGATGGTTCTCTTTGTGACTGTGGTCCCAACTGCCTTCAGGTCATTAACAAGCTCCTCCTGTGTAGTACTGGGCTGATCCCTGACCTTTCTCATGATCATTGATATCCCACGAGGCGAGATTACAAGCTGTCTGCTAAGCTGAGGATGATGTTTCTCTTTGCCACTGGCCAATGAAAAGAAGCAGCTGGTGACACAGTGGTTGTGTTTGATTTAGCTCGTAATGCTTCCTGGCATCTTCATTCATCTGAACTCTGGTCTGTGACCCAGAAATCAATTGGGGTCCACTATGTTGTAAGTGTTTCACATGAGAAGGTCTTTTACTAGACTGTTACATCCTATCAATGGGGTTTATTTATCGGTGACAGCAGCTAATCAGACGGGACAGCAGAAGTAGCAGACTGCGTGGGAAACTAACTTTTTCTAAAAGCCAGCTCCCTACCCTTCTGCCACTTCCTTATTTTCCCCGTCATGTGCATCGTGGCTCATTCATTCAGTCATTGTCACTGTGTGTGTGTGTGTGTGTGTGTGTGTGTGTAAATGTGAGAGAATATCAAAGCATTAAAATGAATGGGGTCATCACCAATCACACATACTTGGCAGGTGCATTGAGGACCTAACAGAGTGCTGAGTGTGAAGTCAATCAAATGAACATTTCTTAACATATTAATAAGGACAGACTGACATTCAGACAGATTCCTTATTTTATAGTTAAATAGTACAATACAGGATTTGACTGTTTGAATGAAATGCAGATGTAATGGTATAATGTAAATGAAGATCAATGTTAATTTCACAAATGTAGTGCAGTTTAAAGAACTGTGTGCAATCTAGGACAGGTATAACATGTAGAGCTGATGTTTATGAGAAGTCTGGAGGTGAATACTTCTGTAGTGCTTGCCAGATGCAGACTGGGTAACGGCAGCACCTCACTTCACCGATATCACTGATGCTCGTTGGATGGGTGCCAATGATGTTCTGGCCGCTGTAGAGCCTTTCGGTTCTGTGTCATGAACATCCCATGCCAAGTTTGTTTCCACTCTGGATGTTTTCTATCGCTTCTTGATAAGAGTTAACAAGAACTTGGCATGGGAATTTTGCCATAACTTTATAACTTGACACTGGCAATAGATCATATAAAACTTAACCTGCTGACGCACAAATTTAAATGGGGTCAGCAGCCCCTGTAATGCTGGAGAAGGGGCGGGTGGGGGCAAGCCCGGTGTGTAATTAGAGGTGTAGGTTTTTGTGTGAAGTGTGTGGCGTTACACTATAAACACAAGGGCTTTAAATAGAGCAGGTCATCGTATCCGTGCCTGATACTGCTTCTAGTGATCGGTGGATAGGCCTCCAAAAACCCTGACCGGAGGCACCCTTAAAATCATTAGTGTGGGAGACAGTTATAAATAGTAGTCAGTGGACATCCAAATCACATACTAAAACTCCATAAATAACTCATAATAACAATAAGACATTTTTTAGTATTGCCCCCAAAGTTATGTATGGTGGGCTTCATTTTCAGCTAATGTTGTTTTTCTAAACGTTTGCTATGTCCAGGTATGGCCTGGGGGGTCTCGCAAACAGTACATAAGAGAACCTCCACAGTTCTTTGGCCAGATTAAAACTATTGTTCGGCCAATGACTGTCTCATTCCCCTGTGGAGTCTGGCCCTGCCCGGCCCTTGGCAAGAAAGATCAAGGGTGGATTCTTGGTGCCCTGAAGTGAGTATCACAACTATGGGGCCCTGCAGGTTTTGCTTCCAGCTATAAAACAATACACCGAGCCTGATTTCAGCCTTACTTAGCCCGCCCTTCATCCCAGAGAGCAGGGAAATGACAGCCTTGCAATATTGGGCATTGTGGAATTAAGAAGAGGCTGCAGAGATAAAGCATATAAAGAGATTGGCTTTATATAAATGTTTCCTCAAGCATTGGCCTTGGACGCCTTTGTCTTTGAGAGAGACCATAGCAACATTGTCAGCAACTGTGGTTTTCTTTGGCAGAAGTTTTCCCCTATCTGTAAAGAATAACACCTAAATACTGGCCTTTTTGAGGAATTAAAATGAGTTTTTTTCGGCTGGCTGAAATGAGGTTGAATTTTTAACTTTTTCTAACATTCAATCATTTTTTGTTTAATTCCCTGAACTGTTAATTACAAATACAAAATAGAAAATACAAGTCTATAGACTTTTCTCCCAGGAAAAGCCAAGAGAAGGCTGGATAGAAAAAAACAAATACTTGGCAGCACCGCTCCTTTTTAAAAGAAGAACCTCCAGGTATGCCCTGATCCAATTTGAAAATTTGAAAGGGGCAGTTTTTTTAAAGCATTAGCCGGGCATGCCATCCTTAATTTACCATAAAAAACTCTGAAAGTTTTATTTTTCCTTTTCCGATGCCTTAGCTTCCACCATTTCTGTTTTTCCCCCTCACTAGTGGCCATCTTCTAACCCATGCTCCCTGAGGCCTAGATGGGTAAGAAGAGTAAAAATCAAGCTGGTAAGAATCGCCAAAAGCAGAAACCGGCAGTAAAGAAACCAAATGTATGGGGACTAACAGGTGGACAAAAAGATGAACTCTTAAAAACCAGTTTGGGAAATTGG
>NW_023339807.1:26477264-26484452 GCF_004916995.1 Morone saxatilis | reverse complement strand
TGCTCCTATGAGATGATTATACCAGCAGTGGCCCCAAGTCAATCTGAGTTAGAGACCCCTGAAAGGTCCAGTGTGGAGGATTTATTTCACCTTCTCCCTCCAGGAACGAAGGAGAAACTGTCCCTTCGAAACATGGCTGTGCAAATTGGAAGGGCTCGTTGTAAGCTAACAGAAACAGTTGAAAACATACCTATTAACATTATAATCCATTTGTGCCAACAGACCCTCCTCAGTGCTTCACACTGGACCTTAACTCTTGTTTTAAAAGCTCTCCATGTGTTTCCCTGTGAGCCGCAGTTTGTCCTCTGATGAGAGAATCCAGAGGAGCTGAATGAATCCACACAAGACAACAGTGCGGCTTTAAGCAATACATTATTTATATATAATATATATACTTAAAGGTTTCTGGAGGAATTAGTAATGAACAATGATATGCTGGGTTACATTCTGATTGAAGCCCTTTTTAGAAGCTTTTAAAAAAAGAAGTAAAATGAAAACTAAACACAAAAAAATGAAACAATCAAACAGCAACAGAGGGAGGACATTAAAGATCGCACAATAACACACAATGATCTCGCTTTCAGCTGTCCCAAGATGTCTCCTCATTATTTCGTTTCCACACTGAATCTCAGGATCTGCAGCTTTTCTTTTTCCTAATTAATTCGCACAAAGGCAGTCGAGTCCCGTCGCTCTCACTAACTGGTGTGTGTGTTCACACTGTGAGCAACAAAAATAAAAGAAAGCTCACGTCACCGCTTCCACTTGTGAGCTTATTTCTCAGCCCGTGGACGCATTGGACTGCGAGACGAGTTTAACTCAAGGGTCAACTTACTAGGCCTTTCTGTTTCCAACATGAGCTCAGCGTCAGCAGTCACATTTGTTGTCTCTGCTGCCTTTTTTTGTCCCCATTGATTGTGAAAGTTTGCTGCATGAGAACTGAAGCAGAGCACAGCTCCGTGTGTAAATTGGCTGAAACAGTGACACACTTTATATCCGCTGCACAGGGTGTGAACAACAACACTATAATTGGCCGCACAAGCAAGACAACGAAGATTGGATGCAGTTAAAGAGCCGCCTCGAACAATAACGCCACGAGCATCCACGCTGTAAACAGTGGGCTTTGCTTTTGGATCTTAAAACACGGCCGCCCTGTAACTTCTACATAATTACGGCTGAACAGTAAACTACAATGTGTTTCTGAAAACTTGATTCCTATTTGATAGATTTAAGTTTAGTTGTGCTGGATGGACATTTGCACGAAGTTTAAATTTGTCTACCTAAAACTCTCTTTTAAAACTGTTGTCAGTTTAGTATTTAAATCCTGTCACTATTTAGTATCGACGTTTATTGGAACAGCTAAATAATTCTGTGTTTTTAATGACGTCTGCCTTTATGAATCTGGGATAATGCTGAAAGGTCTGAACTACTGAACCATTTATGCATATTCAGATACTCAGTATGTATTACAGATATATTCAGTGAACGGTCAGTGGATCTAGTGTGTCCTGTGTAACGAGTTATCGTCTTTTGAAGACACATTTTTATTCATTATTGCGTGTAATTTCAAGCCTTAAACTAAGTTATATAAGCATTTAATAAGTTGGACACCACAATATGTTTCATCCAATCGCTCTGAAAGTGACGATATTGTAAAATATATAAACAGAGTAAAAACACTGAATTCAAGACTTTACTTCAGTTAATTAGCATCCATATATCTACAAGTAGTAAAAGTAGAGAATAGAATCATACACAAGCTAAACACCTTTTCTCCCGTGTTTGTTTTGCTGTTCATGTGACTTAACCAGCATTTGTTCTGCAGCTCAGATATTAAAAGAAAAATCCTCCAAATGAAAATAAAAGTCAAAGCCATTTCATGTGTGATTGATTACATGGGACATTTTCCGAGTCAATGCTTTGTTACTAAAAGAATCAGCGTCTGTAATCGGAGGCTCACAGTGTGTACACACAAGCAGCTGGACGCACTGCCGCTCTCACTGTGCGGGACAATAAAGAGAAGAACAGTCTACCAGCCGACGTCCGGAGAGTGGCGCTCAAACGATGCGTTTACATGCACTCAAGAAACCAGGATACTACAGTAAAAACACGGCTTTTTGTCTCTTTTCGTTTGCTGTATTTTTGGTTTGTGGTACAGTACGAGGCTCCACAGTGTCTGAATTCATCTGTGAGAACGACTTCCAGAGGCGGTCTGCGTCTGCAGTCTTTGTCTTGCACACGCGTACGTGTATAAAGCCCATCAGAAACCCGGTTACCCGTATTCATGGCCATGAAATCGCCTTTCTCCAGGACAAATCTACCTGGGGAGGTTTCTGGTTTATCCGACAAATTAGCTCACTGGAGAAAGTCGAGTGGTTGCTAAAGTGCACGTAGTCGCGCTGACAGGAAGAGTTCAAACCTCCAAGGAGGAAGACCGCCCCTTTTAGAGAAAAAGCTGCAGATGCTGCTGAGATGTGACTGACAGGAGGAGGAGGAAGAGGAGGAAGAGGAGGAAGAGGGCTGAGCACAGGGAGACCTGAAACAGCGTCATTTCAGAACTGATCATAACTGTACAGCAAAAAACTAAATAACCCAAAACACATCTGTACAAATGTACAAAAATCAACAGGATTAAAACATGAAGGTTCATCTTAGAACGCCCAGCGAGTCACTGTGGACGTGAACAGTATGCAGTAAGAACTCAACCTGGATCAAAGTCAATGTGCCAACTTTGTTAAGTGCAATCCACAGCAAACCTGAGGCCGGACCTCCGGGGTTCGACGGTGAGGACGTCTCCTCCCTCGGCACCTCGGCCACAGCGAGTATAAAGGACAGCTGGTTAGTGATCATTAACATTTCTCTAATCGCTTTAACTGCAGCAACACAAACATTAACTTAAATCTGTAAAATTAAAAAGACATAAAAAGAAAAATGATCCCTTTCTTCTCCCCATTCTGCTGCTTATCGTCAAACAGGCAGATTACGGACTGTGTACAAAGATAATGCTCCGACTGTTTACGAGTGTCACTCGTAAAGGTTGAGCTGCTCTTCGTCTCTTAGATGCAGCTTTTTATTTTCCCTGTTTGATCTCAGGTGAAGGTGAAACAAGACGGTTCCTGTTTCAGAGACATGTCATCACTTTTACAGCGCAGCCCTGAAGAGTTTCATTCCAACGTCCGTTCTGTAAATGTAGAGCACTATATAGTCAAAGTGGAGGGATTTTGGAACCATATGCTGTATAATTAAAACTGTCTACAGTCTCTGTGACGTCGGCTGAATGAAGCCTGGTTACTGTCACTCAAACGCCCTCCGTTATACACATTGTTAGGCTTTAATAGAATTTAAACAGGTGAGTTCTTTAACATTCACCCCCCGGTACAGCTGTCATGAGAAAAACATATAGAGACCAAAACTGTTTTTCTAAGTTGGGCGTTTTAATACAGGGCCTTATGGAGACTGACTCACTGCTGGAGCCTCTAGTGGCCGGTAGAGGAAACTGCAGCGTTCATCACGTTATCAACTCTTCGTTAAGAGGCTGCGTATCGCCCTTTAAATACAGACCAAAGACGTGCAGCAACACAACAGCACCATTCATGACCCGATTAGAGTGAAAGGACCATCAGAGTAGTGTCTGAGTCAAATACTTAAAACGGATTAAATATCTGATTAAAAATGAATAATTTGCTCATTTAGTAAAAGCTTTTGGCTCCCAGAATGATTAATACCAGCTTATAGGAAACTAGGTCATGTGTTTTTCCTTTCTTTGAGAGTGAGCTGAGTCACTCCTGCCGGCGGCTTCGCCTCTTTAAAAAGGAATGAAACTCTTCACAGGAGTCACCGGGAAGAGAAACTGATGACATGAACATCTGTGAGTTACTGAACCTGAACCCTCTGTTGGCAGCGCCAGGTAGTTCGCCGTTATCCCCCAAAGCAGCCTTTTCACTTCCTGGTTCAGTGTCTGATCACATGATTTTAGGCCACACACACACACGTCACATGGTCAATCAGACTGTGCTTCTCATAGGAAAGTGCCTGGGAAAAAAGGAAGGAGGGGAGAAAGGACACATAAAAGGAAGGAGGGAAGGACGGCCGTGTTAGCTTGTGTTGGCAGAGAGAAAGTTTACACAGCAGAGTTCAGGAGGGGTGCGTTAGTTTTGTGACATGGCGTGGTCCTCTGACCTCAGAGCAGCACGGGGAAGAGTCGCTGACAGGAAGACGACACGCTGGTTTCCTGACGAGTTCTTTCCAGTGAATGCAAACCACCTCAAATACTGAGAAACTTATTACACAGAGTATGATGCAAGATCACGTGATTAGAGAGGGAAACACACGCTAACCTAACACTTCCTGATTATTGCATTTCACTTCATCCACTGGAGGCATCAGCCAAGTACCCAGACTGCTCCTCCCTGCTCTCTCTCTGGCATTACAGTTTCTAGATCATGTTCCTGATCTCAAATAGTCTCAAATGAAATGAGACATTAAATCACAGCCGGCAAATATTTCACGCATCTGCACTTTTGTGGAAGCGTTCAGTTCAAGAGGGAGGAAACTTCTTCTATTGGAGGAACTTAAACAACCCGAAGCCACAATATTCTCAATATGTGACCTGTGTTTGCAGCCTTGTTCTGTTATTTGTTGTGCACTTTACATTTCCCATTAAAGTTTGGGTAGTCATGTAACAGTTTTTCCACCAATGCTGGAATTATACTCTCTCCGGGCTAATTCCAGTTTAGGCAGCGGGAGGTTCGACGGGCTGGTCTGCTGTTTTTCTCTCTCTATGCTCCATTCAGTCGACCTCTAGAGCTGCAGCGATTGGTCGATTAGTAACTATTAAAGTAATCTTTTTGAGTCATTTCTTGAAGAAAAATGTTCAATTTGTCTGATTTAACTTTCTCAAATGAGATGATTTTCTGTGTTTGTTAGAAATTAATTGTTCGTTGCAGCCCTGTCGACCTTTTATCAACTAATGGTTCTGACATTTTAAAAAGAAAATCTTTCACTGTAGTCCGACCCACAACACGTTTTTAAAGACGTTTATCCATTGATCCAAAATGTTCAGGGATGTAAAACAATGGAAACCCAAGGCAGGGGCTAGAACCAGGTTCAGGTTGTGGGAAGATCCAGATTACAGAAGCATTACAAGCAGCAGCTCATCTGCACACTAATGCCTGGCTTTCTAACAACTCAAACATGTTCCAGTTCACTGTGTGGTGGGAAACAAACTTTCCAGGAACAGTCTGCTTTGGACTCTTCCTGTGTGTTGCGGGTCGGTAATCTCTCTGCTCTTCTGTTAACTGCAAACACGCACCAAACTGCACAACAACTCCATCCTGTGTAATGTGTTTCAGAGGCACCCTATAGCGAGGTGCCTGTTTTTTTGCAGCCTGGATTCATTAACAAATAACCTTTTTCCTACTGAAGGCCGAGCTCCATTTCCTACAAGGCACTACGTGACCGTATAGGCAAACGGTAGAGTTATTTAATTTTTTTAAGCCGCTAAGAAACTAAACTCACAAAAGTGTGTTAGAGACGGACACACTCACTGCGAGACAAGCTTCAGCTGATTTGTCAGAAGCAACTATATTATTAGGTCAACTAGAAAAGCTCTGGGTTTAGCGTAATATCTACATTTTGTTATTTATAAAAAGGGATCTTTGCTTCAGCTTGAGACAAGTTTACAAAATAGGGCAGAAAAATACCAAACCTGTGTTATAAAAAAGCCCCGTTTGGTGTGATACCTGAAGGACAGAGGAGATAAAGGTTAGAGCCCAAACATTTGCTTTTCCCTGCAGAAATGACAAGCAATCACCTCGTGTAGTTCACGGACAAATGCAAAGAAAAAAACTAAGAAAAAGAAGCCTCTTAGATGAGATTAACTTAGGAGGAGGACAGAGGGTGTTTCTCATTAGCACCATTGTGTTCTGTAGTGACTAATTGCAGCCTAATTAAAAGTCAAGAGAGAAGGGGCGGACTGAGCAGAGTGGGAGCGGTGAATGAGTCTGACTTCTTCCCAGAGTTCTGCTGGTCACCCCGTTAATTCCACATTTCATTGTTTAATCACTTGTGTTCATGAAAACATGTATCCCTGCTGGAATCAGAGGAAAAGATCAAATATTTTGGTTTGAGACTGGAACTCCAAAGTGAACCAGTGAATGAATCCTCAGAGGTGGAGGAGCGTGATTGGATCATCTGGGAGGAGAAAGAAACGACACCATAAAGGAACTATTTCCTCCTCGACGTGGGGACGAGAGGCCGTCGGGAGGACGCTTCGTTCCTCAGTCACTGCTGTCGTCTTCGTCGTCATCGTCCGACAGGTTGTTGCTGTTGAACTTTGACCCCGGCCGGCCGATGGAGTCTGAGCGCGGCCCGAGGCCTCCTGATGTCAGCTGCACGAAGCAATACTCGCAGACGCGAACGGGTTTGGACGACTGGCTGGGCAGGAGGTACTTCTTCTCTGAGCACGGCCCGCAAACCACGTAGCCGCACTTCCTGCAGTGGTGGCGGCGGCTGACCGGCGTGAACTTCACCTTCTGGCAGCGCATACAAACCGTCGCCTCCGAGTCGGGGACCCAGACGGCGGCGTGCTCGCCCGTCGGGGCCTTGCCGCTCTTCTGCAGCAAGTCTCCCACGCACTTCCCTATGTGGCTCATCCACTCGGACTTCTCGGTGGCGGTGGCGGCGTAGACGGCGAAGGACTTGGTGGGTGTCTTGATGAGCCAGCCGTTGCGCAGGTCGCCCTCGTCCGGCACCGTGTCGATGGTGACGCTCTCCAGCGGGATGATGTGCTGCTTGTTGTACTTCTTCTTCTGGATGACGATGTTGCCGTAGACCAGGATGTCGTTGAAGAGGAAGAACTGGCGCGCCTTGGGCTTCTTGCGGCAGAGTTTGGTGAGGACGCCCTCGCCGATCAGCACGCGGCCTGGGATGGCCAGCGGCTGGCCCGCGGCGCCGAAGCAGCCCTCCACCACCCCGATCCGCTTGGAGTTGGCTTCGCTGTTCGCAAGCCGGTCCACCATCTTCACCTCACCTGCAGGGGAACGGAGAGAGAGGGGAGTCTGAATGAGTTTAGGTTCAACATCAACATGTCTTTAGAAATATATACGGTTGTAAGAGACTGATCGGGTGTCTGACAGTCAGCTCGAGGTACCAGCATATTAACAGGATAAATACGACAGTAAGGATTATTAT
>NW_023339807.1:26467796-26477202 GCF_004916995.1 Morone saxatilis | reverse complement strand
GGTAAAATGCCATGTCAAGCGAGCAGATCTAGAGATTCTACAAATTTCAGTGATCCTGGAAACAGTGTAGTTGATGTGCAGCACAGTTTGGAGCCGGCTGTGGCTCAGGAGGTAGAGAGGGTCGTCCACTATTCAGAAGGTTCGATCCCCGTGTCCTTGGACATGATAATCCCAAATTTGAGTGAATCTGTTTGTGATGCCAGCGCTGGGTGAATGTGGCACGTAGTGTAGAGCGCTTTGAAGACCAGAAAGGTGTTATACAAGTACAGTCCATCTACAAGTCTGAGAGCAAGGTGGGTAAAACGGGCTCACTTTTTAAACAGCATGTCAAGTTTCCAAAAACCGTCACTGGTGCCATTACAAGAGCCGACATGGTGCCTTTGTGTAGCAGCTCAGACGGTCTTTGCTGTTATTTAATCCAGTAATAGATTAGAGACATTTTCACTATTCTGCTTCCCCTCAACAGTGCTTTAAAGTTTTATAAGAGGGAGGATTAGTAGATAGCTACTATAAGCCTTAAATAAGAAAATATTTCTGCACTTAATGTATTTTATATGACAGCCATTAATAATGAATCAGGATACTGAAGAAAGCAGTCAGGAATAGGAAATTAATCCTTTTCAACAGTCCAAACACAAAGTTTCTATTTGTACGTTTACACCAAGAATGAATCACTTTCCTGTTGGCTGCTCGAAGCATTACGCAGTGCAAACACAGAATAAAATAAATGTTTGAACAATCCCTCCCACCCCGATGCTCCCGACCAATTACAGTCACATGTCTTTGTTACAACACTTTACCACCTCTTCCTACAACGTCTCGGTTACACAGTCTGTATTTGTTCCTCTGCTGAAATCACACACAAAGTCACTATTCCTCTTCATTTATTTCCTTGTTTGTGTCTCACTGTCCTCCATCTTGACGCTGCTCAGCCAAACCGCCAAAATTACCACAAACTTCTGAGGTTGATGCCGTTAAACGTTCAAAGATGTCGGCATGTTGGCGGTGAGCCACGTGATCTGATTCTACAGAACATATCTGTGTGGCTTTCATTAGAAATCTGCTGCTCGCACGGATCACAAAACCTCAGATCTTTGTCATATGTGTTTGACAAGCACGAAGATCAGTTTCTTTCTCATCATTTTTCAGTCCAACCGAGGATTATGTCAATATATGGATTCAATTCTGAGGATTAAATTGTGCACACTGTACGATTGGAGCCGCAGGACTCATTTTAGATTGTCTGCTTGGTCGGGCAGCGTACAGGGCGGAGCGAGGACCAATCAGCTGCTCCTGAACGGCTGTCGGATGTGAATGTGCCATGCTGCGCCATGTGGACAGAAAATATGAAGGCCGTATCATCTAACACTGTGGCATCATGATGTAAACCCTCAACAAGAAACGGGTCCTTTAAGAAATCAATTTCCAATTTTGTTCAGGTTTACGAAGGCAACCTGATATTGAGGATATTTGCTCATTTTAATTAATTTCCAGATATTTCCCCGACTGGAAAAACAGGTCTCTAAATATCCAGGTTTTCCAGATATTTTCCAGGATGTGTGGAAACCCTGCAGATTCTTGTGTGTGTGGTCTGCACATCTCTACACTAAATCCACAAAGCTTTTATATTTTTTTTGCAGTCTGAAAACACAACCTTGCCCTCAGTGTGTGTGCGTCACTTGTAAATAAAGGTTTCAGCTTGAAAGCCAGTTGTAGGGAGAATAGACGAGCAGGTTTCTCCTCTCTGCTGTGACCCTGATGACAGCAGAGCTGAGCTCATGTCCCCCTTCAGCTTTTCTTCCAGCACAACAGAGGAGGTCATAGGTCACCGATGATAGAGATGGAAGGGTGCTGCCACTCTACGGCGAGCCCCGAGGGTCGAGTGCGATAGCTGTGACCTCACAGAGCTGCTCACATGGAGGGCGATGTATACAGGGTAGTATAGAGCAAACGCACGCAACCCACCAGTGACGTTAATTCTTTCAGTCTTGTGTGCTGCCGTTCATTCACTATCTGCTATATCTATTTCTAACAATCATACGGACTTAATAGGCTTCTTTTTTTGACAAATTCAGTGTTTTCTGCAGCCAAAAGGAACATTTTCATCCTTCAGTTTATCACAAACATTCAAGTAAATCTACTTGTTCACAATGTGTCAAATCAAATCAACTTCCAATGGATTGAGGTACATTTTAATATGCTTTTATGCTTGCTTTGATATGAAGAACTAAGAACTACATAACAAGAGCTGCAGCTAGCAATTATTTTCATTTGTTCATCATTGATCAGTTGATCAGTGGATCTCCTGACTGTTCATCCAAACTTAAGACGAAATAAATTGTTCTTTAATATTTAGTTTTATCTCTACGTTTGATTGTTGACATTTCTATCTCTGAGTAGTTTAAGGCTTTATGCAATCTTTGCACATATTGTATTGTATTTTGTGAAGCTCTGGTTTTGAGAGGCGCTATAGAAATAAAGTTGATGATTATCTTAAACATCAGCGTGCAGGAATGCCGTAGCTGTACAGCCTCACAGTGTGTGTCTGTAGTCTTGTTTTTCATATAATCAATGAATCGTTTATTCCATAAAATGTCAGAAAATTGTCAAAAAACCCATTAAAATTCCCCAGAGAACAAAGTGATGTATTCAGATTGCTCTCAGATTGTTTCTTAAATGCCTTGTTTTGAAGTCAGAAGTCTGAAGATCGATAGAAAACTGAAATTCTGCATTTTTCCAGTGACAAACAAAAAACTTGTAACTCGTTTTCTTTGAAGCAGCTGTCAAACGTCGGTGAAGTTTCACACAGACTGGAATCAGATTTGCTCTTCCTTCTAAACTTTTGAACCTCTTGAGATGAATGCTAACAAAAATGTGTCTGATAAACAAACTACTGAGAGTCTGATGTGACTTGTGTTTACAGGAACTTGTTATAAGTGGGAGGACTGCACTCCAACAAACTCCCCAACTAAACTAACTATAACACAGAAAACAGTGTAGTGTAGGTGTGATTGCACTCTTGGTTTCTTGCCCTTTTCAAAAAAAAAACCCCACAGAGCCAGAAACGATGCTAATTAGCCAGCACAAGGCAGTGCAGCCTGGGCCGGGCTCCCCAGTGATCTGCACACTAATAACCCCGAGAGTGAGCTCGCCGCTGAAAGCCCTGGAGAGGACAGAGGGGCTGCTGACATGTCAGCGCTGTTAGAGAGGGCTCGCTGCCCACCGCTGAGCGAGCAGCCAAACAGCTCCCGTTGGCAGACCGATGAGGACACAAAGAGCAAAGGCTCTGGAGAGAGAGAACGGCATAAATATAGGCTGGAGGCTCCAAACCCAGTAATCAAAAGGAGAGAGTGGGATGAAACGGAGTGAAAATGCACAGAAAATATAACCGGAAACAGAATGAGCTCTCTCTGCTGAGACAAATGGTTCAGCAAAGACAGGAGGACGGACAGGAGGACGGACAGGAGGGACTCATAGGTTATGGGTTGGGCCAGCGCGTACATTTAGAATAAATAATATTTCATTAAAATTAGTCAGTCCAAAAACCAAAGATATTCCATTTAAAAATAATAGAAAACAGCTTGTAAAATGAAGCAATGGTCAGGCTAACTTATATCCAAACGGTGGGTTTACTCATTGATTAATCACTCAATCCTTTCAGCACTATATACAGAACACCACTGCCTTTATTTGTACTGTAACTCTCTGACGTGACAGCGGGGTGAATGAACATGGTGGTACACCTCAGACAGGTTTGTGGTCCTCTGGGCCATCACGTTACACATACAGCAACCGCTTTCTTTTGCTGCAGACCGTTACGCTTCACCGAAAAAAGGAATGGAGGAATTCCAGAGGGACGGAGATGGAAAGTCCGCTGACATGAGACCAATTACCCAGCGTCACTAACCCCATCAGCTGAGGTGAAATCAGGAGTGTACAGCAGTCACTGGATCACAGGCTGCTTCCAGCTCACTTGTTTTGTTTCCAACTGTTCACATTAACAATAAAGAATGAACAGCAGCAAAAACATGAATTACTCAGTTTACAGTTTCTGAAACAATAATTGCAACAGGATAAAAAAACCACTGGTCACGTCTGTGTCACTGAACTTTTTAGCATTTCAAAATAGCAATCGTTTTTAGCTTGTTGAAATCACATGTAACGTATTAGAGCTGCAGCTTCATATTTACAGACTGGTGTCATTCGTCTCATCTATCTCTCAGACTGTTTGGTATAATATTGGACTTGTTCTGATACCAGTATGTGAAATCCTCCTGATACTGTCTGAAATGTGGGATCGGGTATCGGCGAGTATTCATGTCTCTGCACTGATCCAATCCCACGTTATTTAACCCAAACTAGATAATAAAAAAATGTCTATGGCGTTCATCCTCTGTGAATTTGTTCATTTTTCACTTCAATTCGGTTTCAGGAAGTTTAGATCGTACTCAAGTTCAAGGTGCTTCTACCTATAGGTTTGTTTTCTGTCTCTCATTCTTTTCTTTTACTACTGTTTATGCTTTATGCTCTGTTGTGTGGATAGAGATTATTGTTTTGTTGTTTGCTTGTTTTGTTTGTATTGTTTTATTTCCTTAATTATGCAACTTTTTTACATTTTTATTTTGCTAAAACTCTGAATCCTTCCTCTCCTTCACAGTTATTTCTGTTTAATGTCTTCGAATGTCCTGTTTTTTCCGACCAAACCCAAAAAGAGATTCACTTTACCACCAAAAAGAAGTAAGAACCCTTTGAAGCTTTGTGAAGCTGGAAGCAGTGAATTTCTTCTGTAAATGATGAATAAATGATCAAAATTGTAGATGATTAACTTTCCGTTGAATGACTAAATGATGAATCGGCACAAATCCTGCTGCAGAGGCCTGTGTGGTTGGACTGCTGTTTAACGGGAGCAAAGTGGTTTAAATGCAAATGTCTGTTGGGTGCATTTTATTGTGGCGTGTTTGGCACAGTGTGCAGAGGAGCGGCTGCTTTCCTTTACAGTATCACTTCCCTTCAACAGCTTCTATGATAACTTGAACTTTCTCTAAAAAACTCCTGGTGAGTCAGCATAATACTGTATTCAAATAACAAGAGGGTCGGCTAACTTCCTGTCCTGTACCAGAGTGTTGGAGCTCCATAATCCCTGTTTATCAGGATAAAAGAAAGGATACCAACTAACAATGTTAACACACACAATCCCAATAAGTAACTGTTAACATCTGTACAGCTTCCAGTGTATCTTTCATTCTCTTTCATTGTCAACTCATAGATAAATGATGGCATATAAATATAGTGTTATAATCCCTGAGTCATGCCCTGATTTCTACACCACTTGTACACTAACTGCTTCCAGAAATGAAGCAGTTATCTCAATGAAAGTGACTGAGTGCGGTGTGAATGAACCAGAACAGTTCAGTTGTGGCCGGCCAGCTAAACCATCTTCTGAAAGTCACCATGAATCTCCGAGGGGAACCGCAGAGTCCGCTGATAATCATCTGTAGCATCATCACTACGAGCGGCCGCTCTGTCATTTAATACACTACACGTAGCAGGGTTTCCACTCTTTTTAAGAAATCGTTTTCCAGGACCTTTCCAGGACCTTTTCCAGGAGTTTTTATTAACAATACAGGACAGCACTTGCTCACAAACAGTGTTCATCGATTTGAAGCACACTCTGCATTAGCCAGCTCTCGTGGGATGCCTTTACTACAGGTCATTAGGTAGGTTTGTCCCAGAATATTTGGCCAGTTTCATCCATTTCCAGGTACAGCCTGTTTAGATTATAGCCACTTTAAAGAAGCTGAAAGAAAGCTGGCCTGAGTTGTTTACACTGTACATTCAAAGATTTGTCCACCTTCAGCTGGGTAGACTGCATTGACTGCTTACAGTGAACGAAGCAATCGGGTAATATTTGTGGTGAAAACCTAAAAACTCGGTCACATAATGAGAAGTGTTCCCAGGTATGCCAGAGTGTGGCGTATAAGTGTAAGCACACAGAGAAATGTCCTCATTGAGTTGTTACCTGTCGAAGTGGCTGTTGGTGGAGACGAACCTTACAGCCAGAAGAAAGTATTTATTAGTATTAGGTTGGCAGTTGGTGTCAGTTGGTGTCAGTTGCCGTCCTCGGGGACCGGTCGGGTTTGTCTACCAGCTGGAGAGTGACGGACGGGACTCCTCATGCCAGCCTCACCCTCTGTGGGGCTAACCTCTACCAGCTGCTGTGTCATCTGAGAAACAAACACATCAATCAGCCAGCTGTGGACAGACAGATGTAGCCGAAACTGAGCCAGGTCGGGGCAAAATGCTTCACGCGTCACCCGACAAATTAGTTTTGGGCGAGTTGCAAACGCTGCCAGGGTTAGGGGTTTGAATCCCTCTAGGGTGGCACTGCAACCAAACAGAGAGCTGATTTTACAGGTCTGTTTATGGAAGGTTTTCTGGACAGAACTACGCAGTTTAGTACCAATTATAGAGAAAATAAAGAGACGTTCTCAGGCTATAATTTCAGTTTAGTTAGCTGTGTTGAGTTTGTCTAAAACACTTTGGAGGTTACGGTTTTATTTTGTCATTTTATTTGACCATGAAGTCAGGAAGATGATAAAATGCCAGCATAGAGTAGTGTTGTTACAATGGCAACGGTTTGATTCGACACCTATACTAGAAGTTTAGTATGACGAGTATTTAGTATTCTGCCAGACACCAGAACGAATGAAACTAAAAGGATATTGATACCCAAGGGTATACAGTATAATACAGTATGCTGTTGCAAACCATGTGACCAACAGAGGATATAAAATAAATCAGAAGTATTTCATTTTCATGTCTGACACATATCAGGACAAACTGCTAATCTATGGCTATATTCACTCATCAAATGTTAATATATTACGTACTAAACTCTTCAGGGGATCCCCACTGACTACATTAGTCCAACTGAAGTAGAATTTATTTTATTTGACAGGAAATGTATCTTCCACAAAGTTAAAGAGTTTGTTACAGGTACAATCAACCTCACTGTGCATGTATTTATCCACCACAGCAACAACAAATGTGCTCATTAATCGACAGTATGCGTGGAGATATGAAAACTCACAGCGCTGGAAAAAACAGACGCGATGACTAAACGATCGTTCCACGTGAACCCGCTTTAAAAGTGTCCTACAGTTTATCGTTTCCCTGACAGTCGAGTTTCTCAGCTTTACATGGGCAATCTGAGCGAGGGGCTCAAATACAAACAGATTATGCAGACGGAGGAAAACTACTCTCTACACTTCCAGCTTTTCCAGGATGTGTGGGAACCATGAACAAGGTCCAACTTACACAACCACGTGAGGTGAAAATACATCATTACATCATTAATACACCACTCATCTACAGCAAGTACAGAAAGTTGGGAAATACTATTACCAAACTGTTTTTAATAAAAAAAAAGTGTTAAAAAGTACCTACACTTTCTTTTTATACATTCTGTCAGTTATCTTTGAGATTAATTTAGTATTTGTTCAGTCAATAGTTTAAGGTGACATTTTGTTGTGCACTGACCGACAATACAAAACCTAAAGATATTACATTTACAATGAATTGGAACAACAATCCCGTTGAAGAAGCTGGAATCGAGGAATGTTTGGCGATTCATTTTGTGTCAAATTAAACGACTCATCATAGAAACGGAAGCATGTGTTGTTGACTGAAATGATTTCGTCGGGCTTTGGCTGAACTTTGTGTCTGGGAGCTGCTGATTTGAACCAACACAACCCCAGTATATCACAGATTAGCATATTGAAACTTATCCAGCCACTTTAATCCCACAACAAGTGCCACAAAATGCTCCTGACTGCACTGAAATCAGAGAGAAAGGCAGACTAGGGAAGGCTATTTCTGTACATGTAGTTTTGGTAATGCTCAGCTGGAGGTTGCTGTATTGAATGCCAGTGCAGTCCATGCAACCGGCTGTGTTACCTTGGGTTACAGGAACAGTGGCTTTAGGTAAGTCCAATGATTCATTCATTAGTAGTGCTGTCCTCTCTCTCTCAGCTTACAACGTCCGGTCATTAGCTGCTGGGATTAAACTCTCTTCAGAAAACAAGAACAAACAGAGCGATACGGCACTGTGTCTCCATCTCTAACAGGTGGAACAAAGACTAGGCCGCTGTCTGTCAGAGGAAGGGAGACACGTAACTTTCTGACTCTGTTCTGTAAAGTTTGTGAAATTAACTAAAAGAAGAAGGAAGTCTCAGCCCGAAGATGACGAATTAATTTAGTGTTTGAATTCATGTGAGAACCGTAATCCATTATTTATATCTTTAATTAGCACAGCAAATACATTTGGGCTCTTCATTGGATCCATTTAATCCAGAGACAACCATCTCAAGATAATTCCAAGAGATTTAGCCAATCAGGATGGGCTGTGGGTTTATGGAAAAGAAGCCCGACAGATGTGCGAACGGAGACCTGTGAACAAAAAGGAGGACTCTTGGACATGACCTGCACTTAAACCTCGGGCAGTACCACTCCGGAGGGAAGGGAAGCGATGAGTCAGACGCTAAAAAGGGAGAGAGTGACGATGACAAAGACGGGGAGTGAAGAAAGAAAGACGGTTTCTGTGGGCTGTAAACAGCAGCCGCAAAAAACAAGGACACCCATTTACAGTGGGAATGTGAGGGCAGTCGCTGGATGAGGCAGCGTCATTGTCTCGCCTTTTCTGCTGGTACGGGTCGCGTCTACGCTGCTGCTCTTCTGTTCAACGGTGAAAAGTAACATCACATAGAAAGCAGGCTGCAGAGCTCATGTAAATGTAGTTTGCATCAGGAAACTTCAATATTCAAGTTGCTCTGAGACTTGACACGTTCAAACTGTTGCACTGATACAACCCTTAAGGCCCCGTGAAAACCTCCTGCACCAATAATAAAACCTGCTGTGGCCAACTGGGTGACAGACTGAAGATTTAAATGATCTGTGAAAAGAAGATAAACGGACGAAGGAAACAGTAACTGTAGAAAAAACAACAAACAAGTAGCGCTGCACCAAAATGCTAATCATGATTATTTTGAATCTTGAGATCACGATTATGAAGAGCAGCGACACTGATGCCTGGTTAACACTACAGGTCCCAGAATACTGGAAGCAACAAAACAAACTACAGTGGTTGAAATAAAGTAGTCAGGAAATAATTCTGTGAGCAACAGAGATCTGATTTCATGCTTCACACGGCCTGAGAGTTTGGAAAAGTGATTTGATATGCAGCAGAGTTTTCTGAGCCGAGCACAAATTCAACATCGTAGACGGTTATGTTCATTTATTTGTGGGAAGCAGTTAATATTTGATTAATTGTGCAGCCCCGGTCGTAAGCAGAGCAGGTTCAGACAGACCAGGTTCAGAGACAGACCAGGTTCAGAGACAGACCAGGTTC
>NW_023339807.1:26454701-26467696 GCF_004916995.1 Morone saxatilis | reverse complement strand
AGAGACAGACCAGGTTCAGACAGAGCAGGTGAGTTCTCAGTGTTCGGGATAATGCTCACATCTTTATATGGAAATGAGTGAGGCAGGATGATGATCCAATGCTTAGGCAGGTGACAAATCCAATGTTTGAGCCGATGCTGGCGTTAATATACAGTCAGATACTCTCCAGAAGTCATTGTGTGAGAAGCATGAATGTCTGTACCACACCTCAGTGAGTCCGCTTTAACCCAAATTCTATCTGAATGAAGTTCAGTTTCACTCCCCCGTTCCTGTTTGTACTTTGAGCCTCTTCTGTTCACTGATCACTTTCAGCACTGGGCTACAAATCTTCTTCTCCAGATTGAAGAAAACATGTTTGTTTGGTACAGACTCCCAAAGGTTTCACATCATCAGGATTTAAATTTTTTGGGGGGTTAAAATTCAATTTGTGATGCAAAACATGATCATTCCCACATAAATGTGAATCGCAATATCTGTAATAAATAACTGCAATGTGATGGGTTTTTGTCATATTTCCTGCAGTTGTTGCTCATGTTCAAAGCAAAAGGATGCTTTTATTGTGAAAAAGGAAAAAGCTATGCGTTTGTCACCACACAGAGCTTCATTAGCGGACTAATTAACCAAGTGTCTGGCTGATGGACGTCGGTGGCTACAAACAGGTTTTCCCCAGTGGAGAGGACATAAAGGAGCATTATAACACTGAGGGGAATAACTTTCTTCTTTGTGATTCCCGATGAAGCACCTGGTCAGGTATTTTTGGATATCCTTTGAGAAGCCCTCATCAGCTTGTGGCTGACCTGAATACGGCGCCTCGCTGTGATGTATCAACAACATCCTGTCAGTGTATACGTCGGATTACACAGCCACGGTGTGAGTGTGGCCGCAGATAAAAGGATTGGACGTTAATCTGTTCATCTGTTGTGAGGCTGATGGAAGGAAAACTCAACCAATGTTAACTAACCTTGGAGCCTTTGCACAACAAGTGACACCAGACACAGAAGATCTGCTGATTGTGTGTCCAACTGGAAACAGAAGGTGGAAAACAGATTACTGCCACTATTAGGATTACCAGCTCTATATTTACTGTTGATTACAGTATGTAATAGTTACTGTGCCAGTGCACTTTGGTCACTTAGTAGAGATAAGAACAGTTCTTATCATCTATCCAGTTTGGGATCGGCTTCCATTGGTTTTAAAAACAGTCATTCACCTTCCTCCTGCAGGCCAGCGTACGGCGTTTCATTTCCAGTATCTGTCCGGAGGTTAGTGGTAGTTTCCCAATCTTAATGGGGAAGATGACACATAGCTTTAACGCTCAAATCTTTAATTACACAACATGTAATATGACTACGTTGTGTGTGTCACTGCTATAACCTCGGGGGACAATTATCGGATCTAAAGCTCGTCATGCGGACATGAGCAGAAATCTAGTAACCCGAACACCTTCACATGTAATTACTTGTAACAGCAGCTGGAAGAAAGAGATGAAGCTGCACAGACCGACCAACAAGCTGAACAAGATGTAGACAAAACATCCATTTTCTATATGTGCTAACCCTTTTTCCTCCTCCCAGCATGCACTGGAAGGAAGAGGAGACCCTGGACAGATTTCCGCTCTTTCAACGATTAAAACCATTTAAATATTATAGACACTTGTGGTAGCCTTAATTAACCCGTGTGTGCGGTTCTGTCTGAGGGTTTCTTTTAAAGAAGTGTCTGTACGCAGCTCTTTTATGACGTTTGGTATCAAGGTTTAAATATCTTTTGCTTGTTTACAGCGTTTTCCTATATATATAACCTGTCAACGCGGACTCAAAGCGCTCTCTGCTCCTCCTCACTGAAACCACATCTCTTCCTGTGCCGCACGAAGACGCTACCGAAGATTCAAGATAGTGAGTGTTCGTCGACTGGATACGGACTCCTGTGTTTTATCAAGATGACTGTTCTCATGATCGAGAGTAACTTTCACAAGAAAACAGACTCAGATTGAACAGCTTCCTGTAGTATAGCAGAGATCTTAAGATACAGTCACCATCTGGGGGGCGTACAGCTGAACGTGCTGCTATACTTTATTAACCTCTCACTGAGTTATGGCTGCCCTTTATAAGGCACTGTCAACTTGATAAGCTATAAAAAGAAACTTTATTATCATTATTAACTTTATTATCCTCTCCGGGGAAAGGACTTCCTGATGAAACAGACTTAGATAACCCTACTTTGGTTTTCTCTTCTGCTGCTCCAACATAATGAGACGCTGATAAGTGAAATGAATTCAAAGAACCCAGAATGGTTCTGAAGCTTTAAGGTTTGGGTGCCTCTTCAGACTGACCTCTGGTATGCAAGAAGAGTGAAAACAGTTTTGTGAGCTCATCACAACCGCCTCCAATCACATAAACACTGGCAGGGGGAAAGAAAATCAAAGGCTAAAATAGATTAAAAAGCACAGTGATCTGCGGCCAGGGTTTTTAATCAGAGTAATAACAGAGCAAACCTCCTGATAAACGACAGTTCAGCTACACCGAGACATCCATTTCTGCCAAGCAGTCCATGCTCTCTCTCTTATTCTGAAATGTCAGGCTGTTAAAGGTAATAATGACTACCTACGTTTTCATTACCTTAATAGTCCCACTAAGACTACAATGTGTCTTCCAAAGGAAAACTGCTCAAAAGAAACGGTCCAATACTAATATTATACAAGAAGTACAAATGAATCTGCGACTAAGAGCCAAAAGTCAGCAATTATATGACCTCATGAAGCTTTTAAGTCTTCAATTTTATCTCCTAGAAGCTGAGAAAAGAGCAAATGACCAAAACAGTCATTTCCAGAAGTTGCTCCTTCCTGACCTCAGCTGATGGGCACCATGATTAAACGCCTCCCCAGCCGAAACTCTTTCCCTTTTAAGGTCCCTCGCTGACGTCAGCAGGAATGTGACTTCCAGCAGGGACGAGAAACTTTCAGAGTAAAAGTGAACTTTGAAAACGTAGAACTCTAAACATCGGGTTTTAACAAAGAGACTACAGTATGTTGCACCTTGTTGACCTTTGCACTCATTTCTAACCGGTTTAAGTTGACTGATTTACACCATGTTCACTTTAGAGGAAGTATGTAATCATATCTTAATGAAGTTATCCATCATCCAGAGAAGGTTGGAGTCATTTAGTAAGAAAACCAATCCGTAACTAAATTATACAGGATTTTTATTGTTGAATTCTTATACAAAACATTTAATAGGCTTCATTTTCTATGAAAGAATGTTTGTAAAAAACGAAATGCTGTCAGAGTTAAATCATTAATCTTCGCTCACTATATCTCAGCCTTAACTACAGGTTTAAAATATAAAAGTGTAAAACCATCAGTTATGTGAGAAGCAGCTGATCATCGGTTATTGTCAGTCAGCTATTTCTGCTCTAGTAAAGTACCGTAATATATAATAATAGGTTCTTACATTTACAGTTATTTGTTGCCATGAACATTTATAAAATATATAAAACAATATTGGGAATTCTGACGTGAGCGGTCAATGTGACTGAAGGCTTTCAAACGTCAGACTTTGGACACTGCAGCTGTTTTAGTTCAGGCTGTGGTGCCAAAATAAAAGCTCTGTGGACATTTTATCATTGTACAAACTTTAGTCCCGAAGCATAATACAGTTATCCAGCAGCAGCATCTGTGCTTTGTTTTGCTGAGCTTTCTGTCGAGCCTGAGCAGGAACTCATTCAGTACCCGACCTCACTCCTGTCCTCACTGTCAGCGGCCGGGAGGCTTCAATCAATTATACAGGTTCAAACAGACGAAGTGTACGAGCCAGGCAATCGAACACATTAGGCAAGTACAAGTTCAAACGTGCAGAGAAGTCCCGAGAAGAATGACTGGGTGCAATCCGTTACGTGCTACAACACACAGATCATTCAAGTCTTCTCAAGTCTTTGTAAACAGGATCCAGACCAAGTGCACTGACTGCCTGTGTAATGATGGACTGATACTTCCAGAAGTACACTGGCCCCTAACTGATCAGCTGAAGGGAATAACTGAGGCCATGTGGCTTTATTTACTAGAACACTGCTGGATGCTTTGACCTGGGAAGTCCCACCTGTTAGGAACATTTTCAATGATCCTTGTGGAGTTCACTCCAGGTTCCCACTCCTTTGAACACATCATTTTCCAGGACCTTTCCAGGACTTACTCTTGAAAATACAGAACTTAAAAACTTAAAAAGCTTAGAAATGGTCATATAAGCTGCGGCTTTCAGGCAAATCAAATAGAGTAGAACTTTTTCTTTTACAGAAAATAGTTTGCTGCACGTACAATTAACATCACATTTTCTGGATATTTGGTCAACTCTACATTCTCTGCTTTTACAGGTTTTCCTAGTCCCCTACCTGTTATTCACAGATAGACATCTTATACACCGCCTCATTCATACTTTAGATTACATACATTATAGGTCATATACATTTGTCGTATATATGTGAACAGCATACTTCAGGTTTTTAGAAACCGACTATATCGTATCTTCAAAATGTGAAAAATGATTCTGTAAAAAGGTTTTTATGGTCACTATAGAGCCGAGGTTTGTAAGCGTTATTAAAGTATCACTAGTTACAGGCCTCACAACAGCCTTCACTGCCTGCACAGTGTGTAAAATGTACAAAGTGCTGCTATTCTCTAACACAGCTCTCCAGATGTAAAAGGCTTTAAGCTCAACTCAAGTACTCGAGACCAAGAGCATTTAAAGATCGCTTTAAACTACTTTTATTTTGCCAGTTAGCTCAATAATTTGCATACAGGTTAGTGGTTGGAGAGCTCACATAAATAGTCATAGACTCACTAAAAGGACGTTGTATATTCGAGGTAATTTAAGCTTTTTTAAAAAGGGGTGGAGGTGGGTGAACTCATTTTCCCTGATGGTCTGAATAAAAGTCAAGAAGTTGAAACAGAATCAACTTTTGGAGAAACGCAACCTGACATGGCACTGCGGTGGTCAATCCGGTGATCGGACCCCTCGAACTGCTCCACAGTGAGCCTGAAACATCACTGAAATAAAAGACCAACACATGTTTTTGTAATCTTGATTCTATATGAGCTTAATGGTGCAGCACCTGGGACTGACAGAGCAGCAGACAGTGGGAATGAAGCCAGCTAAGACGACGTGAGCTCTGAAGGGAACAATGCTTGAGACACCATCCAAGTGGAGGCCCAAAGGGAAGTTAGGACTGATTCGACCGCCTCGACCTTGCTGCTATAAAGCGTGCAGGTACTTTTCCAACCGGGGAAGCCAGAAGAGCTCACAAGCGATGCACTTTCCTGGAAAACCTCAGGCCAGAAGCTGATGAACGCTGAAAGTCTTTGGTTTCAACTGTTTCAGCTGAGAATCTCCCCCCGAAAAACCCCCAGCTGGCGATGCCACATCTGTCCATCCACGCTGAACAGCAGAACAGGAGTGCATTAGTCCTTCCTCCTGTTCCTGTAACAATAAACACTTTAACTACATACAGACAGCTGTGTTTCATATGAAGTGTTAACTGTCAGTGTGTTTGTCAGTGGACGATAGTAGTCAGAGCGCAGAGCAACAGATGGCCAACATATAATGCTGATATCGAAAGAGAGCAGCGTCGTTTAATTCCATTATTATATATTATATTATATTATTATCATTATTCCACAATCTAATATACAGCAGCTTTGTGAGTGTGGCTGCTGCTGATGTGTCCGCACACAGTTATGTTTATCGGACGATCCCGATTATCAGCCTTTGATCATTTATGTTATGTATATGACTGTGGCTGCAGCGACAGGACGCTGTATATCAGAGTATCACGTACACGTCTGCTTACGCTGTGTAATCCTGAAGGTCCTTTCTGTTTCTGTAAGTGCTCAACCACTAAACCTAAAGCTTCAACGCACTGTTTTACCGTCACATGACACAAACTACACGCTCACTGACGTATCCAATCGAAAGTGTTCATTATCCACGGCACAGATATGATGAAATGTGCAGCACTCGCTCTAAAAATACACCCACATTAGTCACAACGTCACACTTTAACAGAGCCAAACAGCATCTGAGTGGCTCCTGGGACACTGTGAAGAGCCAGTGTAAGCTCTCAGACTGTGGTTTAAACAACCTGAAGTGGCTGCAGGTCAGTGTTGGTGAGGAATGTGCTCTGAACAGGCCTCCGTCTGTTCCCCTCATTCTGCTGAACTCACGCCTGCAGCAGATCAACCTTTGAGCCTTTCCAATGCAAATAAACCCAACAGGTAGCCGAGCTCGCCGCCACCTGAACTCTGGCTTCACTTCTACATTCCCCGTCACTTTACGGTCACTTCCGGGTGTTTCTGCTCGCACCAGAAAACACACATCTTTAAATCACTTCAACTAGAAAACATCTGCAGATCCAGAACTGTGACGACGACAGAATATTAGTGTCAGGATATAAACGGAGGAATATAAAAGATGCTCCTTCTTTTGAATGACAACTGCAGCTGGTAAATATTTCCAAGTGTCCATCTTAAGAAAGTCTTCAAATAGCTTTATTCAATCTGACTCACAGTCGTCGTCCAGGCCTGCAGCGTGTGTGCAAGTCCGTGCATCATTTTCAGCTCAGTACAGGAACTTAGGATTTATTGATACAGCAGTTTAAGTTAAGTTCAACATGAAACTTCAACTCATATTTACAGCAGTTCAAATAAACATGAAGATATTCAAACCTGCAACCGGCTCAGCTGTTGACTTCAAAACAAGATTTAACGACACAGGAAGTCTCGAACATAGAGGCTTAACACGAGCAGGCTGACAGCTACTGACTCTGATGTTATTATTAACACACCGTGTTTTCGATACCGTCACTGTATCTGCTGCCCAGCAGGGTGCTAAGTTTCCACTAAATAATCAAACCCAGGATCTGGACCAGAAAAGGTGCCAGGCAGCGAACGCAGTGCTGTAACTTCTGAGTAAGTGCAGCCGGGGATGAACAGATCACATGTACAGAAAATGACAGATTTGAAAACTTTAAAACTGTGTGAATATAAGCTCACACTGCTTACACAGTACAACGGATCACTGCTCACTAAAAACTGCAGAGAACTTGATGCTTTCAGATGCTTTTCTTGGTCTTACAGCAGTTTATAATAAATAATACTTTGGATTTTTGGACAAAGCAAAGAGACATTTCCATTGGGATTGGGGGAAATGTTTTATAGACGACACTATTGATCATGAAAAATAACCTTTCGGTCAGTTTTCCTGTAAATCATCACAGTACAAACTCCTACAAAGCTTCATGTTAATGACTCAGTGAATCACTAAAACCTGTCTGATGCTTTTACTGAATGTATATTTGTATTTTCTCTGTGCAGAAGGAAGCAGCCACAGAAACAGATTTCAGGCCTCTTCAGAGGAGCAGCAGGAAACTAACGAGCTCCTGCTGTCCAATCGGACCATTCAAATACTGCAATATTAAACAACTACAGCCAGATCTTTCAACAATACTTCACAGGTTTTTAAAATGTCTGTTTCCACTTCCAGGAAAGGAAATGATGGCCGCTCGACACAAACACCTCCTACTAGCTGCTCTCAATCTGGATCGTCTGCAAAGTACAGTCACGTCTCATCGACTGAATAATCCTCTCACTGACCAAAAAGATTTTCTGTCAGCTTGTCAAATGAAACAATCTCAAGTGAAGAGGGACTTTAAAAGGGAGTTGTTCATGTTGATATTTATCTAGAGAGAATATTATCCAATATTTCCACCAACTTTACAGGTAAGATCTTCAGTTTTTATGGTATTAAAGCAATAAAAGATTTTTTTCCAAAGGAACGTTTCTGATTGGTTAACCACTCAGCTCTGAGCTCAGAGAGTGACCGAAGCGTTGAGTTATTCAAACTAACATTACAGTCACACTCTGTCATTCAAACTAATTTTAGACGGGTGCACTGGTGCGAGGTGGACTTCCTGTCCCTACAGGTTTCCAGTTCAGCGGACAAGAGCATCTGTTGGCTGAAAACTACGCGTTATCTAATTTCCTTCGTCTGCTTCTTTGATTTCTGACTGTCATCTTCATTCATAACTTCCTGTGAGAAGCAGCTCCGTCGATCAAACGTTTTCTTACCAACAGGAATATACAGTATGATTTAACGGTAGTAAGAGCAGTAAAGTGTGGCGTGCCTCAGGGGAGCTGTTTAGGACCGCTTTTGTTTTCCAGTTTTTACGAATGACTTTAACTTTGTGCAATGTGTGCAGACGACATCAGCCCACATTTTGATGACGCTGTGAAGTAATGTGAGATCATGGCAGTACGGGTCGGTTTGTGATTCCCCAACAGCAGGAAGCCCCGTGGCCAGTGGATCATCCTGCGGTCGCACTGGGCATCTCCCAGGTGTGAATGTGTGCCGAGTGTGTTTGAAGCGTTTGAGAGCTGCGCGCTGGCAGAGAGAGGAGACAGAAGTGTAAAATGCTCCGCTGAAGCCACATGATGAATAGAGAAGTGAGTGGAGAGTGAGTTGAGTAATGGTTGAGTGTGGCCACATATGAAAATGAGAAGTGAACATGTTGAAAGTAGATGTACTGCAGTGTCCTTATTAGGTTACTTTACTGCCCTATCTGTGTAGTAGATATGAATGAATTTAAAATCAATTCAGCATCAAAACAACATTCAAAGCAACTACAACTTCAATCTTCGATAAACTAAGTAAATAAGTTTATGTGTGACAGAGCAGGAACACTCATTATTTAACACAGAGCTAATAAATAAACAGCAGCTCGTTCAGCGATATGTATCCATGTTAATAAGCAATAAAATCCTAATAAATACTCATCCCCAGCTCACAGTGCATCAAATCAAGCACTCCCCTTTCCCAGGTAATCTGTTTACCTGCGAACTACTTGACGTGTCACAGAGGAAACGCCTCTAATCTGCATCCATTTATAAACAGAGACACACTGGATTACATGCTGGTGTCGGATTACACAGAGACCAGCCGTCCCGGTCCTGCAGCGAGCGGGCGGGAGGTGATTACCTGTCAGGAAGTGAACGTCCCTCGGCCTCGCCCTCCTCCGCTCCGGCAGAACTAGTTTTACTGTCAGAGACACACAGAGGAAGGAGACTGGCAGCTCGTCCAGCAGCATAAGTGTCTCATTCCTGGGAGTCGATACGCAGAGGTTCCCTGTTTGTTCTTCATTTAAATCTCACTAAGCTGATGGTAATCCCCCACCCCCCCCAGAAACCACAACCTCCTACTTTCAGTCCTCTGAAGGAACTACAGTGTGAGAAAACCAAGAAGACCTGCCCGCCGTCCGCATGAACACGTTCAGAAATCACAGGTATCTCCTTTGAAGCCCACCAAGGAATAACACGGTCCCGCCAGACGGTTAATCAGATTCTGAATCACTTTTCATGAAAGAGCTTTAATTTTTTAGTGGAAGGTAGCTCATCTCCGTCTGTCTTTTGGGTTTGTTTTTGCGCTCGTCTTTCAGCTCGTCCTCGTCCTGCTGCACATAAAAAACAGTCAGATAATATTTAATCACTATAACAGTTCAACAGCACCACGAACTTCATTCGCTCTCTTCATGACGTACACACTTGTTCCCCATAAACCCATCACAACCTGGTGTTAACAGTCTCAGTATCACAAAGATCTGATGTGAATCCTGTTACAGACTCTGCTGGTAAAGCTTCAAACACTGGAACGGCTTTCACATTACCACCTTAAAAAACTCCCAGCAGCCCCGGCGGCTTTCCACAGTAAACCTGCCTGAGAGCAGCAGGTTAGAAGACCGTCTGCTACTGTCCGATCACGGCCCGATCGAAATGCATTTCCACCAGATCTATCATCCACCACCAGTTCCTTTCCACCTTTTCTTCCTGTGGAGGTCGCTCGAATTGATCCCACACAGAGCGACCAAACCGAGCGAAAGAGAGACGATACGTACAATGCTCCTTACGTATTATCACCAGGAGTGCGTGATGTTCAAAAGAGTAAAACATCTTCAAATCTTTCCATCTTCACACATTACACGCACACGCCTTGACAAGTGACGACAAATTTTCTGCCTGTTGTTTCTTCTCACACCATGCAATCTTCTCATCCGGCCTAACCTCTCCACGTGCAGTGAAGCGACCATGAGCGGGCACACACGTGTGCTGTTGGGCAGGACGCCATGCTTCTCGCGCTCGCCAAGGCAGTAACCACAGACGGACATGCTGCAGCTTACCAGGAAAGTGCCAAGTCACCAATACCCGGACAATGTACTTGAAACAGATTGAAGTTTGTGGACTGCAGATCTAAAGCCTACGGAGCTTGTATAAAAAAGAACTCGCCGCAGTTCAGTAACATCCATTCACATGATGAAGCCGTGCTGATACTGTGGTTGAAAGTCCAGAAAGCTAGCGAGGGGACTTGAGTTGAAATTTAATAATAATATTATATATAATTAAAACAATTCTGTTGTCTGAATTTCAAGCTTAAATGTTCTGTAAGCTTTTACCCATTCTTTGTATTAATATGTATTAATCCCTTTTTCAATGTGTGAGGCGGTTCTAACGTAATTTAAAAGATGAGAACCCGACATTTCAGTTGCCCGTGGTTCTTTTGCATGGCTAAGATTACTTACTTGCTAACGTGGAGAATCAGATCAGGAGGTTTCTACCAGGAGCTGAATTATCTGCATAGGTCTCTCCTCTCCAAAACCAAACTGACATGCTGAACAAACACTGATATATACAGTTATCTTAAAACACTGTTTCCTCTGACCTTACTTAAGTTACTGAATAAAATGACAGATTTTTCTCTGAGTTTTGGAACATTGTTGGAAACATTTTGGATAATTATGAAACTCAGCTTAACTACATATAGAACTATAACTCTGAGGTTATACTGTGTTTAATGAGAGAATGTAGTAATATACTTTTAATAATTCATCACCAAATTTGGTATTTGAAAAAACAATCAACCATTTATTAATATCATGAAGTAAACACAAGTCTGCAACCATCTTTTGTATAACGCACTGTTTTGGTATATACCAAACACTACAGGTCCTTCTCTTTACTTTTCTAAAAATTTACTGCATCTGTTAACCCTGTGTTTGTTGTGTCCCACGAGAAGAGCTGTGTCTTCCCTCTCTCTCTCTCTCTCTCTCCTGCTGCCCGAATGCCTCATTCCAGATGTTTATGGATCTAGATTTTGTCCTCCTCTCTCTCTCCTCTGTGTGTGTGTGTGTGGTGGTGTTGTGTGTTGGTTCTTTTTTCCTCTCTGTTGATGGTGAGTTGGTTTTGTTGAGTCCTGTGTATGTCTTGTCCTCCTGTCATGTTGAATTCAGGTCTTTTTTGAGACACCTGAAGATGCTCAAACGTCCTCGCTCATCCATATTCTTCATATATGTTTTACAATCTTCATCTCACTGTCCCATACAGTTGTTTATATGTTGGTTTATTTTGTAACATAACATCTATTGCAGTCTGTCTGTCCTGCGAGAGGGAATCCATTCCTCTTCTGAGGTTTCTTACCTGTTTTTCCATGTTAAAAGTTTTGTTGGGGAGTTTTTTCCTCATCCAACCCTGAGGGTCTAAGGACAGAGGGTGTTATATGTGTGATGGTAAAATTGCTTGACTTGTCTTCTTGCGTTTCGGGTAAAACGCTGGTGAATTTATGAATATTGTCAAGTGGCTACATCAATATCAAAGTGGGAACAGTTTTGTGGTTGCCCAGTGGCAATAAGTATCGTGGGACTCTGAAAGAATAATTTTTCTCTCTTACAAGGGATATGGATGGAAGTATTAGAAGTTTACAGCCTACAGAACTAAATACACTTTATTTTAAGGGTCCGTGTGTAAACATTTAGAAGGATCTATTGGCAGAAATTGGAATATAATATTCATAGGTTATGTTTTAATTGGAGGAGCATAATCACCGTGAAAATGGCATCGTTAACCCATAGAATGGACCACTGAAGTCGCCATGTTGACCGCCATGGTTTCTACAGTAGCCCACAATGGACTAACCAAATAACTAGATAGGGCATTTCTCATTTTCTCACAGGTTTCACGAAGCCACCCGTAGTTTCTCCCGCACCCCGCTCACTTTACAGATCGTTCTCATGTCGCAAGTCATCAATAAAGATATGAACGTGTTCAGTTAGCTGCGACTTCACTGCTAGATGCTACTAGCACTGTCGCACACGAATACGCGGCTCACCCAATATGATGTTGTTTCGGAAAAAAAATCTCCGTAAACACGGCGTTGTTCCAGAAATATCTGCGTCCACACGGATTCACTGAATTCGACCCAAAACGCTGTTGTACATATGCCAGGCCTGTATGTTGGCGGGCTGTGACGCCACCACACCTACACTAAACGCAAGAGAGCATGGGAGCATGGCGTATAAAGGATCACGCGCAGGTTTACAACAAGCTCATAACACGAGAAGAGACGATCATGGGTCGTCTAAGCCGGCGGCGGCGGCTGAAGGTTAAAGGCGTAAGAGAGGCGGGGCTGAAATACGTCATCGTTTTGGAAAAAATCAATTTTTGCCGACCAAGATAACTCCTGGCCAATCCGGTGTTTTCGGATTTCCCACCCGTTTACAAAAAAGTACAGTTTTTCACCACCCGAAAACGCCGTATCCGTCGCTGGACGTAAGTGCCGATAGCGAGTAATTTATCCGGATTCGAAAAAACGTATTCGTGTGGACGGCCAACTGAATCCTAGCACACTGGGTCCTTTATCAGATCCCCTTCAGCTGACATTTAGACAAATTTTCAGCAAAAAAGCCCATTAGACTACTGTTTCAGCTCTTATAAGGGCCATCAAATTGGAACAAAACAGAATTTTAAACAGGGCAAATTATTGTTCATGTCTTTAACTGGGCTGGACACGAAGATGTCTCTCGTGCGTGAACTAGGAGCCATTACGTGCATGAAAAGGTCAGTAGGTTCAGTGGAGGGACAAAGGGACCGGCCATGAGTTAGCGAACGGCTGTTTTTCTAACACTGAGCT
>NW_023339807.1:26448513-26454676 GCF_004916995.1 Morone saxatilis | reverse complement strand
TGAGCTCAGGCAGCTCAGGAGCACTTTCAGCTACAGACTGACCCAGCCCCGAGCCTCAAAGCGGTTTGGAGGCTCATTTGTACCATCTGCCATCAGACTCCACAACGCCACAGCACCCAGTACCTCCAACCCCAACTGACCCGCTGACTAAGAGCGGTTTAACTCCGACCTATGACAAAGTCTGCTCAAATATTTGCACACAAGACTTACAGAATACACACAGTAGGACAGCATCTGGTTCATTTCTATGAAGAAAACTAAATTAAATTGTTATTTTTAAAGTTTAGATTATTTTTTAACATTATTATTATTATTATTTGGAAGACCTGAACACAAGCTATATTCACAGAGTTTTCACTCTGCTAGTGTCAGGGGGAAGAAAACACTGAATTTGTCAAAAAAAAGAAGCCTATTGTTTGATTGTTGAAACGATAAAAAAAAGCTCCTAAAAATATCAGGAAAACACAAACTTCCAGTTATTGTGTTCATTATTTGGGCTCAGTTTATCAGTTGTTCTCTACTCTTATTGTTATTATTAAATATAATATGAAATAAAATATGTCACTAAGTCAGAGGTCATCAGTTTAGTCAACAGGGAAAAGAGGTCTGGTAGAGGTCTGGAAGCAGGTTTGGAACCACTGCTTTAAAGGAACACAGTCGAAGCAGACTTCAGGTTTTCTTGGAGTTTGTCGTAGGAACAAAAACTGAATGCTGCTTCTCCGGGTTATATTTTGACCCTGGAAACATTAATAATTTATGTCCGGCCTAAATCCAACCCGTCCCTGATGACCTGAGAAGCGGTCAATAGGATCAGGAAACACATCGATCACGCTTCCTAAAGCCATCTTGATCTCTAACTGAAGAGCAGGATCCAAGCCAAGGTTTACTGACCTGAGGCCTCATCACAGAACTAGATGCTGTGTTTGGACACTGGAGGAGACCAGATTAGGACACAACAATTATAGCAACACTAATCACCTCTCTAAGAAGAACGCTGTGACCCAACAGGGCTGCTTTTAGTTCAAATGACTCATTTTACATTAACAATGAGATAAAAAGAATCTGTAAAAAAAGAATTCAAGGTTGTTCAGGTTTCTTTTTCAGTTGATGAAACTGACGCAAATGACACATTCTGTCAATGAATAGGTAAATATAATAAATGAAATTCAACATTAGCCACCACATCCAAATATGGACTCTGTTGCTCTTTAGTCTTTGTCACCTAACCTCAGTGGCGGGAGGTCTATTAATAACACTAGAGTGATACCTACAGCACCATATTTTGTGCAGGACAGCAGAATATTAAAAACTGTTAAATTATTTAAAAAAAGTGATAAGGCAGCTTCTACATTTTTAATTAATCTTAAGGTCATTTCTTATTGAGGGGGCTTGTGTTAAATCTAATTTCCATGTAAAGCAAATTCAGAAATGTTTCATTTTGATTTTGTGAATAGCTACGTTGATGGAAAGGTGAGGATCACCACCGAGAACACCTGCCTCCACAGTGACCATTTTACACAGGTTAGTTTCATCATCAGAGACAACTGGGATTTACAGATAATCCGTTGTTACTGGTGAATGAGGCAGAATTCACTGTAGACCTCCTCCCTACAGGAGATTTACTTTATTACCTGATATTATGCTTATATGTTGCTACATAAGTTTGTGTTTGACCACAAATGATCTGACACACGCAAACCTGAGCTGTGAACACTCATTTACAGCTCATTTTTTACGCCCTCTTACAGGTTGTGTTGTGGGTTAATTAGTCATTTTCACTTTTGTTCTGGTTATATATTTACCGCACAGAGTTTTCAAATAACTGTAATGTAACCCATCCACAGCAGGGTATAGAGGAGGCTGGGGTTACATAATGTTATATACTTCCTAAACATAACCCAGTAGTTCTGTTGCCTAAACCTAACCAAACTGTGACCATTTAACAATATTAACCACATGTTAAAAGGACACTAAAAGGTAACTTGTCTTTAAAGATCCCCTCTATGTATTAAGTATTAAAGATATGTTTTTACCGTAGCATAATGAGCGTAGTAATAAGTGTAATCAAATTGAGCTGTCCTTCCTCCTTTCATCCCCTCTTCCTCTCTCTTTCATTCACCAGTGTGAATTCTTCTTCTGGCTTATAAACCAACATATTTTTTACAGATTATTTCCCGGATGAGATTCTCATTTCACCCTGTCGTCAGTTGATTGATGGGAACGTGATAATGCAGTGTGGATCATTCTGTTTGTCTTGCAGGGCATTTATGAGCTTTCTGATCTTTGGCAGTGTTTGTCAGATAGGAGCTGAAGGTCTGTAGTTTATTCTGACATTAAATTGTTCCTGTGGTGTGTGTGAGAATTAAATCTGTAATTTAGTTACTAATTCTTCTCTGTAAAAACATCAAACAAATGCTTTTACTAGTAATATGAGCTGTGCTGCTGCTTGGTAAAGAGCAAGAAGAGTGTGCGTGCCACAGAGGCCGATTTGATTGGGGGCAGTACGGCCTGGTGATCTGAAAAGTGCATGCTGTAACAGAAAAGGTCACAGGTTCCATCCTGCGAGTGGCTGAAGTGTCCATCAGTGACTCCAAACATGCTCGCCCTGATACGAGTGTCATGCCATCTAAATGCAAATTTAGTTCTGAGTGAACGGGGAAATACAGCAGCTCATACGTTGGATTAAATTAATGGATTATCCTGGTGGCCCCGTGTGGGTGATAATAGTTCTTTTAATTTTCAAAAACTCATCTAAAACAGTGTTTCTCATTTCCAACATCCCCTGTCATCTCTCTGAGATCACTGGTGATGTTAAATGAAGTCTCGTTGACGCTGGTCCCTGCAGAGCCTGAATGACCCGCTCTTAATGTGGTTCATGACATTAAAAGTGGAAACTTTCTGAGTTCATTAGCTGTAAAAGTTCCCAATTTGCCAGAAACTTTATCATTTTACTTCTCGTCTCTCTCGCTGAAACGCACAAAAAACACACTCACCGCTTTTTAGAGTAGATATATCTGTAGATAACACCAACTCATTTTAATCTTTGAAGGTTTCATTTGCAACAACATAAATCTGTTTTATTTATTTTCAGAAATTGTGTTTTGTTGTTGTTGTTGTTTGCAAATGAACACTTAGATTTTATTTCTAGGACTTCTCGTCTTCTCCCTGCTCTACTTCTGTCTGACATCAGCTGAGGTTGTCAGGTGGGAGAGCTGACTCAGGCTCTGCCGACCCATGATACATCAGTGCAGCTGTCACTTAACCATGTCTGAGTGACAAGTGGAAGGCTATGTGTGCTGCTGACGGAGGCGTCCATTGTTTTTTATTTCTGTGGTAGCTGACTGATGCAGACTGAGCTTCCTTTAAAACATATCAATATGTTATTATTAGATATTTGAATAAAAGCCATTGGCAAGCAGGGCCTACTCCTATAGCACGCCCTATTATATTAAACTAAACTAACTAACCGACTAAAGATACATTAAAGTGAAAGTTAATCGAGTAATTTCTTTGCAATTTTCTGAGGCTTACAGGTGTATCATAAGTATTTGACATTGGAAATGGACGAAACATAGATGATAAACACTCTTTTTAAGCTGACGTTGCACAATTTAAGTAGGTCAGTGTTAACAGTCAGTCAGTCCAATTAGTCAAATGCACTCTCGCTGAGTTCTCCTTTACACGAGGTCCTTTCCAACTTAAACACGCCTATATTAAAATCAAGAATAGGAGTTTGCTTCTGGAAATGTGACTTGAAATAGTAAAAGTTACCAAAGTTGAGTGTGTCATCAAAAATCTGAGTGAAAATAAACGTTCAGAACTATTTAAAAGAAAAAAACTTTTTCAATATTTACAAGATCAAACAAAGTATTCAGCTACATATTCACAGGGTTGGAAGGGCTAAAAATGTAATTGAATACAATTACTAATAACCTGTTAAAATTAGATTAGATTACCTCAACACCAGATGTGTAAATAAAGACAATAGAAAAGAAATGTTAAGTAGTATTGATGTGATGAAGATTGAATTGATGAAGTGTATTCTATAAGACAACAGAACAACGTAACCTTGAAAAGAAAATGGAAAGATTTTTAGCATCAACAATGTGTCTTCTACTGAGTCTAAAACTATAATCCTGCTAAATAATCCCCATTATTACTAAATGTAACTGCAATCTGTAATCCATTACAGTTACAGAAAAGAATATGTAATCAGTTACCTATTTCTTTTGTGTCCTGATTACACAACTGTTACTCCCCAAGCTTGCATATTCACAAGTGAGTAGTTGGCTCAGACTCATAGAGGCAGATTGAGCACTGAGGTGAATGTTTTTTATTGGTGCGTGGAATTAACTGCGATGGTTTTTTTAAATGTCAGAGGATAATTACGCCCAATTCAAAACCCCACAGTAGGAACATTTACAAAAACTTAAATGACCAAATTTTAGATTTAAACTCATTTCTAATATTTTCAGAGGCTTACCATTATGTATTTAAGAGCCTGAATTACATAGTTAGAAGGCTTTTGTGGATTTGGGTTTAAACTCTTTAGATCCAGCTTCAGACTCCTTCATCTGGCAGAATTTAAAGTAGCATTTGTGTCTAATAGCCTGTCGGTATGTACAGTATGAGCGTATGGGGACCATTTCTTAACATTTTGACCTGATGAAGATCTAATATTTGTACAGTAATTTAATTTTAATGTAATTAAAAGTCAGTGAGCAGGTTTTACTCTTTTCATAACCTATGTGTAATTTAGGAGGATCTATTGGCAGAAATGGATATTCATAAGTATATTTTCATTAGTGAATATAAGAATTATTGTCTTTTTGTTACCTTAGAGACGTTTTAATCTACAAAGGGAGCAGGTCCTCTCTTCTACAGAGTCTGCCATGTTGAACCGTCAGAACGGACAAACCAAACACCAAATTTCTCCTTTGCACTTGGAAATGGAGTGTAATGCGAGGGAGTTGCAATCTGCAGCTCTGCCACTAGATGCCACTAAATCCTACACACTACCAGTATTGGACTTGATACTGAAAGATTATTACTCTGTTTTCAAAAGTAGTAATCATTCATTACCAATTACTCCCTGCGAACAGTTACACTACTCTATTAATACTATTACTTTTCTGCTACATTCCCACAGAACTGATGAGAGACAGAGAGTCAAACATTTCATCCACCACATGTCAGCCACAAGCAGGGGCGGACTGGGGCAATAATTCAGGCTGGGAATTTGATACCATCCCAGGCCACCACCACCCGATTAACGCAAAACACCAAGAGTGAGTTAGGTTGGGCACCTACTGATAAGAGTGAGAAAATAAAAAAGTAAAAAGAAAAAGTAAGAGTGTAAAATAATAAAGCAAAGGCTCCACATGCGCCCACACACAGCTTTTTCTGTTTCTTTCCCCTACAATCCCGTCACATAATAAATGTTTCTGTTAGATAGCTGCAATACGCCTGAACTCAAATCACCATAAACTAGTCCTGGATGTTACGTGTACCCTACATTATGCATAATAATACATACCCTACATCTGTTAACATGTGCAGGCTGGCACCATTTAGACCAGTGTAAAGTAGTGTAAGACTGATATCGCTAAGTGTATAGATAATAAGGGATTGAGCCTATCTCCTCACCTATAAGTGTGAGAACTAATACTTTGAGACCATATAGCATATGATCACTAATATATGAGAACATAATATACTGTTCATCAGACTACAGCGAAGGCCGCCTGATCATTCATAAGTGATACCGCACAAATATTATTGCCTAAACACATAGCCTGCATGTTTGGTCTTTGTGGCTTAAATTCAGTTACCTGGAAGGTGTGAATGACAACCGCATACCTCGACTTGCTTCACTGGCTGGCTGTCACACTGCAATGAACAGCGCAGGAGTTAGTAAGCGGGGCATGGGCTGAGTCTGCCTCACGCCTGCTCCCTTCTGCTCCCACCTTTGTAAAGAAAAATCGCAAAAGCCACCCATAATTCTCGCCAGCTATGCCCAAATTCACACTAATTGACCAGTTTGTACATCTGCCATTGGCTACTGTTCAAATAACAACAACGTATGTTCTTAATATTCGAATGGGATTCTTAGCCTGGGGTTACCAATAAAGGTTAAAGGAAATAATGTAATAGCAAAGATTCA
>NW_023339807.1:26442529-26448413 GCF_004916995.1 Morone saxatilis | reverse complement strand
ATGTTACACACTGGACCCTTAAAATAAAGTTATTTAGTTCTTAGGCTGTAAACTTCTAAACTTCCATCCATATCCTCTGTAAGAGAGAAAAATATTCTTTCAGAGTCCCAGATATATGCCACTGGGCAACACAAACTGTTCCCACTTTGATATTGGATTGTAGCCACTGAAATATTCATAAATTCACCAGCGTTTTACCCCGAAACGCAAGAAGACAAGTCAAGCAAGTTTTACCCATCACAGCATATAACACCCTCTGTCCTTAGACCCTCAGGGTTGGATGAGGAAAAAACTCCCCAACAAAACTTTTAACATGGAAGAAACCTCAGGAAGAGGAAGGATCCCTCTCGCAGGACAGACAGACTGCAATAGATGTTATGTGTACAAAATAAACCAACATAGTAAAATCACTGTATGGACAGTGAAGATGAAGATTGTAAACATATATGAAGAATATGGATGAGGGAGGACGTTGAGCATCTTCAGGTGTCTCCAAAAAGACCTGAATCACATGACAGAGGACAGACTACACAGACTCACAAAACTCAAGCTCACCATTCAAACAGAGAGGAGAAAGAACCAAACACACACACACACACACACACACACACACACAGAGGGAGAGAGAGGAGGACAAAGATCTAGATCCATAACATCTGGAATGAGGCATCGGCAGCCAGGAGAGAGAGAGAGAGAGAGAGGGAGAGACACAGCTGTTCTCGTGGGACACAAACAAACACAGGGTTATACAGATGCAGTGATTTTTAGAAAGTAAAGAGAGGACCTGTAGTGTTTGGTATATACAAAACAGTGCTATACAAAAATGGTTGCAGACTTGTGTTTCTTTCAGTGATTTTAAATGTTGATTGTTTTTTCAAAACCAAATGTTGTGATGAATTATTAAAAGTATATTACTACATTCTCTCATTAAACACAGTATAACCTCCAGAGTTATGTTCTATATGTAGTTAAGCTGTGTTCATACATTATCCAAAATGTTTCCAACAATGTTCAAACTCAGAGAAATCTGTCATTTTATTCAGGTAACTTAAGGTAAGGTCAGAGAAACAGTGTTTTTTAAGATAAAACTGCTTTATTCAGTGTTTGTTCAGCATGTCAGTTTGTTTTGGAGAGGAGGAGACCTCTGCAGATAATTCAGCTCCTGGTAGAAACCTCCTGATCTGATTTCTCCACGTTAGCAAGGAAGCTAACCTTAGCCAGCAAAAAAACCACGGGCAACTGAGAATGTCGGGTCTCATCTTTTAAATTACGTTAGAACTCGCTCACACATTGGAAAAAGGGATTAATACATATTAATACAAAGAATGTGTAAAATGCTTCAGAACATTTAAGCTTGAAAGTTCAGACAACAGAATTTGTTTTATTATTATTTATTATTATTTAATTTCAACTCAAGGTCCCCTCGCTAGCTTTCTGGAACTTTCAACCACATGTATCACACGGTCTTCATCTGTGAATGGAGTTTACTGAACTGCGGGCGAGTTTTTTTAAGTACAAGCTCCGTAGCTGTTATGATCTCATCCACAAAACTTCAATTCTGTTTCAATACAGTTTTTTCCCGTATTGGGTGACTGTGCACTTTTTTCCTGGTAAGCTGCAGCATGTCCTGTCCTGTTTACTCCTCTGAACCAGAAGCAGGTCTCCTCCCAACAGCACAGCTTGTGGCCCCGCTCATGGTGCCTTCACTGCACGTGGGAATTACCGGATGAAGGACTTCATTGTGAGAAGAAACAACAGGCAGAAAATTGGTCGTGTCACTTGTCAAAACTTGTTTGAATGTGTGAAGATGGAAAGATTGAAGATGTTAAGCTCTTTGAACACACGCACTCCTGTGAGTAATACGTAAGGAGCTTTGTACTAACATGGTGAATTATATAATAAAAGTTATTGTACTACTATTTGTTCATTTTATTTCAGAATGTTGTTCCCTATATTTAAAATGTAGATGTTTTCTTATTAGTAATTTCTGAATTTAGGAAATCTGATAAATCATCATCAAAACCAGGCCACCGAGGTTTCCTTCTTAACAGGGTATTAAAATCTTTTTTGGTATTTACCCCCCGAAAAGTGATACAATAAACATTATTTACTACCACACAGCTGTGGTGATTTTAGTTTGGTTTATTTTGTTTAAATTGTGGAAATTTAAAGACAAAAATAGAAAAATCGTGTCAGAGAACAGGACGTGTTCTAACCCATTAAATGGGTTTACAGCAGGGCTCCTGATGTGCCTGACAGTTAACATAAAAATCCATATAAAACCAAGAGAAACCAGTAAAGATGAAATCACAAAACAAGTTTATCAGTGTCAAAATAAAAAAGGACTTATAGTAACAAGAAATAAGTAAGACAAAAGTGAGGAAAAGTACTAATACGACTTTATTCTCACAATATTTCGACTTTATTCTCGTAATATAACGACTTTATTCTCGCAATATTACGACTTTATTTTCGTAACATTCCGACTTTATTCTCGTAATGTTACGACTTTATTCTCGCAATATTACGACTTTATTCTCGTAGACCTAATATTATGACTTTATTCTCGTAAATTACGACTTTATTCTCGTAATATTATGACTTTATTCTCGTAATATTACGACTTTATTCTCACAATATTATGACTTTATTCTCGTAATATTATGACTTTATTCTGGTAATATTACGACTTTATTCTCATAATGTTACGACTTTATTCTCATAATATTATGACTTTATTCTCATAATATTACGACTTTATTCTCATAATATTACGACTTTATTCTCGTAATCTTATGACTTTATTCTCGTAGACCTAATATTATGACTTTATTCTCGTAATATTATGACTTTATTCTCATAATACTCCGTCGTAGGATTGTTATTTACTTAAGCCAAATATAAAAGCAGGAGGACAAAATATATAAAATGACATATTCACAGTAAAAAATTTTTAAAAAGTTAAAAAGGTTTAATTATTAGCAGCAGCTACAGAATCAGTGATTCACCTGTTCATATTTTTCTAGTTCAGTGTGATATATCTGTCTAATCTGTGTCAGCTTGGCCCTGTAGTCAGAGTGTTCGATGGAGTTATCAGCCACGCTGCCCGCTGCAGCTGCTGCAGCTGTAGCCACTGCTCCTCCGCCCCCTTTCTCCAGTCCAGCAACCCCCTCGGCCAGCAGCATGTTGTCTAGTCTCATCAGCTGGGTGTCTGGAGGTTCTTCTTCCTGTGCACTACGGATATTCAGACCTGACAAGCAAAGACAAAAACACTGCTGATGTTAATGTGTGTGACAGAAATCAAAAAGTTTCAACGGACCAGAGGGGAGTCAAAGTATTAATGGAAGGATTTAATGGAAGAGACGATGCAATTCTTTAATATTTTTGGAGAATATTATGAATATGCATTTGTCACTGAGAAAAATATCTTCTCATGTCAAAAGTTAAAAGGTTCAGGCAGAGAAAAGTCAGAGTCAAAACACCGAAGACAAACACAAAAACACCTACATTGACTCATTCAACTCAACATATTTACATTGCAGAGACAAATCAGGGTCAAAACACCTATGTTACAGACACACATCAGAGTCAAAACACCCACACTGCACGGACAAGTCAGAGTCAAAACACCCTTGAAACAGAGACACGGCCTAATCAAAACATCTATGTTACACAGACAATTCAGAGTCAAATCACCCAGAGAGAGAGAGAGAGAGAGAGAGAGAGAGAGTACACAGAATGTATTTGTGTAACCCATTAAGCTGAAAGAAAACAACATTCACACCTGATCCCACATCCTGCTCACCACCTCCACTGCTGTGCACATTAACAGCCAGCCGATGGCCATTTTCACTAATGACATCTCACTTCACAGGCTCTGCTTTTGCTGCACATAGTCCAGTAACCCTTCTGCATACATAAATACAATCATATGAAGTATTTCTGTTTTTAAAGAAACAACAGAAGCTGTCCATTGTCAACATCCATCACAGTTTAAATATCCGACTTTATCTTACTGTAGTTGCCATAATTGTGCACAAACAGTTTTCCAGTGCAATGAGGAATAAGTAGCATGATTTAAGGTGTGCTCACTTTCAGTTTAACCTCCAAATAAAGTGGTTGTCTGATTACTTGTTTTACTTGCCATCACATATATTTAATGACTTAGCATCACTGCGTTTGAGCTATAAAAACAAAACCCAAATTCTAATAAGACATAATTCTCCTTTAAAGGTGTGATTTCCATTATAACATTTGGTTACAATGGACATTTTTCCCACCATCAACAGAGGGCACTGCACAATGCACAATGACCTCTAGAATATTCCATGCCTACTTTGATTCCCTGCTATTTTTTCATTCTAGCTAAGGACCACATTTTTGGCTTCTGAACCAATTTACTTTTGGTCAAAATTCTCTGAATGCTCTCCCTGTCGGTGGACAAGGCTTATAAGTGAAGAAATGATCTCTCCACAGAGTTACATATCTCATATGGGGACTGACCACAGCAGGGGCAGTTGACATGGATACTATTTAAGACACACTACATGTGGTGGCTAAGCACTGATAAGCAGCATGTGGTCAAGTACCACGCGTGCATGGCCTCTTCGATTCACCTTGATTGGAACGTATTATGGAGTGGCTTTGCCCTGCAGGGATAGAGCTGGTGCCTAATCTCCAACCAGTTCTTTTTGTTTTGACGGCCAGAGAACTGTCTCTCTCTTAGCATGAACACTTTCAGGCAGTTATGGTAACCTTTTCAACTCTACGTTGATGACTACATCTGAATTATCTGTCAGAAGCTGAAGCTCCGTTTTAAATACTTGTATCACACGAAACCCAACATATCCATTGGTACCAACCATAAATAACACTCCAAAATTGTGGTGATGGAAAAAGTGACATGGTTATTGTCTAAGGGATCCCTTGACCTCTGACCTCAAGATAGGTTGTTTTTTGTATACAGTAATGTGTTATTTTGACCTCGCATATTTGAATATTTCTGTGTACTGGGGTCGTTATACTGGTCCACATTCCAGTGGAATTGCATTTAGGACTAACTGAAAGGCTAAGCTTAGTTCACTAATGTACATTATCTAAAGCTGAATGTCCCCCGCTTTGAAACTCATTCTGGCACCACTGACCCATTGCCTAGCTGCATGACACCACCAAGACTTTAAACACAGTTCATAGAGCACTTGCAGAACCACTCGCTGTTGCTTGTGAGCACATGGTAATAACTAAATGCAACTAGCAGGATTTTGGCATCAAGACAATAAAAGGACAATGTTTAGAAAGGTTTTAGTAAGAAAATCGGTCACAAAACTATATAAGTGAGGGGGACATGGCCCTGTCCTATCATCCCAACTGGAATTTATGCCCTTGAGTATGCAACAAACATAAAGCCCTCTCTGGTTTGAGTGCTCACAGTAGCCTCCAACCTCACTATTCCCTCTCCTGCTGTCCACCTCCTTTTACCATATAGCACTGCTGCGATGCATCCAGCCAGGCTCTGATTCTCATGTCAGCTACATTAACTGTAACAAGGAGCCCTGATGTGGTGTTCCCCCCATCCAGCTGTCACTTCCACTCCTACTGCTAGCTGTTTGAGACACTTCACAGGAGGGGGGATTTTGATTGTGTCATTGGGGGTTGTCCAACCTCTCCAAAGCTAAGATGATAAAAGTAGGTCATAATACAGGTGCCATGTATGATATTGCACACACCATGTGCATCAGGACCAGGTGACATGTAAGAAAGAGAAAGAAGTTAACAATGACACTGAAGGAATGCTTCACTGGTCAGAGTACTTTGTATTATAACAGAAATGTGCATCGTATTTCTCTTTTTTCTGCTTATGTCTATGAGTTGGAAGCAGTTCAAC
>NW_023339807.1:26439867-26442429 GCF_004916995.1 Morone saxatilis | reverse complement strand
CTTACCTGCTCCCTTACTGACAAACATGTCAGTTATTTTACAGCACTTCGCTGCATCTGTGGCCAGTGCTTTTATATAGTAAAGTAATAGTAGTAATATTACTAGTAACAAGTTACTGCCAAACTACTGCATACTACACTGGACCTTTAAATTATGATACATAAAGAAAGCAGAAGATGTTCACATTTGAAAAGCTAGAATACTTTTTGATGATTAAACAACTGTTGCTATCAAAATGAATGAATGAATTTTGTGGCCATCTGATTAATGAATCAATAGTTTCAGCTCTAATGCTCTTGTGTCTGAATGGGAGCAAACACCTGAAGCCAGGTTCCAAACTCATGAGAAGAGTGGAGGCTGTTATAGCGGCACATTAATGGCCACAGTTAAGTCCACATACTTTTGCCATGTTGTGTATTTTCATCATTTAATTCAGCTTACTATCACCAGCTCCACCCAAATAAAACCTCTACTTTGACATAAAACACTGTTATATAAATTCAAAGTGCAGTGTGCAGACAGCTGTTGAGATCTTATAGCAGCAACTAAGGCAACCTCTCCCACGAACCACTCCTCTCCTCCGCCCCCCTGCTTGCTCGAACTCGTAAATTCAAACAAAGATGACATCACCGCACACTCAAACGTGACTCAGAGCGGTCGGCCGAGCTCTGCACACAGCCAGCCAAGCCAGCGGACCGTGAAGCTCAGCTGCTTGCAAACTCTCCCATCTGTCGCCTGAAATCCAGAGCATCAGCCCCCAGCCGAGCCCCATCAGCCCTCCAGAGATTGCCCCAGCAGGGCTGTGGAGTAAGGGTGAGGTGGGAGGAAGTTATGAGGAGGGGAAATCAGGGGAGGAGGAAGAGGAGGAGGAGGAGTGGGCTACAGTGCTTGTCTTTCCCTACAGACAAGGGAGCATGTCACGGTCAGAGTGAATTAATCCAACGCTCGGTGGTGGCATGCTGGCTGTCGTCTGAAACTGTGGGATTGGGCGTCCTCGCTTGCCTTTGCGAGCTGCTGTGTCAACCTCCTCCCCTCCCCCCTCTCCACAGAAATGATCTCCATCTCTCTCTGTGAAATGTATAATTTCCCCTCTGGCCTCTGTTGTTCTACTGTTCTGAATCTCTGCTTTGTCAGTGCAGTTATTTGAAGGCGTTAGATGACACAGAAAGATGCAGCTCCTGAATCTGCAGACTGATTGGCTTCATGCCTCTTTTGAAATGGACTGGTCTTGGTCTTGGCCTCTTCTGAACATGAATTTGGATGTAAAAATGTTCTACCTGGTCCATGTTAGTATACTTCCATTCTGCACAACAAACAAACATTTAGTATAGTATGTAAAGCTGGATTTACTGTGTGCAGGAGCTCAGCTCTCACTTACTTCCATAATCTATGAATTTGCACCTCACATTTCATGGCTAGTGCCAGTGTTCAATGCCAATGCAGGAAGTAGTGTGACCTTTAAGTAGTGCGGTAGAAAATAAAGGGTGTGTAGGTGGGGGTGGTGGATGGGTGTTTAGCTGTCCAACTTTCATGTAGAAACCAGAGTTTGCCTCCTCTCCCAGACCAACCATTAACATTTGCTTTTTCAATAACCGTAACTATGATATTCACTTATATTAACTTATATAAGCATCAGTGCCCAGTTTTAGATACATTTTTGTGAGAATGCCAACTGTTGTTGCATGTTCTTGCATCAGCACAAACATGTATGGCAATCAACAGCTTGCACTGTTCATATGCAATGACAGATGAATGGATGTAGAGGTGAGGGGTGAAGGTGGAAGACGGATGTCCTCTGTTCTGGGAGGATGTACTGAGGCGTCTGTGTGGGGATTCTGTCTCAGGCGTGTTTCCAACCAAGCTCATTACAGGCCCCCAAAAGAATAAGATATAATTGGGGCTAGATTTAGTGTGGATTTGACAGATCGCAAGATACAGGAGCGATATGCCTCGTTGGCCCCGATGACCAACGGCAGAGGACCTGCATGGTTTGATCTGAGGTGCCCAGTCCGGCTGCTGTGGATGCTGCGCCAATGTGAAGGGAATGGCTTGAATAGTGTTCAGAAAATATGCCTGAAATGCAGAGGACTTTGTGGAAATGCTTCTGGAGCCAGAATCTAATGTCCATTTTGCCTGTATTAGTGAGAAAGAGCAGGTGTTGCAGTGATGCCTTGGTGGCGTAACAGGACTTGATATATTTGGTCAGCGGCTCGAATAAGCAGAGATAAAAGTTTAGGCAAAAAATGCAGATAGGGAAAAACGACAACAAGAACATGGTTTCCAGGCTTAAGTTAACCATAGAGGATATGTAGGCTGAATGTAGAGAACGGATGCAGAGGTTGAGAAGGAAGAAGTGAGTGACAAGCAGTAAGCTGTGACAGGGCATTGGACAGGAGCAGGGTTTACAGTATTAATTTGCAGGGATTAATACTGCAACACGGGAATGGGAGGTAGAAAGATAATGGAGGCCATTGAATAGTTTAATGAAGAACTTGATAAACTGCTGGATTTGGTTTGGATTTTTTGGTTGGAATGAGCGTTGTCATGATCCGCTCCTGGCTT
>NW_023339807.1:26431428-26439767 GCF_004916995.1 Morone saxatilis | reverse complement strand
GGTCCAACCTCACACCCATTACAAGCGTGGGTGATAAAACTGCAGGTAGAGCAGGTACTCCTGGCATGAGGTGAGGAGGCAGCAGTTTGAAAGAGGACAGCCCAGGTGGTTGAAGTTTTTGCACACCATCGTGCCTCCCTGGTAGAGGACAGACCTCCCCGGTTTTCCAGCTCCCTTCAGCATGGGAACATTAACTGAAGGACGGATGTGGTCTGACTGCTGCGTCAAGGCTGTAGCGTAACTGGCTTAAAACTAATAATCATGCAAATTGTTGTCTGAATCCGGCAAGCTGATCTGCGGTGTGGGATGTATGGTGAGTTTGCTCTTTCGAAATCAAAAATCAGTCTTCTGATCCGGTTGACCAGGCATAAGTAGGCTTGACAAGTGAACTTAAGTAACTAATTAACTTCATAATCTGCGTCCCCACCATTAGGCTGCTAATTTTTCCTCCTCCATGTTTCTCATGCTGAAAAAGATTCATGACAACATGAAGCAAGTTGAAGAAATGCCTGATAATCTCATGAAATGTCATTTAAAAACAATTGTCTTGTAATCCATAAAAGCCACTTTCACAAGTTATCTATTTTTATGTAGAGTTTCTCTTTGCACGCACAAAATCCTGAGAACGAACACCAGAAATCTTGGAGAAACAATTCAAACCCTCAGTTGAAGTGGAAAAGTCTGAATATCAAACATGAGAAGATGCAATTGTTACAGCACATACTGGTAAAACAATTTAATTCCCATCATTCCTCGATACTAACAGTCCACAACAAGTGAATTTCTTGGTTGCCAGTGCAGAGAAAGGATACAGGCTTTAACTGAAACCATGCAAGCTTTCTGTAATGTTGCTTCATTCCTGCAGCACTGACTCACTCGACTGGGAGCTGAACTCGATATTATTTTCAGCTCATTTAGACTAACAAATAGATGGAGACAGAAACTAGACCAAAATACAGCACGGATGATGGTTATCATTCACTTTCCTCTCCGTCTGAACAAAACAATCATATCTCCTTTCTCTCTCCTGTGGCGTCTGCCCTCTGACCGGCTCAGATTAGGTAACTTTCTGTCTTCATGTTTGACTGTTATACAATGAAGTGGTGGGGAGCACATAAAAATGAACAGCAATTAAATTAAATGGCACGAAAATGCCACAATGAACCAGGCTTACTGATGCTCGACTGATTATGTTGTCTTCGCACATCTTTTTGAACATATAAGGTGGTTGATTGAATCACACAAAATCACATTTTATTTTGCTAACCTATTTAGAAAATCAAGGTTGAGACTGACTGTCTTGCCCAATTTCATAAATGTGCTTAAAACTTGCTTAACATGTTAATGGAAACAGAAATTACTGCAAACCGGCTCTCTGCATTTATCTCTTTCCATCACAGTGAATGGCAGGACTTTAGGATACAAAATGCATAAACTGGTTTGATAATGTATGAAACATCCATCTGGTGTAGCAGAGGTGCTGAAATTCTACTCTGGGCCTTATTAATTAATTCGTGCACCAGAAGTACTTCTGACAGGACCATCATGATGGCTTAATGGTTCCTTAACTGCATGGCTTAACAGCTCAAAACATTACAATTCATTTCAGGATAACATTTGTGCTTTACGTCTCACAGTAGCTCATGGTGTGTTTTGCCATGTGAGGCTCAGTTTGCATAATGCCTTATTAGCATACATGTAAAAACAATGCATAACAATGCTCGAAATAAAAGAAGAAAAAAGAAGACGTGTTCCCGTTAGCTCCAGGGATTTACAATTTTACTGTGACTCCTTTTAATAACATTGCAGGGAGAGCAGATACAACTGACCAGTTCCTCAAACCAGGATGGATATACCGCATATATGTAATATGTATAATCGTGTGACAATGTTACCCGTTGCAGGTGACTGTGTGTGTGTCAGGTTTCCATATAAATGTTGTACAGTTTTTAATCAAATTTCCAGACAATCTGCAAAAAAAAAAAAAAAATGTCAGGAGCTGGTTGATGGAGTTGGTGGTTCTGTCTGTGCATGGTTGTCAATGTCATAGGTTTGCCATGCTTCTCGTAGGAACACACAAAGTTCAGTTAATTTTTCATATATATAGATATATATAGATATATATAGATATAGATTAATTTTAGCACAAAAACTGCAAGCTACGTAAAATCTAGATGTATTCTGGCCATAACCAGGACTTCAGAAACACTGATATTAAGAATGTAAGTCCCCACAACAATTAAAATTTGTTTTAATTACATGGATTTTTAATATTTTATGTATTTAATCAGGTTTTTTTGTATAATCTATAAAACAAACACCATGTGTACCTTTTTTAAATGATATAGCTGAATGTAAACTCCTTGTATGCTGCTAAAACCCTCCAGCAGAACATGCCATTGGGTTATAATGATTGGTTCGCTTTGGTGCAACACAAGTGAAAGCAGCATGTTGTGTTTGTGATTTAAAATGAGAGTTTGACTTGTAGTTTCAGCTACAAATATCTGTGGGAGGAGTACAACTCAATCTTTATACAACCGTGTCAACAAACTTGATCTTGGTTTAATTTCATCTCTGACTTTAAAGTGATACCTGCAGGTCTGAGAGAGTTTCACATCCCTTTTTGGCCTTGAAATGTGGAGTTGACCGTAGAAACACAGACTGAGAGGAGGAGGGTTTTTCTGCCAGGATAAAATGCCAACATGACACATAAAAAAAAAAAGCCTCAGTTCAGCCTTGTAGACTTCACCCCTGTGAAATAACTGTGATAATCTCTTCTGCTTTTTATTTCACTGCCTCACAGTTTGAGCACAAAGAAGCAGAAACCAAGGGAGCTCTCGTTTTAGCATTTTACTACACCTGACTGTGTTTCACAACGGGAACTAAACTACCTGAAAACCAGCTGTGTCTTATGAAATGTCACAGAATAAGTCCCACATCTTTAAATGCTAATGTGCTCTGTTCATAAAAGATATTTTTTTGTCTTTTACACAAGGCGTAAAAAAAAACAAGAAGAGAAGAAACAGAAAGCAGTCTGACCTTAAAATGCAAAACGTAATTTTAGTGCCATTTTCATTCTCAAGCACAATTTGTCTTTCTGTAAGCATCACTAAACCTTTGAACAAATGTGAAATTGGTGTATCAGGTTGTATTTGTCACCTAATCTTTCCTTGATGTAGGAACGCAATCTTAAAGTAACATTTTGCTGGAAAAAAGCAAAGCAAAATAGTAAGTAAAATGAGAGTAAACTAAATTGATAGGAAGGACTGGACTACAGGTAGTCTGCATCATGGAGTTTTCATGCAAATGTATGAGTGCGCTGTGAAATATGTCGGCTCTGTTGACCAAGGTTGTTTCCTGTCACCTTTGTTTGCAGGTAGAACAGCTTTGGTTGTCCATATTTTGGCCTGTGTGACCTCCTCTTTCACATGATCGAGGTTGAATCCTCCACTCACACAAAAGCGAGACTTCGTCAGGAACATTTCACAGTCAAACCACAGCTGGGACAACACGGTGATGAGAGGAAATTTCACAGGGAAAAAGTGAACAGCGGGAAAACAGGTACAGATGGGGCTGCACATGGGTGAGATTGGAAAAAATAAACAACTTTAAACAAGTCTGCCAAAGTGGTCCACAGAGTCATTCAGGTAGGCAGGTCTGGCAGATGCTTTCATTTGAAAAGAATTTTGTTAGCTTTGTTAATTGACAACTCTTGGACAGGTTAGTGAGTCTTTTCCTGACTAATGAGAGTACACACATTCTTTGCTCAGGTAGAAGTACAGATACTTGTGTAAAACAGACAATGTGCAATGACAGTGATATACAGCGAACCAAAGCAGTACTCCGCAGTGACGTAGGCCCACTATATTCTCCACGTTATTGGACACATAAGACACAAAGAGGTCAAATAGCAAAACAGCCTATAAACACAAAAATGTATGAGCATGAAATCAAAAACAGAGCATGCCAAGTTGCCTGCAAGGGATACTCATCAATAACAGGTAACATTAACCATTACATATAGATGACCACAACAATTTCTCAGTACAATTAAGACAGCAAATACGAGAGTTACATATCAGACCGAAGCTGATATGTATATTTATGATATTGCACCGCACGCCACACTTGGCAATGGCAAGAACAGCATGCAAGCCGGTATCTTTATTAAAGTGAATTAGTGATTACTGATGACTCACTGGCATGCATGAATCAGACATTAGCCCAGTTTGACAAACAATCCATGATGATGAAGATACAAAAAGATTGGAACATGTTGCAAAAATAACATATTGTCAATATTTCCCAAGTCATGTTTTCAGGGGAGCTCATATCTTATTAACCAAGCCAAGCTCCCCCCTGGCTCTGCTGTAGTCCGCAACCTGCTACTGATTCCTTACGCAAGTAAAAGGCTCTGAAATGTAGAAATGTAGTAAAAAGTAGTCTCTTGGTTGAAGGACATTTCTATCAGCTGTTTCTGTGTAAAGCTAAGTGAATGATGTCATGTCGGGTCAAATTTCCTCTTGTCTGTGATGTGTTGTTACATCGTTACATCTTTTATGAAGTTTTTGCAATGTTACGTAGTGTCTGTCATTTGTATATTACCTAGCATATTTTCCACTATATGCTAGGAAGGTGTGCAAAAAAATTAAAATCAATAATTCTCCTGAATTGCACTGAAATAAAGACAGTTTTTAAAATGTACGGAGTAGAAAGTACAGTTGTTTGTGTAGAGGGTAACAGTAAAAATAAATACCCACCTGAAACAAAAAATTATTTGTACTTCATTACTTCCCTCCTCTGGTTGTTGGAAATTGTATTTTCAACTGGATCACAGCAAGTGGAATAATGGCAAAGCAAGATATGTTCCATGCCCCACTTGGTTTGAACAAAAAAACACTTCAGTAAATCAATAACCAGTCCATACTCGCTAAATGCATCACAGTACGTCCTCGTGTGCACAGATGGCACAGAGACGGAGCAAAAGCTGAATGAAATGACTGCTGTGAGAAGATGATTGTTACAGTCCAGCAGAAAGCAGAGTACAGGACACAGAAAACAGCTTTTCACTTTTGAAGGCTACAGCTAACAATTTCATTGTTCTGTGCAACCTTTCTCTTTCATATCTACTCCATACAACCTAAGAGCCCGGACATGTTTGACTCACCTGCAGCCACAGGTCTGGTCTCTATCACCCTCATGATGCAGACGGCGTGGTGGAGTTATTGGCTGCTGGGAGACCTCTTCTAGTTTTGGCCAGCCTGGACTTCTCTTGCTGTGGGCTGTTCAGGTTGTTCTCTTTTATCTGTGGATGGAAAAGTTCTTCGATGGTGCACAGTCCAAAAAGGCAAATCAAATGATTCAGCTCTTGCAGGATCATGTCAGCACATCACAACTCTTCACTGTTGCTCTAATCGGTGGCTAATAATGGGTCAGACCTCAGTTCAAATCTTTTCCTATACAAGCCCTAAACTGCCAAACATAAAAGACTTTATGGATATAAATCAAATCTTTGTATGAGGCATGGGGGGACAGTCTGCAAGATTTCTTTTCACAATCGGACTTCTGCGATTTCCTCCTGTGGAATTTCCCATTAAATAGTTTTTCACATGGTAATTATTATATGGCCACATGTGGAACTCCCAAAAAACATTTAGTTTTAATTACTGAGCTTGTGATTATGTTTGAGATCTCTTATTGAATGCCACCGGTTGTGGTGTCAGTTACTACACACAGTGAATGTTCCCTGAGCCCTGAGTGATACACAGTCTCTCAAGCCAGCCCTCTCCCTGTCAAATATTCGTTCATTAGAAAAATGTAACTAGGCTCATTGCATGTGAAGCAAAAATTTGCTTTGATTTCCTGAATAAGCAGAGGAAACCTGCATCTTTCCAGTCATTCTAAAATCCTAATCCTGTCACCACGACTGAAAGCTCGGCTCGGTTTATATCCCACACAAAAAAATGTTAAACCCTGCATGCATGTATTGAAATCAGCACAATTAGGACAGGAAATAAATATATACCCTTGGATTCTGCATCCTTGATTCACAGTTTGAGTTCATAGTGCAAGTTAACAATGTGACCAGATTGAATTTTCTTTCTCTTTATTTAGGTGCAATGAGTGTGTGTGCAGTAACTCAGCTCCATTCAGGGTGTTACTGTGAAATAAAGTGTGTGTTCTTAGTCATCCAACCTGGTTAGATAAGGTTTATGTAACACGTCTATCTTGGGTTTTTCTCGAGTTGTTGTCCTTCTGCCCTGCTGTCCTTTAGCGTCATCTGTCCATTGAAAGACGCTTGTGAAAGTAAACAACTAGCAGCCACTTTAACAGTTAGCCATTATTACTTTGTGCTTCTTTTCTGCTCGCAAAATGTTGCTGGGTGTGAAAATAATGACGACTGTAATTGTTTGTTTTCTTGTCGCAGCAGAGAAGCGTATTCTTGTCTCCAGCTGATTGAAAATGTCTCTGTGAGACTTCTATCCAAGAAGGAAGTTAGATCATAAGTCTTTTATTTTGGCGGTCTCATATTGGATTGTACCATTGATTTTAAGATCATCAGTCAAAATGATCTAGCGCCTGTTTAATGCTTGCAGCTTTTCAAGTCTTTCTTACAATCAGCCACTTTATCACCTGCCGCGTTTTATGTGTTACATCATAACTCTTCTCTCTCATTTTGTGTCAGTGAGGAACTTTATATGCTGTTTTAAAAAGTCAGATATGGACAAAGCTATTGCTGCTACTTATCCAAAAAAGATTTATATGATTGTTGTCTTTGCTTTCCATAAATAAATGAGTCTTAAACCTACAGGAATGTGGTGCTGAAATCAGCTTTAACAGGCAAAGACATCATTTAAAGCACACGGGGGTTTGTGTCGCTGTTTCAATAAGTAATGAGAGACACTTGAAGGTTAGTCATCATCTGCATGCTCCCTGGAGTTTCTGTGGTACATTAAAAAAACATCAGAGCATCCTTCCTGTGCATGCCTGTAACATGCAAACTGTTTATTACCCTAAGTGTTGGGTTGATTTCACTGCTCGAGGTCTGTTGGCCTGGGTTTGCTTCAGGACCCCGTTCCTGTGGAGAGGGGTTGTGAGGGTCCCCTGGTTTGTTTAGCCTCCTTATGTTTTGTGTGTTTGATGCAGCAGGTTCCTGCGGCGTGAAGCACCTGGGCCCGCTGTTTCCCTGCTTTAAAGCACTTCATGGTCCTGCACAGGTATATATGTCACACATGCTCACAGTGTGCCCCTCAGGTTGTCTGGCCTGTTAGTAGTTCCAGAGTGCAGGATTAAAACCTTTGGCATGGCAGCCTTGAGCTTTTAGTCGCTGTCAGTCTGCTAAACTCAATACTGACCTCTTCAGCCTGGCTTTTAACTAGGAATGGTTTTCAGACGTTATTTCCCTTATTTTATACAGTTACTTTATTGTATTTCCTTGTAAATTTCATGGCTGACTTATTTGAACAATGTCCTTATTCTCAACAATATATTCTTTTTCACCCTTCTTATTGATGTTATTTGTTATTTACTTCTTAATCTAATATATTTTTAGTATAGCTTGTATTGAACACTATTGTTATAGATTTAGAAGATTTTATTGTAATTTTTATCTTTGTATTTTATGTTTAAATCAACTATATTTAGTTCATTCCATTCTGTGTTTGTGATCCTTTCTTTTTCAATCATATTTGAAGCACTTTCAACCCTGTCTCTCTCTCTCTCTCTTCCTCTCTCTCTCTCTCTCTCTCTCTTCTCTCTCTCCTTTTTCTCTCTCTCTTTTGTCATGGCTTCAAAACCAGGCCATGACAGCAGCAGGATACCACAAATTCCCAGAATACATTAACTTCGGTAATGACATGAAGACCAAGGCAATCAATAAAACGCTCAATACACATGTATAATTCATTAATTATTATTATTTATTCCCCCAAATTAAAGGGAAACGCCACCAATTTCCCACATAAGTATCTATTTACTAGTAGGGAGTATCACTCCTAATGATGTCAACAGAAACCCTCTGTTACAAACTAGAGTATGGAGTTTGAAAGATGTGGCAGAAAGGGTCTAATGATAGGACGCCATTGAGTTGCACCATGGGAAATGTAGGAACCCGTTCTTTCAGAGCTCAACCCATACTATAAGTCAAGAGTTCTTGGCCTCTGCGGCTACGATTTTGATCGTTCCTCTTTTAATCTATCTCCCGAGAGTCCCCGAACTTTATGAAAGTGCAATATAAAATTGCTGGAGTTCCACGTTAATATAGTGTTTACTTTTCATCATGCTAACTCGTCTCCTCACTTCCCTCAGGACGTCCCAGGGGCTGCTAACGTTAGCTCAGC
>NW_023339807.1:26431197-26431328 GCF_004916995.1 Morone saxatilis | reverse complement strand
CCATTGACAGGCAACCGGTGAAACTGAATAAAATGACTGAAAATTATGATTCTCTGAGTTTGAACATTAGAACAATAAAACTATATATAGAACATAGCGCCAGAGTCTATAGAAATTTTAATGTGGAAATG
>NW_023339807.1:26430477-26431183 GCF_004916995.1 Morone saxatilis | reverse complement strand
AATGTTGCATGTTATATCTTTAAAGCTACTTAAAGGAAGTTGGGGGTGCACTCTGTTTGTGACAACAGTCCACTAGTGGTTTACTTCTCTAGTTTCTCACTTTATAAAAGGAGGATGGACGTTCACAGGCATTTACTGAAGCGCTCAGTGGAACAGAAACAACATGTGAAGTTTTAAAATAGGTTAAGTCATAAGAGGGAATCATGAAAAGAAGCAGCTGACAGGTTTCATGCAGCAACCCGGCTGATGTAAGCTCAAGAAACAAACTCAGAATGCAGTGATCTGAAGCATCGGACAGGGGCCACCCGCTGTGACCTCTGGATTAAGGATTACCCACCACACACAGAGAAGCACGGGATTATGCTTTTGTTTTGTTGTGTCCACTGCTGCCAGTGAAGGACTGGAGCCAAACCTGCAGATAAATGATACTATTACACTACACAGGCAGTGTGTACTCTGACTGCGGCAGTCAGAGGGTTTGTGAAGCTTCCTGAAGGTCTGCAAATAAAGGGCTGTTGTGAAGTTTGAAGAAGGACAGTCAAAGGAGGAAGAGAAGGAGAATTTTGGCGTCCAAGTGATCAGGATGGGGCTCTATTGTGCTGTCAGGGTGCTTTTAGACTCTGAGAGCTCCGGTTCAACAAGAAGAGCAACACTTCCACATTACAGAGTCACCAGAGTTTGGTTGTTTTTCTCCTTAACCTGTTTT
>NW_023339807.1:26429151-26430462 GCF_004916995.1 Morone saxatilis | reverse complement strand
TTTTATCAATTATCTTTGACATTAAATCTGAGGACAGAGGCTGCAAATGAGATTTGTCTAAGTACGTTATATACTGTACACATTTACACACACTGCAAAAAACAGCCCTTCTAGAAATAACACACTACTTTCATGAGATTCCTCTTTGGCAGTGCATATGTACACACACAGAGAGAAGGACACAGCAACAACAATAGCAACAGTAAAACAAGGCCTTCTACAAGCAAGAAAAAGAAAGAGGCTACACTACACCCAATATTTATCTGGTTATGTGGACTGAATGAAAACTGCGAAGACAACTTTACACTCACACTCTGACCGTAAATGGGGCAGACATAGCGCTCGCGAGGGATAAATACAATACAATATATAGCGCACATGGTAACTCTCCAGACTCCTCGCAGCGCTGTCGAGACTTGCGAGATCTGTCTGATCTAGCATGATGCTTAGCTGGATCTTTTAACAGCATCTGGAGTAGACAGATGTGGATGTTAAAGCTGTTTATTATTCTGAGCATGTTCAGGACTTCTGTTCTTGATCTTGACAGTTTCAAATCGGAAAGAGCAGCTGACAAAACAATCTCTTAGGTTAAAGTCAAAAGCTCAAGCTTGAAAGTCAAGGGCAAACTGTTGAGCTCCGTCTTTCAAAATGGCTTTGTTGTATCTTTTACTGAGAGTTGTGGGCTACTGGGGTCAGTAGAGGGTCGTCCCTGGTTTTTTTATTTGCCTCACATAGCTCCTGGTAGTTGGGGTGGTGTCCCTGTACGATACCTCGCTGCCAAAATGCCAAATATGTTGTTTTTTTTTACACTGGGGCCATGATGTGGAACAGCCTTATGTTAGACACCGAGTCTTAAAACATGAGAGCGGCTTATAGAAGTTAGGTTCAAATGTTTTTATGGAACAGGGTAACTGATTTATAAATGAAATCTGCGAAGACGTTGTTGTTTTAGCTGTTGTTTTCTGATATTTTCTATTATAAATTGTGGATTGTATATTGTGTCCTTTTGGATTTCAGGACTATGTTTTAGTTTTTTATGTCTTCTTTGCGTTTTCTTTTGTCTTCTATCTTAGGACCACATTGGAATTAAGTATTTAACATGTTATCTTTTGGACTTTTTGTTCTTGTTTTTGATAATCCATAAATCAAAACAATCAATCAATCAATCAATTTAATTCATGTGTGGAAGTTCTCTTTAACCACTTTTGTTACCAAACCCTAAACACAGATGGGAGTCAGGATGTGTAAAGTCCTGTTCTTAATGGGAAAACAATTTAAAATACTATGAAAACATAATTTCTAGGAGACAGG
>NW_023339807.1:26427219-26429137 GCF_004916995.1 Morone saxatilis | reverse complement strand
GTGTGTGAATGGGAGGCAAATTGTGAAGCACTTTGGATAAAAGCCCAATACAAAAGAGTTTACCATATGGATTAGACTTTGTTTGCAGTAATTATATTCCTAAAGAGGGCCGAAAATGAGTGGTCTCTCTCTCTCTCTCTGTGCTTCTTGTTTGTCTCTACTAAAGTACGCATGACTGGATCAAATACTCCCTGCAGAGTCCCTCGCCCCGGATTTGCTGTGATTTAATTAAAACACATTAAATTAGGAATATGCAACATTTAAGCTTGATTATGGCGATATCCTACAAATGCATGCTTCTCTCTCCACCTTATAGCCTCCATCTTCATTTGGGGGCTTTTCCAAACAAATGTTGATTGTTAGTGATGAAATCAGCATATTTTTCTGCCACCACTTCAAGTCTCTATGCATAAGGCATTTACACATAGTAAGTCGGGATCTTGGTTATCAGTCTTTACAAATGTGATCCGTAAAAAAAGGCAAAAAGTAAATGAGTCTGAACTTCTTATGTCAAACTTTAAACTATGGAAGTTGTCAGCTCATGTCAGCTGTAACAGTGGTGAGGTGGATGGAGTCTGAGAATCAGTGAAAAAGAAAAATTAGGCTTTTAAAAGAGAGTCCAAGGACTCACAGTCAGATAAATGGAGCACTTGGCTTCATATTCTAGGCGGGTGGGGGGTGGGGGGACTCCTCTGTCATCAACATCCTCAGCCAATGGAGGAACCAGCGGAGGAGACACTTTTAACCGTCTCTCCAGAGCGGAGCGGACCATTGCGCAGCGCCCGGTGGCGCGGATCCATCCTCCCGTTCATGCACCAACATCTGGTTTCTGGTTCTGCTCATGGACTCTTTTCCTTCTTTATTTTCGTCCTGAGCTCTGCGGGTTGTTTGGAGAGCAGTGGAAGCCCGCTGTGAGAATATCCAGAAGGGAGATGCAGCTTCACGGACGGCTGGATTCTACGTCTTGAAGGGAATTTAAGGCTAAAAGTGAGTAGAGCTGATTGAAATATTTGATATTGTGTGACCATGAGTATTTATTTATGAGTTAACCTATATTCTATTTTGTTATATTATATTGTTATATTCTATAATAATATCGGGAAACTGGTTTTAAAGCTCTCCATGGAATATGGAAGTGCGCTTAAACCCATAGGATCTGAGCGCTTTCCTGAACTGTAACGGGCCAAATTCCGAGTGCATTCCTTGTGAAACAGAGTGACTGTTTCAATAACCTCCTGGTTTGTACATTTTTAAAGCGTGTGTCCTGTAAGACGCACAGACTCTTGCTGCGCAGCGTTGATCCGTGCGCGCTGGAAAGTGATGGATTTCTCTTTGCATCCCGAGGATTATTGGCTGGATGTGCGGGAGATTTCTGCATAACTGCGCGCTGCAGATGGATATACAGTGGTGGTGGTGGTGTGTGTGTGGTGGGGAGGCTGCAGGATACGGCATCTGAAACTGAAAAGCAAAATAAGCAATGACAGGAGAGCCTATAGCTGCGTCTTTGTCACATTTCTCAACATGGACGTCCAAAAAAAAAAAAAAGCTTTTTGTTTTTATTTTGTTTAAGTTTGATGTAACTTGGAAAGATCTGCAGATTGGAGCTGGACAGTTTAACAATAAGGAACATTTATAAATCAGATTGAGCCTTCATGCGCGCTGGAAGCGACTATGACCATATATGGGTTTCAGTGCTGACCGCTTTATTGCTCTGAAAAAAGACTTGAGGGGAAATTGACATTAAGATGTTTTTTCCTCAGTATATTTAACCCTTCACAGGCATCTGGACAGTTGAACATAATTAAAGGACAGTGAACTAAAAAAGGCTGATGTTGAGTTTTTATGATGTTGAATGTAAGCTGTCCAGGAACCTGCCTGACTTTGCAGCGCCTGTAGATTTTGTGGATTAAAGGGGCCA
>NW_023339807.1:26421519-26427187 GCF_004916995.1 Morone saxatilis | reverse complement strand
ACGAGCACCAGCTGGGGTTTGTTTACTACTACAGCTGCTGTCCGGCCAGTGCTGGAGTAAATAGCATGCATCCATCATGCACAGGGGCTGTCTGGTCCTAACCCCTTTTCAACTGGAGGCATCTGCTACCAGCCAATGGGAGGCAGAGGAGGGCGGGGCCAATGCCATCACCATAGTAATTTTTGCAGCTGGCCTCACGTGCCAAGCTGTGTCAAACCAGTTCTGTTGACTCAAGCTGCTGATGTTGTTTCGTGACGTAGTGAGCAGCGCGGGAGGACAAACTACTTTTCTAACACAAAATTAAAACGTTGATTTTAAATTTCCCACTTAAAAGATCAGTGTGTAGGATTTAGTGGCATCTAGTGGTTAATGCTTCAGATGGCAGCTAACTGAACACTACTCGCGTCTGTATTTGACGACCAGGGACTGAGAACGGGCTGTGTGTAGTGAAGAAACTACGGTGGCTTCTAAATGTGCAAAAAAAACCGCGAAATTTAGAGCCAGTGTTAGGTTTGTCTGTACTGGGTTAATGTAGAAACATGGCAGTTTAACATGGCCCTACATAAAAGGCGACCCATGGTCCGACCCAAACAGCTCATTATAGGGCAGTAGTTTACAACCTGTGGGTTGGGACCCCGACTAGAGGTCACCCAAGCTTCACGGGGGATGCAAAACTTCTTGAATTTAAGGGGTGTAACAAAACTAAAAAATTTTGTATTCAATTATTTTACAGTTTAGAATATTATTTAAGCTCCAAACTATGAAGACCTGAACACAAGCTATATATAAGAGCCTTCACTCTCTGAAGTTAAAACAAAATAAGAGCTTAACAATGAGAAGAAAACAAAATAATTTTTCAAAAAAGAAGCCAAAAATGAGCCAGAACTCACCTCTGATCAATATTCACAGGAAATAATCTGCTCAAAATTAATCAAAATCACTTGTTTTACACAAACTTCCAGCAGTTATTGTGTTTATTATTTGGGCTCATTGTACAGTTTATCAGCTGTTCTCTGCTGGTATTGTTATACATTGATTGGTCGATTCTGTAGTCCGTCCGTCATTTACAATGCAAAAGTTCGGCGCTAATGCAGGAAGTGGGGGTTGAACTTTAGGCAGAATGTGGTTGTAACACAAACCGGATACGAAGTGTAACCCTGAGATTCCACTGGGCACGGCTTTATAATGTGGCACCTGCATCAATCTAACCAAGATTCTCTTTGCCGTTTCTGTGTCTGACTTCCTGCCAGTGCGATCTGCTCTGTGTTGCTTGGCTTGGGTCGCGACTTCTGCCAAAAATAGATCAGAAGCGTATTCTACGCAGAGCAGGTGGAATTGGTGGGTAAGGCCCATAGCTGGACGTTCAGACATTTTAGAACCACAGACTTATCTTATATATCTTTGACTTTCTATTGAAGAACCACTTATCTTCTAACATTTGTCGACCTTTTGCACTGATGATTCAACCAGCAGTTGGTCACCGAACATCGTCAATGCAAAAAATATATGGGAGTTTTATATCGGATCCATGAACTTCGCTTTTACACATTTTAATGGACCAGAACTTGACGTCTTTATCTTTTTTCATTTTAGGTCATGAAGTGAATGTTGCAGTGACAGTTTATCCAATGATTGAGGCCAGCACTCCGACCATGTTGGACAGAACTGAACCAGCACACTGCACCGTGTGCTGCTGTACGCTGGCCAACAAAATCCTCATGGTGCTCTTCATGGTGCTGCTCATCTTTGCCATCTTGTTTGGGAACTTGGTGACTCTGGCTGTGATTCTAGGGACTAAACACTTCCACACGCCGCAGGGCTACCTGAAGGCATCCCTCGCTGTGGCTGATCTGGCGGTGGGGATATTCGTGGTGCCGCTGTCTGTCTACGCCGAGGTCTATCTCATGGTGACCGACTCGGCACCAGAATGGACTTCATACAACTCGCAGTCAGTGAGTTTCCACCCGTGCAACGTCATCGGCCCCATCTTTGCCGGGTGCACCTTGGTCTCCATCACAACCATTTTTCTGCTGACGATCGAGAGGAGCATTGCTGTGTTGCGGCCGTTGCACAAGGATTCTGTGATTACACGCAAAAGGACCACGATCCTCATCGTCCTCTCCTGGGTGGGGAGTTTCTTCTTGGCGGTGTCCCCGATGATTTTCAGCAGTGAGATCGCTCTGGAGTACAACTCCTGCAGTAGGATGTGTAATTACGCTCTGGGGACCATCGGCGAGTTCCCCAGCCAGGCCTGGAACATCCTCCTCCTCTTCCCTGCGTTTGACTTCACCCTCCTGGGTGGAACTGTGGTCATTAACATCATCTCTCTGTCCAGCATCAGGCAGCACTCGAAGCGCAGGAAACACCTGGCGGAGAGCGAGTGCCAAAGCACCACCAAACCTACTTTCTCTGACATCAAAGCAGCCAAAACAATAGGGACTCTGACTGTGGCATTTACAGCATCATTCACCCCTATCGCTGTCTTCGTGGTCGGGAACGTTTTGGGGAACAAATGGTGCAACTTTTCCTTTTTTGCCTTCTGGATTTTGGCCACCAACAGTTGCTGGAATGTCATAATTTACAGTGTGAGGGATCAGAAGTTCAGACTTCGTGCACACAAGCTCCTCATGCCTTTCCAGAGAAAAAACACAACCAAAACCTAAATCATTCAGGGACCAAAGACTACAGTTGAACCTGAGCAGGACTGCATCATTTAGATGTTTGTTTGTCACACAAACTCTTTGTTCAACACATTGTGAGTCTCGTTAAGAGACGCGTCTGCATGTTTGGTTGATTGCTGTGGTGAAATGTTATTTTTTTTTAATATACATTACTAAGCATGGAAAGTTTTCAGATGTTGGATATTAAATGTCCCTCTTTGTGGGCATTTGTCTTGTTCTGTCTAACATTGTGATTACAGAAGCCTGTTTCAGTGGAATGGTTGTTTTACCTGAGTGTAACCAATTAAAACATGTTACAAACCAAATATGTTTTCTGATTCCACAGTGTTCACTGATAGACTGATACTTGAGCACACTAGACAATATTCTGCACTTATAACATATTAATTATTATAGCATAGACCAATATAATAATTCTTCCTTGATCTGCAGGAAGTAAATTATTTAATTGTAAAGTTGCATCTAATTAAATTTTCAACAATATTCCTTCATATTCATCAGATTATGTTGTAAAATCATTCTTCTTTGAAGTGGTGTCACACAGTGTCAACCACTCTTTTTATACATACACATATACACACAATGACAGAGTGACAGAAAAAGGGGAAAGAGATAGGGGGCATGACACACAGCAAAGGGCCACAGGTCGGAGTCGAACCCATGGCCACTGCAGAAAGGACTCAGCTTTGGTACCTGAGGTGCCAGCTCCACCAGGTGAGCTATCTTGGTCCCAAACCATTTTATTTTGAATAATTGTACTCAGTTACATTCCACTGTTGCCAGAGGACAAAATGGCCAGTTCAAGTATATGTTAGAAGCTGTTTTTTTTCTTAAATTGGTGAAAATTATCTGCTGTCTCTGCTGAGAAGCGAGGCTGAGGGAATACAAGTCAGAGGAGGCACTGAGGGCAGATGGGTAACAAACAGCAGATGCATCACTCCAAGGTGCCATACCAAATGAACCTCACAGAAAGACACCATAAAAAACATACAAAATTAAACAAACTACTAACTAACTAACTAAAATCTAGGGAAATTAAAATAATGAGTTACAGTTAATGCCATGTTCTGGCTTATATTTCTCAATAAATATCAGAAGTTTAAGTCCACACAACCCAGTCAGCCATAGGTTTGCATGCCTTCCAGGAACAGTTCTGACCAGAAAATACTTTTCCAGCTCCAGGATTCTCAGCTACTCTGTTCAGTTTAAGCAATTTCATGGATCTGTGAAGATCACCTTCTCAGCTTCCCTAAAAATAGCAGCAGTCATGGTCAATATAATGATTTTTTGCAGAATGACATTAAAACTCAAAATGTATCTGTAGTTCTGGATATATACATATTCCACCTCAAACCTTCCTCCCACTAATACACCTGTTTTTCCCTCCTCACCTGTCATCTTCTGCTAACCTAGTGCATCTCCTGGATCACAAAGCCCCACATACCACACTGAGGTTAAATACAGAGAAATAAAGACAAAAAACAAAACAAAAAGACACAAGTTTACACAGATACATCCACATACAACAAAACTCCTGGTTTCCTGCAGGTATTTTTCCTAAAGAAAATTCCCTGGAAATTGGACAACTGTTACGATCCAGCACGCTAAACATTACAGATAGATGGGCATCAAAGGGAATTTAGAAGATGGTATACCAAATGGCTGAAATTTAAAAATAAGTGGGTATACTCTGTATACCTGTGTATACTGTTTACTACACCATTGGTAGGAGGATGGATGGCTCAAACACAGGACTTTAATCCAGGAAACTGCTGTCTATCTGAACCCAAAAGTGAACAATTTCTTTGAAGTAAAATACGTAAGTTACATTAGGTATGATACAAAAGTTATATTTTATTCATGTACTTAAGTTACGTCAGATGTGTAACGTAAATTACAGTATGTTTCGGACTTATATTGGGCAGAGACGGTGTGACATTTTACGCATGAATCACAAAGTCCTTTGTTCGTATCCCATCACATGTATGTTTTGCTAATGCAACATACATAACGTAACTTACCTATATAACCTCAGTGACCTAAGATAATGTAATTATTTTGGTCTCAGGTTTTCCTAAACCTAACCCAACTTGACCAAACAGCAACTGTTCCACAACATTAACCACGCAAGCTTTATTTTGAAACTCTATCTGGACATTGCATATTACGCGTCATATTTTGAAAGTGCTGAAACTGCAATATTCTCAGTCCACATAAAGACAAGGGCTGCTGTAGAGTAGGTACATCACAATTATCTCAAAAAGAAAATGAAAGTAAAAAAACTAAAATTTTTAAAAATATTATTAAACTGTAAATAGGTCAGAATGCAAATTTCTTATTTGGGTCAAAAAATTATAAATTAACAAACAGTATCCGACAGTATATTTCAACCTGTGACGTCTTAACCATCAGGAAGAGTCCTATGAACTCATCAAACAGAAGAAAGAAAACATGAACAATTACTGTGAAATGTATCGCTTCCTGCCACGTATACATCGACACTGGTGAGTCACAGAGTGGAGGAATGAAAAGGAACAAAGACTGAACCAGTAAAAAGGAAGATAAAAAGCAAAGAGAGCCGGCAGCGTCACAGTCCTTGACTTTAATATCAACAAAGCTCATTGACTGAGACTGAACTGATTTCCGAGACAGAAAGAGGAAGAGAGAGCGAGGCAGATGGAGAGAACAGAGTGTCAGTCCAAAACAAAATCACAATTGGCCTTTTCCCACAGATAGAACGGCAGGTTTGTGGCCAATACCAAACATGACATTTGGTTGGACAGCTCAACTGGAAATAGAAATGTTCTGATGGCGAAAACGCCGTGGCCTGCATTGCTGTCCCTGTGGGGTTATAAATATCCAGTGAAAGGTCTCAACTAATACTGGAAGAGTTTCCATTTAGTTTTGTACAGATGTTCATGTTCCTCAGCAGATGAATCCTCTGACTTCAGATTAACATTTCCATTCATGAGAAGACAAAAATTTAA
>NW_023339807.1:26418495-26421419 GCF_004916995.1 Morone saxatilis | reverse complement strand
AGCTGACTGCAATGAAGGCAATGGCGGTGAAGACTCCCATGATCCCACGCTGCTTCACCACCTCATCAATATTTTGTTACTGTTTGGATGTGAGAGACCCCCTAGCAGCAGCAATTACAGATTGCACATTTAAAGCACAACTGAGTCTAACACAATGTCTACCCAGCACGTTAGCATCCGTCTTTGTCTACCCGGGATGCGTTCAGGAACAGTATTCAGTCTAGCTCACACGCGTTTTGACAACTCAGAATCCAACAGAAAATCTGTTCTCTCAGATGTGTGAGAGACAGAGCTGAAATGCCTCCTGCTTAGAAAGGCTGTGAGCAGAGCTGAGGATGCCAAAGCGGAGGCCTCCATGAGTCAGAAATGTTAAAATTGCTCCAAATCAGAGCCACGGAAAACCTCTCTGAAACTGCGTAGATTCATTTTCCAGAAGAACAGGTCTGATCTAAAGGGGACATGGAAACATCATCGTTCTTTATGCTTCGGTGACTAAACAAGAGAGATAACGAGTAATATTTGCATGTCCTACGTCAGTGCTTTTCACTGAAGACACCTGACTATGTTACATATTTTGTTTCATAGATATTTCACATTATATTATCATGAAAAAGAACAACACAACAGAAAGCCTGATAAACTGTACAATAACCCCAAACAGTGAACACAATAACTAAGAGCAGATTATTTCCTGTGAATATTACATCATAGATATTTTTTTGCAACTTTTTATACAATTCTCTGTTTGTATTATGTTTTTTATTTATTTTTTTATATACTTTTTTTTTATATATCTTTACTTAATAGGCTTCTTTCTTGACAAACAAAAATACTCCCTGATGCTTGGCTATTATTCTATTAGGCTATAGATTGCTTTCTTACACCCCATAAAATTAAGAAGGCCTCGCAACCCCCTGTGAAGCTTTGGCGACCCCCCTAGTAGGGGTCCCGACTCCCAGGTTGGGAACCACTGTCCTACATCAACAAAAATATTCTTAAGCCAACTGCGACGATATTTTCTCCTGAGGATGATGAGTTTAAGCAAAACTTGTAGTATAAGGAACAACTTTATTGAAACGTTTCCTTTTTGACGTTCATCAGGGTTATATAGGATTATGACCGTAAATGGCTGCATTTATCCAAAGCACTTTGGATTTGTCGCTCAATATATTGTTCAGCATCTTGCCCAAGGACACTTCGACATGTCAACAGGAGTAAGTGGGGATTGAACCACCAACCCTGTGATCAGTGGATGTAAGATTTGATACTGAGTAATGTGATTAGTTATTTTAACTCCAAAGATTTGTTGAAATTGATTATTTTGAAAATTGTAAGTCACAAACTCAATTTCTGTGTGAATGTAAGTTAAAAAAGAATAAAAAAATATCAATGAGCAGCTCTTAATAGTAATTTTTAGTGACACTAACTTACTTTTGTAAGTTACAGAAAAATTCCTGATGTAGTTTGTTTTCACAATACAAATAAAAATTATAAAATGAAGGCAGCATCACAATAACTGTAAAACCAGATAAACCAGATTTTTAATTAAAAAACATTCTAATTTTATATGACACTGACTTAATTTTCTCATTTTTAATTGTACTGGGAAAACAAAATACCTAGTAAAAACATCACATTACAAGACAAATGTGGAGCAAAGTTATTTTGACTTGAACTTTGAGTAACACAAACTCAATTTTGTAAGTTAAAAACCTGTGTGACCCGGACCCGGTTGGGTCTTGGTTACTAGAAACCCAGTTGACCTGTTACAACACCCTGGCACAACATGAAAGAAAACAAAACCCACCAACAACAAAGAAATCAGAATTAATTCCATGTTGTTGGAATGAATCCAGTTACTGGGGGCGGATCGAATCAGCTCTATGCCAAAACATTAACATTCTGAATATCCACAACTTCCACTGGGACATGCCGGCCTATTAATAGGCAGCATGAAGTGTAAATTATTAATTAAATTAAATTAAATTATTAGATAATTTAAAGTTTTTATACTTTTGTCAGTTTCTCTAAAAATTTAGATTTCTATTTTATTTATTTTGTTAAAAAGCTGCCCGGTTGCTTGTGAAATCTGTCTACAGGAATACATATAATTCAGTCATCAGTACCATGTATTCATTACTTTCATTCTGTATTTTGGCCAAAGTGCTGAATGTTTTTTTTTTTTTCGGTGCCTGATTTGAATATTTCATCTCTTTGTACATCCAAATGCTGCACATGCCTGCAGCATTTTTCCAAGCAGTGACTATTGACTGTTTTTTGGCCTTGAGCTGATTATATCCTCCCCTAATAGCTGAATTAATTCCAACTAGTAACCAGTATCAGGTTTAATTCGTTATGTTTATAACAGACCACATTTCATGAAAATTGGTTGAGAAATAAGTATTAAGAATACCTGAATATGACTTTTTTGTCATTGTTGGTCCAGATACTGCTGTATATGTGATGTATAGCACTAGACATATGTAATGAAAACATTTAAACTTCAATTTGGACTTCATGGGGACTTTAAACATTGTTCATTTGCATATATTAGCCACACTGTAATGATACAAAGACAATCTGCAGTTTCTTCCTCGGTTTTCATCTGGCACTACCCTCAGGACAAACTTTCATTTTTCATCCACTCAACAATTTTATTTTCTGATGTGTAATGAACGTTAGAGCCTCAAAAGGCCACTAGAATATCTTGTTTTAGTATAAATGTCTTGTCCTGTTTCAGTATAAGTGAAGCAAACTCTGTCACCGACTCAGGGCAGATTGCTGCAACTGCACTGAATCAAGTGATCCAAGGAAGCTCCTCCTGAGTATTTTGGCTCATATCTCCTCCTGATCTTACCTCTTCTTGATTCATCTGTCTGCATCATTTATCCATCCACTTCACATCCTCCACCTGCAACCTCAGG
>NW_023339807.1:26407012-26418395 GCF_004916995.1 Morone saxatilis | reverse complement strand
CCCATTTGCCGTACGTTGTAAATGTATGAACGGCTGTAGACATACATTTGTTGTGATTACATAACTTATGATCTAAACTTTTATAACGCAGCCAAACATCGAGCAGCCAAACATGCAACAACAGACACAGCAAGCCAGCTAATATTACTGACTAGTCCAACACGTAAGAAGGCCAGCTCGCCGTCTGTCTGCAGCCATCGTGAAACTCTCACCAATGACTAAGAGTCAGTCCCACATTTATTCTCGTCTCTCCTTTTCTCTTCTTAGCTTCCTCTGCCAATGTTTTTCCACACTGCAAAAACAGCCCTTCTAGAAACAAGCCAAATATTCTTTAATATTATTAGTTTTTTTTGTATTGAGCAAAAAAATCTGCCAGTGGGGTGAGACGAAATGTAGCCATTGAAAGACTTAAAGGGCCTTAAAACTAGAAAATGCCATAAATATAAGCAAGTTGTGCTTATTACAAGCAATGAAAACTATATAACATAGACTTTAAGTATTTTGGTCACTTTATTGAGCTGAAGTTAAGAATTTGAACCTTACATTGATCGTTCTCCGTCGGCCTGAAGCGCTCTAGGTTGGACATGAACACGATGATGACTGAAGAGAGGAAAAACGCTGCCCGGCGCCATGAATCCTGCTCTCTGTTATGATTTTACTTTCAAAAAGTGCACCAGTCTCTATCTCTAATCTATTAGTAATCCAACACTGTCATTGTTATTTAAACTGGTAATTAAAATCAGTGATTAATCAGAGTTATCAGCAAGTAACCAAGCAGTGCGGTACGTCACATCATTCATGATTTAGAACGAGGATGTTTAAATGATGTGAAGCTGTAGATAATTTATTTTGGATTCAAACTCTTTATTCTCCATCTGGAGATTTCCCTTCGGCTCTGCAGAAGAATAGAGCAGAGCAGCTTTTCTACCATAATTCACCCTTCATCCGGTGGAGGAACGCGTCATCCACTGCAGCAGTGTGCCTCATTGATGTGTTTTTGGGTGACAGTGAAGGTTTACAGCCTGGAGGCAGAAGAACACAGTAGCAGGATACATTTATTCTAGGTTTGAGTTACTTTCTCTATAGTTACAGTCATTTCAGAGTTGTTGGCCTATTATTTGTGCAGGATCTCCTCTCATTCACTCATACAAAACCATGTTGCGACGTCGGCTTCTGACAAGGAAAGCGTGATCAGTTAGTGTGATCCCTGTGCCTGCCCGTCGCTTCTCAGTCACACTGTGTTGGGTCTGTATACGTCCAGCTGCACACGTGTCTCTGAATGGTCTGTTAAAGGCTGACTGCGAGACGTGGGATGTCATTGATGCTTTCATTCACAGCCACACTGAACAAAGGCCTTTAATCCTGGATATGATGGTGTCTTTCAAACCAACAGTTGGCACTGCTGAGAAAAGTCTCCTTTATGTGTACCCCTGTCTGTGAGTGGTTCACAGTGCACGCAGTGTAGATTGACTCTGCTTTGTCGGACCCATCTTTTTGAAGTTTTTCCTCATGCTTGCTTTAAAAATGATGCTTTATGGTTAACATTTGGCACACCACATTGTCACAGCCGTACATACAGCTCCTGTTGAACCCAAACTCCTGCTGTGGTCTCCTCTTTGCCAGATGGTTGTACGGCAGCTCAAAGACCTCTCAGCATATTTTTCACTGTTTGTAAATGCAATAACATGTCACCGTGTAAATATTCATTCATCATGCTGGTTTAATCTGTTTTTATCAGTAACCTAATTTAGCCACTTATGGGACCACACTAATGTAGTATTATATGTCAATATTGTAGTATAGTATTTGTTGTCTTGTGAGCTACAGAAAACGCCTTTGTGCCTACACTAGCAGGCATGTCATAGCCAATGATTATATTTAAAAAAAGTCTCACCCATAGGTATCTGAAGAGCCGCTGTGGAGCTCAGTGTGGCTGCTGAGGCGGCTGAATGAAGCCTGGTTGCTGAAACCAGTCATTCCCTTAATTATGAATAGCTTTAAGCCTTGATATAATTGAAAGGGTGAGTTCTATAAAAATCCACCCCCTGTACAGTTGTTATGAACTGGGGAAATTAGCTTTAGAGACCAAAACATACCAGGCTGTAAACATGTTTATTTCTGCTGTGAAGTTGGGCTCTTTATCACAGGGCCTTATGGGGATTGACTCATTTTTGCAGCCAGGCTCAAGTGGCCGTTTGAGGAACTGCAGTTGTTTTGACACACCACCACGCAGGTTGCTGACAGCTGAGAGGTGTTACACAGAGTCCTGTGCCGGGACTGTTTTCTTAGTTCCTCTCCCAGCTGCACCTGCAAACATTCTGACTATTCACGCCAGCACAATAGAGATTTTGTGTCTTCTCATCTCTCAGACATTCTTTTACTTTAAATCTCCAGGTGCCAGACTTGCTGCTTTTGTTTTGTAAAAACTTGTTTTAATCTTCTTTTCAACTTCATTTGTGGGCTTCATTTCAGTTTATTTTTTGACCACCCAAAACTGCCCCCTCCTGTGAGATCTGCATGGGGTCCTGTGGGAGTCCTCTGGTGTTATAAACATGGATTCTTAATAGGAACTAGGTTCCGAACTCAAGGATGGAGCCGATTCACTTGCTCACGTGCGGCCAATTGCACATGCTCATGAGAGTTTCTCTTTCTGCTCGGCCCCTAGACCTTACACTGGTAAAGGGGTCTCACACATACATTGTTTTCTTGGCTGTGGGAAGTTTTTACAAAAGTAAAACCTCCATGTTTCAAAATGTTATAATACAAAGAGTAATAATTGACCTGTTTGCAGGTCGAGGTGTCCTGTCCACAGTTTTACAGATGTCTTACATAATGGTAGACAATGGGGAAAGTGGCCATTTGTCTAGCCCAACGGTGGAGCTCTCATCACCACTACATGCAACTGGCAGCTCCTCCGTTACTGTAATATCCATCAACACACACCAAAAAAATGTCCCCTACTTCTGTCCTCTCACGTGTCAGCAGTGTCTTCAGCATGTTGTTCATGGACACTTTCACTAGAGAGTCACTGGCTCTAAAAGGATTGAACATCTGTTATTTTGTGCCCAGCGCCTTGCTTTGTCCCCCTGTGTTACATTCTGTATTACTTCATTGAATTCTGTCACTGACCGTTAATTAGTTTGATTGAACTCGTCTCGTTCTCTGTGTGGGCCTCAGAAACAGTCTGTGTGATTCAGGCCTTTATTGACATTTAAATTACAGGATAGTAACTCTCACACGGACCAACCCACTTTGCTTAAAGTAGTTGTATTAAGATGTTTAACCAGTGTGGATTTGTTTTTCACTTCCCTCAGAGGAGGAGGAGGAGGAGCAGGAAGGACAGGGTGACCAGTGTCACGTTTCTGCACATGTTTGTATCCTGAAGGAGCATGAGGAGGAAAAGAGCCCTGAAAAACATCAAATGTTGTCAGCACCTTAAAGGTGATTGCAACTCCGTCACTCACTCGTTTTGTGCATTCTGGGCTACCATAGAAACATGGCGGTTCAACATGGTGGACACTGAAGGCAATCCGTAGCTTATGCAGATAAAAACGGCTGATTCTAAGGTAACAAAAACACAATAATTCTTATTTTCAGGTGAACCTATGAATATTATATTCCTAAATGTTACACACTGGACCTTTAACAGTTTTCTTGTTTTGAAATCTGAAAGACATTTTAGGTGTTTTTTTAGATAGTACAAATAGGCTTGAAATATTTATTATATTATTTATCTACAGCCTTTAAGTAGATTTTCTTTATATTCTTTTGAATTGGAATTGATTTTTAGACGTCTGGAGCTTTGCTTTTATTGAATCTTATTAAATATATTTAAAAATCCCTGCATGCTGTATATATTGTATATAGACATGTATACATGCATATAGTGTACATGATCATACACTCCATGTACATCCATTTAATATTTATTTCTTTGTACTATCTGTATTGTTTACAGCTTACAGAAACACTTAACTTGTATATAGCAAGTGTGAATCTGTTTTAATGTCACCCATTGGTTTGTGGAGTGTTTTAAACCATTTTAGCATTATGGTCTTTGCCATGTTGGTTTTTTGCAGCCAGAGGAGGTCACGTACTGCGAGTTGAGCTGCTCTCATTGGCTGCTCAGTTTCAACTCGTCCATAGCTCCTGGTCACACAGGATCTGTTATTCTATAAACAGTAAATTATGTTTGTGAATAGATTTGAGGAGAGAAAAAGTCAACAAAAGAATCTGGATCCATATCTGATCAGCACTGCCTAGTTTGACAGTTTGATCTGAGTTTGGTGCATTGAGCTGGACGGACTGACTGAGATGAGCTGTCAATCAGAAGTAGCCCCCCCCCTAAAGCATACCCTGCGGGCCTTTATGGGGGTCTGTTTTACTCTAAATTGGACCATCAGTTACTAAATGAACTCGATGCTGTATCGAAGAAGACTGAACTTTTTAGACTGTTTACTGAGCTCATAAATCAACTGAGAAGTCGGCTCATTTCTCCACAAGACTCAATACTCAGGCTTCTTTTTTGCAGCCCATAGAGCTGCCCCCTGCTGGCCATTAGAAAAAGTGCAGGTTTAAGACACCTTTGCGTTGGCTTCACTCCACAAACCCAGAAGCTCTGTCCAATAATTAACTATGAAAGGTATATAGACATTTAATTGATGTTCTTGGTCATTCTTTATCTGTATTTGTTGTCCTCATTAAAATCTGTTCCTTGTACAGAAATTACGGCAATAAACCTGAGTCATCTTTCGGTTTTGAATACTCAACCTACAGGTAAAGTTGTTAGGCAAATAGATTATTTCTTGGATAGAGATACAAATTGTGACCTGACAGGGAAGCTCTGGCTCTCATTAGTTAGGTTTCAGGTTTATAATGATGTATATTTGTGTGTTGGAAAAGTAGATAAAAAGTTCAAAAAGTAGTTTGTGATATTAACGCGAGTTGGCCTCCTCCCAGCAGATCATGCCTTGCATTATAGATGAAATACAGATTGACTGATGCTGCTGCTGTCTATATTCCCATCTGCTCTCTGCCTTTCTGGAGGGGATTTAATCCTCTGGAGGGAGTAAATCTGTGTGTTTAATAATCTAATCAGACAACCAACCAATCAATCTAATCAGTCAGTCGGTCTAATTGAGACGTAAATGCCTCTCAGACCAACAGCAGCTGTGATTTTTTAATCAGGTCAGGTGGATTTTATTTTTAGAGTCGGAAAACATCTTCTTAAGGTAATGAATCAAAGAAAAAAAAAGCACATCAGCACTGATTTTAGAGAGAGCATCTCTAATCGAGAAAGCAAACATGCGTGTGGGAGTTTATATTAAACTTTATGCATCCAGTTGATGCTTTTATCCAACTCATGTGAACTCAAGTCAGACATAAAAGGTGAGAGTGATAAAAGCGCGTGAGCAGGTAGGTGTGTGGTGTCATTTTGACCCGACTCCCACTGGTTGCATCGCAGCTCAGACCTGTGAGTTTTAATGCAGATGCAGGACGGTCGCAGCTGCCGCCTGCTACACACTGTGGATTCCTGGTGGATCACTTTGTCACAGCGAATTTCCCTGTGTTTCTTCTTTACCTTACGATTGTCATTCTGAAATAAAAAATAGTTGTTTTAATGCAAGTGTTTGTTTTGGCATCTGATAAACCTTCAATCACATTCAATTGTTACTTAAAGGAGCAGTCTGTAGGATTTTGTGGCATTTAGTGGTTAAGTTGCAGATTGCAATCAACTGTATACTGCTTGCCTTCCACGGCTGTAGCAGAGAACACAATAATCCTTATTTTCAGGAGATTATTCACTAATGAAAACATACAATGCTTTTTAACCACCCATATGCATTTCTGAGGTTGACACAAACAACAATTAAATAGTCTGACATTAAGGAATTAACAGTGAACACACATATTAAGACAACAGAGACACTACAGTTTTTACACACCACACATCGCACACATAAAACAACATGTTGCTAGGCAACACAGCGGCGGTTGACATTCTCCTCTGGAGAGAGTTACAATTAGTGAGCTTGTTATTGTTCTCACCTGTATGTCATTCTGTGAGCAATGCAACCAGCCCTCTCGGTCCCACTGCGCTCCTCAAACTTTTTTAACACTTGATGGCGCCCCCGTGGTCAATCAGTGCAGAACGGACAAACCAAACACTGCAGCACCTTTTTTTATCCGTTTTTATTTGTTCTGTTTCATTCTCACACAGTACTAGTACAATACCAGGACAATAATAAGTACATTAATAGGATCAGTGTTTCGGACTTACCCCAAAATTCCACTGGGCAAAGCTTTAAAATGTTGTGTCTGCAATGCGGGTTGACGCCAATCATCATCATCTTCATCATTATCGTCTTCAGAGAGTGTTGCCTGGAATACGTTGTTTACTTGTGTATTAACTGTATCTGTATCTCACTTAAAAAAAAAGATACAAAACTGTTTGTTTCTTATCTTAAAATCCCCTCTAAGCTGCCTCTGACTGACTCACTTCCTGTCTGGTGCCACATTGTTGATGTAGTGTAATATCCTCACAGTATTTTATTTTGAAAATTGACCGTATTCTCAGTTTCTGTGTCTGATTTCCCGCCAGTGCGATATGCTCCGTGCTGCTTGACGGGAGTGGGTCACAGCTTCCATCAAAAACAGATCAGCTGCGTATTTTGCACGGAGCAGAGTGGAGAGACGCTTCTAAGACACGCCGCAGGGCTTCTGGTGGAATTTAGAGCACTGCCTACGTCTGCGATCAGCTCCGGCAACCGCAGCAGAGCAGGAACACGTTGAGGGTTCGTCCGGTGGCATCTAGTGACCATCCCCTTCCAAGCGCAAAGGAGAAATTACACTTGCTGCAAAACATGTGGAAAATGTGCCCCATCTACAGCCAGTGTTTGGTTAGTCCGTTCTGGGCTCATGTGGAAACGTGGTGGTTCAACATGGCGCCCTCCATGGCGTCTGTAAGGCTCATTCTAAGGTAACGCAAACGGAAAGTACACCAAGAAAATGAAATCCATTATTTCCACCCCTGAGACAGGGTGTGCCATATTGTTCATCAAGTCAACCTTTGAGACAGTCTGAGCCTGGTGGTCTTGTGTTTTTAATGCACTACCCACTGAACTGCAACATGCCTGGTTTGTGTCCAGCCAGGAACATTTGTTGGATGCCAATTGTCCCAGAACTCACACAGTCACTCATACGCAGTTTATTGTGAAATTACTCAGTTTGAGTTCCTATCATTTGTATTGGTTTTAATGAGACTTTACTCAGGAAGTTGATTGCTGTGCTCAGAAAAGGCAGCAACATTGTTAGAACAGAGTTCCACAGGTCAGGAACATAAGCAGTCAGACAGGCTGTAAACAAGCCACTAGTGCAGCCGTACTAACTAAACCATTTTATTTGGAGGTAAAATGTTGGTCATTTTCCTTAATTGCAAAGACAAGCTGCATGCACACAACCACAGCAGGTCACAGTTGAAGCATGAAGTCTGCTAAATATATTGGATGTTTACTGGCGGATCAGGTAATAATGTAACATTTGCCTTCATTTTCTCTGCCAGGTAAGTTTGGTAAAAGTTTTGATTTTGGAGGTATTTTAGTTCAGGGTAATTTAGAAGTTTGCGGGTGTATAAAAAGGATTTGACATAAAGTTTGTCTTTAACTAACGAAGTAGAACAGTAGTGTGTTCCCCATATCCTTGGCAGCAGAATAATCAGTGCAGTAGGGAGCTTTGTTGAGCAGTGTTAGAAGCTTGTGTCGATATGGATTTAGTGTCAGTGTTTGCCTCTCTGCCTGTTTGCACCAACAGCCGGAACCAGATTTAACTGCTCCACCTCGCCTCCAACACTGCGTTCAACACACTTTCTGCTCTCAAGCTTCAGCAAACAGCTCTCCTTCTTTGGCTTGTGGACATGCACGCTTTTATTTTGGAAAGGTCACAGAAATGTTTTTTTTTTAACTCAGTCATGTGTTAAATGTAAAGCTGGGTTGCTGGTGGTGAAGGTGTTTGCTTTAAACCTTAAAAAAGCCTTATTACAGTCAGTCTGACAAACCTGATGTCAAACCAGTCAACAAATTATTAAACTTAAGCTTTTGAGCTGTAAACTATATTATATGACTGTGTGGCCTGGCCCAAACCTCTTTCCCAGGGCCTGTTTAAAGTCAGTGAAATTATCTAAATTAAAAAGCCGACAACGCCACCTAGGTTTAATATGGAGCCTAGGACTCCCAAAAACACAGGTTCTTTAAAATCAGGGGAGACCATCAGGAGAATAAAAGTCATTTAAAAGGATTTATTATAATAAAAAGATGGTGCCACCTAAAACAATACTAAAAATTAATGTCCATAATTGTCCATACTATACTGCGTCCCCTCGTGCACAGTCCACGGTCGCCAGCAACCTTTGGTCCGCCTGCTCTGCACCAGCGTCTGGGCCTCCGCCGTCGGTCCTCTTGGCGTGCTACGGCGTCCCTTCCGGCTGCGCCTCCCTGGCGTTCCCTGGCGTTTTTCTCTGGGGAAGCCCTGTTCCACTGCTGCTCGTCGTCCGGGGCCTGCTCTGTACTTGTAAAGCCCGCTGCGTCCCGGAGTGTGACCCGTCTCTCACCATTATGTCCGTCTTCCCCATGCCTTCTATCTCCAGTCTCTTTATGTGCTGTCTTCCGCACAACCTGCTGCTCATCTTGTAATTAACCGGCATTGTTGGGCGTGATTCCAGGTCAGTTCACAGTACTCCGGTAATAACAACAAAACTCAATGCTAAAAGTAAATAAAACAACCAAACAAGTATAAAAGCATGCAAATTACACACCACACGAACAGTCATCATGCATAAAAACCAAATATCTCAACTAATCTAATAAAAGCATGCATAAAAAACAGTATATCAAATAATCCCAATAAAAGATTCAAGTAAACATGCACCGGAGTATTTTCTGACCCTGGTCACACAATATGAGTATTTTCTGACCCTGTCACATATAGACCGATATATGTAACTGGTCGGAAACATTCTCTGTTTTTACCAATTTAACGGTTAACCGTTCACACCAGGGTTCAACTGCTTTGACATCTTTCACATCAGCCCAAACAGGCCAACATATTAGGTGTGAGAGCACCCTTACCACCACATGCTGCCAGTTTCAGTGTGTATTGTTCAAGTTTGGCTCCATAACTGATTTCTGTTGGCTGGTTCAGTCCAGATTTGGCCCAGAGCCTGCCTGAGAGGCTGTTACTTTTATTTCCAGGAGGATTTAAAGAATTGGCTGACAGCAGCATCCCAGCTCAATTAACCTTCAGACGCCTTCAAGTTCAACTCAACAAAAGCTGTTTGAAAAGGGGAAAAAATGATCAAAGCCAACAGGGGAATCTGAAAACGCTGTGCTGATTTGTTTAAGTGGATCACATCAGTCCACTTCTTCTTGTCAAAGAATTGATTTTAAAATATTACTGTTGGTTTATAAAGCACTGAATGGTTCATTTCTGATTTGCAGCTCCATTATGAAGCGTCCAGACCTCACAGTTGGTCTGGGCTCAGGTCTGCGGTCAGAGTCAAAACCTGGAGAAGCAACTTTCATTATTATTTAACATTGTACTGTAACTTTTCCTTTTATTTTTATTCCATTTAAGCTTCTTTTTACATTCTATCATTCTTATTAAGTCCTGATTATGTGTCTTTTTTTATTGCCTTGTGTTCCTTTTATATCTTGTCTCAATATTTTTTTATGTCCTATAAAAGCACAGTAAATCTGAAAACCAACAAAAACAACTCTTCTTTAAAGGCCATTTTCTCAAAATGACTTCTTTTTCGAACTCCGAAATCTTCACTTCAGTAGCACTTACATACACTAAAGCTTCCAGTTTTATTCCTATCTATAGTCTGAAGGTTTTTACAGAGGGGTTTATTCGTATATCATTCATAGCCTGATTAATATCAGATTATATTACTAAAAACATAGTTAAAATTGATTTATTTATATATATGTGGTTGTTTATGTGAATAAAAAAGAGATATAAATAATTCCCTTAGTAAAAGCATTTGACTCTAACAAAATGACACAATAATTTGATCTTTGAACATTGAATAACAGCAATGTTCAGATTTCCTAATAGGAAATGTGTGCAATATAGCACATTTTTAACCATATAATGCACCTTTTACATATTTAAACATAGAATTTCAGAAAGCTTATACTACAAAAAGTAATTGTCTTAATGTGAGTAATCAGCTGGAGAAGTTTCGTGGGGAATTCTGTTAGTTGAAACTTTTACCCTATTGACTTTCCTACGAAGGATATTCTCTATCACTTCTATCACATATTTTAATGCTTATAATTAAAACTGAAACCAACATGTAAAATGGAAAACAAATACAATCAACTATGACCTCCTTTTGACATCTTCTAATCTTACTCTCATATTATAAAAGTCAAACTAACCAGATCAAACGGGACAATTAAATTCCATTAAAAAGAAAATAACGAGGGCTGTGTTTGACTCCTTGACTTCAGCACCGCTGTGTCTGTCAGCCAATTTATTTCCTGCTAATCCGTTAATCTCCTCTTACTCTCCCCACTCCACTTTTCAAACTTTATTATTTTTTATTTATTAATCCGACTCTCTGATTGGCAGCTGTTCACGCTGAGTGTGTCTCATTTTATCCACAGTAACAGCATCATAGGACAGAGGTCAGTGAGTAAACAGCAAATACCTCCTGTGACGCTTCACTGTGGGGAAAAAGTGAAGAGAAGAAGGAGATTGCAAACTGAAGGAGAAGCATCAGCATCAGCATCTGATGATGATGATGATATTATCTTAAAGGAACAGTCTGACATTTAGAGAAGGTTTGTCGTGTTCTCTCACAGACAGAAATTTTCAGATGGAACTGGATGCCACCAGTGGCAGTATAATGGACAGACCTCATAGGTCTGTGAAGTGAAGCTGACGTGGAAGTGTCCTAAACCTGCAATCTATGTAATGAACAGCAGGGGGAGCTCCATTGGCTGCAATAAAACACCAATAGTATTAAGACTTATGGAGATATTAGCTGACTTCTGACTGATTTATTCCCTCAGTAAACAGGTTTCCTTGGATTTATTGTCTACAGTGGTCTAGTCTTCCGTCTTCAATTGTAGAGATCAGTAGCACAATGCTGATGTTCATTTATAAAATAGAGATGGTCCATTTAGAGTTCAAGACAGACACATAAAGCAGGGGTTGCTTATAGGGGGGGTTTAGCTTGTTGATTTTGAAGTCTCGTGAATTTCCACTCAGTGAGTCCGTCCAGCTCAACGCACCAAACTCAGATCAAACTGTCAAACACATTTTACTGTTTATCTGGAATACCAGATCGTGTGTGAGCAGGCGAGCCGCCATTGTTTCCTGA
>NW_023339807.1:26397764-26406912 GCF_004916995.1 Morone saxatilis | reverse complement strand
ACACAAAAACTGACCCCGTCACAACTGTACTGTGATAAAACACATTAATGCTGGAGACATCCTTACTAAATGTAAGATAATCTGTATTTTGTAGGTTAAAAAATGACTCAACACGCCGTCTACTGTTTTAAATCACCTTGAACCTCGCAAGGCCAATGCTGGCCTTTACGTGGTGACATTTATATAAAAAAACACCTAATCAGAGGATTGCGGCCCACGGCCACGGCCCATTTTTAAACATAAAGTCGAGATGCATCATTCACAGAAGTTTATGCTCGTTTTTGCTAACCCTCTATACTTGTATTTTTCTATTTTGGTTTGCCTGTTCAGCTGCTAAATGCTCCACTATGTTCAGCAGTTAGTCTCTTAACTGTGTCTGTTGTTTGCTGTTGTTTTATCTGTTCTTTTTATCTGAAAACACCTGCCTCAGAGTAAATGGTAAATGCACCTTTCCAGTCCTCCGACCACTCAGAGCGCTTTACACTACGTGTCACATTCACCCATTCACAAACACACATACACTGATGGCAGAGGCTGCCTCACAATGTGCCAACAGCTCATCACAAACTGACTAATCTCATTCACACACACACACACTGACATACCAATGGCACAGCATCGGGAGCAATCTGGGCTTCAGTATCTTGCCTAAGGACACTTCTACATGCAGACAGAGGGAGGAGCCGTGGATTCGTGAACCACCAACCTTCTCATTTAGTGGACGACCTGCTCTACCTCCTGAGGGCCACAGCTGCCCCAGACCAAACAAACCCAAACAGATAAACAGTGAACTGAAACATGAAGAAGGTTCAACAGATAATTCTGTGTAGGTTTATCACTACGTTCAGATTGTCATGTTGTTTTCACATTATCATTTCATACATTGGTTTTTTAACAATATCGATTATAGCTTCTTTAAGTTAGTGTTTGTAAAAGTGTTTTTACCCTTGAGAAGACTTAGAAAATTAGTAATGTTTTTACTCGTACGTGCGAATATTAAATTAAATTTCTGCCAATAGATCATCCTAAATTACACATTACATTAAGTTACACACTGGACCTTTAAAAACAAATCTGTGTGTATGAGTGGTTCTTGCATGAGACCATTTGTGTACCCAAAGTCTTTGACTGCACTTTGGAGTTTTAGCTCTTTAAACATTTCAGAGAAGCTCTGGAGGTGGCAGTAATCTTAATGGCTGACTAACACCTCAGGGGGGAAACTATTATTCTTATTTAAGTAATTTAGACTGAAGCTCAGTGAAAAAGAAAACAGGCAGAGAAAGAGCAGAAAGGAACCAGCTGGGCCTAAACAAGTGACAAAGAGTCTCGCAATCTATATCAGCATGAGTGTAAGAGGTTTGGCATTTTGCTTTACAGGTAGTGGAGATCAATCTGCTCTTAGGGTGGGACGATAAAATCAGGCTTTATACAGCTCAGACTGATTTGTCATGCAGGATGGCTTCAGGCAGCTCCACCACATACAGACACATGTTATCTCCACATTGGGCTGTGCTAGGATCAGTGGCCTGGTGGATTGAGGCTGCGTGGGGGGAACCAGTCACTGATGGTGCATTCAGACTGAATACAAGTGAGATGCAACAGGGTGGGAAAAATCATGAGCCAAGTTGTCATTCTGAATAAGAGATGGAGGGGATTTCTGACAGCTACCGTATAATATCTTCCGCTTGGAGAAAAGAACTACTGAAATATCAACATACTGGTGGAAAAATGGCTGCAAATGCAATGCAAATAAAATCCATTACAGCAACCTGGTGTCAGGACCCCCACTAGGGGTTGCCTAACCTTCATGAGGGGTTGCATTATTATTAATTGTTTAAAAATGCATCCAAATCACTCCTTTTACACAAACTTCTTGCAGTTACTGAGTTCACTGTTTAGGTTCATTCTACAGTTTCTGTTTTGTTTGAGTTAGAAACAATGAAAAAAACAAAAAGAAGAAAAATCACTGGAACTTTCTCCCAAAGCCTCGTGCTCGGTATCTGAGAAGCGAGTATTGATTTAGTGAGAGTTGAGTGTATGATGCAGCCGCTGAGAGTGACTCTGTGGGGAATTGCAATCAGCATCAGATAAGAGCCACAGATATCAGGAGAGAGTCTGGTCTCTGGCCCAGAATGAATCCAACTTTTGCTCCATAATGTTCAGCTAACAAGTTTCTTGCTGGTTTGATTCCAGCAGCTCATCTGGGCGACCCTCACTGATGAATCTTTAAACCTGCTTGTGTTTCATATTATAGTTTAATTATTCATCACTGCTTTTCTTTTCTATAAAACGTGAGTGTGAACCAGTCTGGAGAATATGTAAATATGTAAACAGAAGCTTGGTGCCAAAAGGAACAGGTGCACTTTCAGAGTAGGCCACTCTATAAATTTTGCTGTGTCATTATCTGCAGTTTACCACGTAAACAAAACACTGAATTTATTCAGAAATGTTCTGTTGTCACAGGGGAAGAGCTGGACTGGAGCCATGTTTTCCCTGCAGGTGGTCAGCTCACAGACTCTTAAACCGTCTCTGTGACCGACATTTTCTACATGGTTCCGCAAACTGTGGAAGTAGGTCAAAGCGGGAGAAAAATATGCAGATGTGGTTGCGTTCAAAATGGTACAAAATCTAGTTATACTAATAGTTTTACACCCAGCACAGACTAGTTTTAAAGTCAGAACTAAATATGAATTTAAAACAGGTGTTTGTTTTATTTCATTTTGCCATTCTGCCTCTTTTCTTTGGGAGCGTGCCTATGTTCCCACAGCCCTATGTTTTCCACAGGCCTATGTTCCCACAGCTGTATGTTCCCACATTTTTTCGAAATTAGGCCCTATGTTCCCAAATTTCCTTTTTCAGAAATTTGTATCAGATTTGATTCCCCTTTCTCCCAATTTGGTAGCCAATTACACCCAACCTATTCCCTAACCCTAAACTATTGTCGCTCCCGTGGGCGTCTCGACCCTAAACCCAATGGTAGAACACAAGACCTAATTTTTAAAATGTCCTGGCAATGTGGGAACATAGGGCCTAATTTTCAGTGAAAAGAAAATTCTTAGAAATGTGGGAACATAGGGCTGACCCCTTTTCTTTTTTGTGTAGGAGAGTTGTGCTGATCTAAATAGACCAGTGTTTTTTCCTTAAGAGCCACTGTTTTCTATCACTGAGTAAACTGACTAATTGACTGTTTTATGGAGTTCATATAATAACGATACAGGACAACTGATAGAAGAACTGCAAGAATTTTGTGTAAAACGAGCAATGGATGAATATTCCTGATATTTCCTGGGAATATTGCATCAGAGATTAGTTTTCCATGATATTAATCATACATAACAGGGTTGGGTGCAACCAGTACCTGGAAATAAGAATTGTTATTCTTTCGTTACCACCGTTTTTATCGCCACGGGTTTGCCTTCCAGCACTTCAAAGGGGTGTTTAACGATCTGCAAACTACACCACTAGATGGCTCTAAATCACACACCTTTAAGTAAAGCAATACATTACTTTCTAAAAAGTGTTTTGAGAAACGACTCCAACAGTGCTCTTCATGTTCCAGATGCATGCTCATCATGTCCATGTTTTGACTTTACCTTTTCATTTCAGTCAGGCCGGCTAATCAGAGACTATTGTAGGTGAAAGTAATCACCTGTAGTCATGAGTCTGTTCTGCTCCTGGAATCAGATGGATTGTTTAAAAAAAATAAAAATCAATTCTTGCTTGAGTTTGATGGAAACTGTCTTGAAATCAAGGTTAATTCATAAGTAATAACGAGAAGGCGACCATGGTGCTGAGAGAATCCCACTGTTCAGTTAGAAATTGTACACTGTGTTCCTTCAGTTCAGATTATATTCCATTTCTGACAATAGATCCTCTTCAGTTGTTACACAGTTTCTTCTTTCTGTTTTTCAGCTCATTGGTTTCCAAAAACTTTAACTAATGCTACATTTGCAGAGTGTTAACTTTTCTTGTTTTAGTAAAATTAATCAAATAAAGTAAAATAAATTTAAAGGGCCGGTGTGGAGGATTCAGTGGCGTCCAGCAGTGAAGTTGCAGATTGCAACTAACTGAGCACCACTCGCGTCTGTATTTGACAATATGGGAATGAGAACAGGCTGAGAGGCATGGAGGAGAAAACTACAGTGGCCAAGAATCTTACAAAATACATGCATGGCCACTTCAGCCAATGTTGGGTCTGTCCGTTCTGGGCCACTGTACCCACAGCTAAAATACAACAACTCCTATATTCAGGTGATTATACGTACCTATGAATAATATATTCCATTTCTGACAATAGATCCTCTTCAGTTGTTCACACTGGACCTTTAAAGGACAAGCAGGCAGAATAAACCAGGAGAAGATTCGGTCCAACGTAGGAAAAGTTCTCTGACTAAAGCAAAGGAACAGAAGTAAAAAAACAGTAAAGGTAATGTCAGAAACATTTCATCCTGATCTGAGCTTCCAGATGGATTCCACACGTCTAAATCGTCGCCCACATTTCCTATTTTTAAGTCGGTGTTGTGCTCATTGAAGACTGAAGAACAATTGAGCCACTCTGAGCTGTAGGCGAGATTACGTCATCATCTTGTGAAAGAGACATGCATAGATAAAATAGACACAGCTGTATAGCTTGTTTTTTTTTAAATATTAATATTATACTGTATTGAAATAATTGATATTTGTTTTTTTAAATGAATAATTATTATATATGTCTATATTTAGATGTGTGTGTGTGTGTGTGTATTTATTACATTGCACCACTGCAGCTGTGATGTTGACTTATATCTAGACTCTACACTGTAAAAACACAGTAATGATAATTTACTTTCCTTCTTTAGAAAAACTTGAATCTTTTACAAACAATATATTAATATATATATATATATAATATAGATGCAAGTGTGTACATATGCTCACAATACCTACACCAACCCTTAATAAAATTCATCTGTTGTATATTTTTGTCTTATTGTATTTATGTCTGTTCACTTTGATGTCACAAAATGTCACCAAAGTACCACGTGAAGATTGCTCCTAGCAACATGCTGCCAAAACCTGTGTCAACTGAAGATAATGTGGGTGGGGCAGATAGGTCAGTCGCCACTGACTGGTTGGGGCAAAACAAAATAAACCTGAAGGAACACGATCTCAGGCTGTCCTTGTCACACGTGTCCATGGTTGTATATATGTTTGCTGTGGACGGGACGACAGTGGCTCCTATCACTCAGTCGGATTCAGTTACAATCCAAACAATATGGACACTGGTGCGTTCAGGGAGCGACGGTGAGGTTGAGGCTGATTTGATTTGAATGCTGATGTTCTGTCTCAGGGGCTCTGGCTGCAGGTGTTAGTTTGAGTCCTGATTTATGAGCCTCTCAGGAGGTTTTTTTAAATTGCCAGCTAAATAAATTGAGATAAATGAGTCGAGGTCTCCAAATGGCAAGATGAAAGGAGAGGTGGGTCTCCGTGGAAACACATCAGACCAGATTTATTAGTGGAGTTTTCTTTCATCGTCTCATCAGGTGTAATGTTTCCTGTTGGTGTGTGTATTTCGTCCCCACTAATGTGGCTCCATTACTTTTCCTGCACTACGTTTCTGAACGTCTTTTTTATTCTGTACTTTCTTATAGATGCTTATAGATCAGGCTTCTCGTCGTCAAGCGAGGATAAAACCAAAACTGGGGCATGACTTCATATTTATTGCTTTGATCAGGACGTTGTTATTGGGTTTTTTGTCAGTGTGACTTGTGTCAGTGTGAAAAGCAGCTTCTTCAGAGAGCTATAATTCATCAGGTTACAATAAAAAACCTTTTATATGAGCCATTATTGAGTGTAGAGTGTTTTCACATTAGTGCCGTATCGCCTGATACACCCACAAGAATAATAAATGGAATTCTCATTAAGGAAATAATCCCTTAAAAAAATGTTGCCTCTTTGTTTAGAGCAGGTTTGTTTCTCCACCACAGCCGTCACTCCTCACTCCACACTGCCGTACGGAAGAAAAAAGCATTTCTACAGCCAATAAAGGTACACTGTAAAAAAAAAAGTAATAAAAATAATTGAGAAAACTCATAATTTCAAGGCAGCTGTCTTCACAAAATTTTTAAGTTTTAAGTCAAACTTGAACTTTTAAGTCATAAAAAAGTTTTGCTGACCTCTAATCTTTTGTGGAAATAATTACTTTCCCTCTTAAAACTTAAATGTTTCAATTTTAAAAACAGAAAATTCAGTATTTTACTTTTTGTTTGTAAAACAGAAAGAAAAGTAAATTATAATTTTTATTATTTTTTATTATTTATTCTATTATTAGGTCATTTCAAAACTTAAGAGTCTGAGTTTGACTTAAAACTAAAACATTTTGTGAAGACAGTTGCCTTGAAATTATGAGTTGCGTCAACTTATAAATGTATACAGTGTATAAGTCTAGATATAAGTCAACATCACAGCTGCAGTGGTGGAATGTATTTACAAAGGGAAATAAATTGGTTTTAAGGTTATAGATATGACTACATCAGCACGTGGACCCCTGGATGGTTCTAAATGTACCACGAACCGGTCGATGGTCCGATTCTAAAGTTATGAATCTGTTGACTAAAGCTTTGCTGCTAACAGCATCTCCACTCTTGTGAAAGGTAAAAGGTCAATGCCAGGGTCTTGGGACAAAAGTGACAAGAGTAAAGTTAGTACAGCGTGGCTCGTGAGGTCTTAACAGTCACCTGGTAAGACAGCACGGTGACACCTGTGGATGCTTACACAGCTAGCACAAGCAAGAACACGCAAGATATTAAACACTTTCCAGACACAACTGAGCTCCAACTGGGTGAGGTCGAAGGTCATCACTGCAGGAAGTCTTTCTGTCTGAGTCTGTTGGAAAAGCAACAAACAACAAAGACATGTAATTCTGAAATAAGACATTTGTCTTTAGTTTTTTCCCATAAAGAAATAAATACTTCCTGGTATTTTATAAAATATACTGTATGTATTTCGAAGGTAAGCAATGTCGCTTTTATAGAATTTACTTATTTTAATCTAGAATGGAAAATAAATGTTTACATTAAACTAATATTAAGAACTTTATCAGATCACATCCAATCGAATTGTTCCGTATTAAAATGCATTGTCTCTGAATCGTATCGTAGCTCATGTAGACGAAACTGTAATTTGACCTTGCATGTTATCGTAACATTGTAACTTCATTCAAAGTGGACAGAAACCAAATAAAACTCACCAAAACTGCCTTTGCTGTCATCACTAATTCACCAGTGTAGAAGAGACAAACACCAGTTTCAGTCTCTCACCTCAGAGAAAATATCAAAATTATATATGACTCTAGATCAGCAGCTAAGTAAAAGAAGTATGAATGTTCAGAGGCACCACTAATGCAACATCCAACATCTCACATTTGGAAAGAAAACAGAGAGACTCAAACATACAGTTTGACACGTTTCACCTGTGATGAATTGTTTTGTGTGTTTGTGGAAAATGCAAAATGTTCAGTTTTACAAATCAAAACAAACATTTCACATGTTTTATTGTTTGTGGTGTTGCTACATTGCGTCATAGGGTTGTTTCTGTTTTTGTGTCCACCCCAGACTGTGAATATCTATAATAACCTGCATTTTATACATATACTCATGTTAAAGCTACATGGTTCACAGCGGACTAATGTGGAAGTGTTTTGAATAAATACAAAGAGTGAAAATAATAGTGAGTGTCAGAGAAACTGCAGAGCCCAGAAAGCAGCACCTTATCTAACCAATTATGTTGACATGTGCGTCAAATAAACCCATGAAATCCTCGCTCGACTATCAGGTGAATGTTTCAGTGGGTCCAATTAAAATCACTGCCTTCTTAAGCTACTTATGGAAAAATGAAGCCTGAAAACGGATTTCATTTGTCACAATTATGGATAATATGTTTAAGACAGCCCAGGAAGAAGAGACTAAATGGACCAAACAAACTTTTTCAGCCCATTCTCTGAATATACATCCCCCGTGTGCTGTTGTTTCCTCAAACTGTTCTGGGATTGCATTTGTCTTTTTAATATTAAACAAGCTCTAAACAGACTGTGTTGAATAATAGAGGCACCGTAGGACTTAAAAGAAGAGTCGACTGGACGTTTGCCAAACAGGGTTGACTCGGAGATTAACACTACAAAACCTCATTGTTATATAATGATCTTATTGTGCATAATCAGCGGGAGAGGAATTTGGGGGGGGGGGGGGGCAGTCTGGTACCAAACCAACAGGTGGGACAAGCATTAAAAGGTCCAGTGTGCAGGATTTAGTGGCATCGAGCAGTAAAGTTGCAGATTGCAACTACCTGAACACCACTCGTGTCTGTGTTTGATGACCTGAGGATGAGAATGGGCTGTGAAGTGTGTAGGAGGAACTACTCTGGTGGTACTCGGTACCGGTGAGTACCGGCCCATGTCAGGCACTGGGAATCATAATTGACCTTTATAAGGAACACAGATATTCTAGGAAAAGCCAGCAGCATCTTTTTTGTCTGAGGAAGACGAGGCTGACAGATCCCTGACGTTTTACAAATCTTTTATTGAGTCACTTTTTACTTTTTCATGTAATTGCTGGGATGCAGCTCTCAACCTCAGACAGAAATACTCGTTATCAAGAATAAAGAATAAGAATAAAGTTTGCAGGAAGCTCATTGGGGCTCTGCAGACAAAACTATCTCCCCTGTACAACAAACAGTCCATAAAAAATGTCGGACAGTACGCGGGTCACACTGCCTGCTTCTGTAGCGTGTGTGTGTGGTGGAACGACTCCACCCGTGTTGGCAGACTACAGCAGCCACGCTGCCCATGTGAGTCGCATGTTCTTTCTGCAAGCGGTTCCCAGCAAATATAGACAGTAAAGTGAAAAAGGAATGAAAGAAAGGAACAAAGAAACAAAGAAACAAAGTTAAAAAAAGAGGGGGGAGAGTGAAAAGGGTCTGTTTATAGTCATATCGACATTATACCAGCAACATATACACTGTTCACTACAGTTTCACTGTCTTTCAATGTGTACAATATGTCACAGACATAAAACATAAATACATGTATTTTTTAAGCTCCTGTGTGTGTTAGAGATTAACAGAGAGAGAGAGAGAGAGAGAGAGAGAGAGACAGATGTACAGCAACAACTAC
>NW_023339807.1:26397435-26397664 GCF_004916995.1 Morone saxatilis | reverse complement strand
AGAAGTCATCCTGCAGTCAGGAGCTCGCAGATTTTAGGGATCTAACTTTTTCTCTTCCAAACTCATCGTATCAACCACCTAACACATCAAACTCTAAGTGGGTTCACTCAGACACCATCCTTTAGCCTTGTGCACATTTCAGTTACAGCCCAAGGTTTATGAAATGGCACATTACAATGCATCAACTGTGTAAGGACTGCTGGTGCACAGACACAAAACAGACAGATCA
>NW_023339807.1:26388672-26397335 GCF_004916995.1 Morone saxatilis | reverse complement strand
CTTTGTCAAGTTTTTTTTTTTTTTTTTAAACTCGCTAAAACTTTGCTGTTAATTAGATATTAATTAGATGTCAGTCCTCCTTCTCTGAGCTGGTTGTTTTCACTGATCTTTGTTAATCATGTAATAAAATGTATTTTGTTCATGCAATGTTTCAAAGAGACTTTCTGACACAAAGTGCAGAAAGTGTGTTTGTTAATTCGAACGCAATCCGTATAGTGTCCGCTGCCTCAGGGGTCAGCCTTCAGATTTGTTGTGGTTGTTGAGTAATACAGCTGCTTTTTACAAAGTCAGCCTTATGTTTGTTGGTATTTTTTCCATCTACAGTGGAAAACCCCGAATACTTCCACAATGTGCTTCTCAAATGCTTCAATGTCGTGATTGTCTGATCAGCACCGCTTTGCTCACTAGTTTCCTCCACCGTTTTTATTAATTAGCTTACTTTACCTCAGACTCACTACCTAGTCTAACTGCTTCACTTAATAGAGACTGAGGACTTTCTCTTAGCTTTAGTTGCTAAAACAGGATGGATACAATTAGTTTTAAAAAAACCTAGACTGCAGAACCACTCCATAGTCTTTAGTCTTAAAATTACTAAAGCTACTACAAAAATAAGGAAGTTTTACTTCAAATGTTCGATGTAATCAGTTAAATACATTTTTAAGTTAAGTTAATTAGTTATTGTAAGGTGCATACGTTTGTTAATAGTCATTCAAACAACTACCTTTCATTTATATATCGCCAATTTGGAAGGTGTCGAGATCATCTGATCATCATTTACTGATATGTCAATAGGGTCCAATAGGAGCACCCTACTACTTCAAATGATCTGTTGAGCTTATGGCCCAAAAGGTCATTACAGTTAGTACGCGTTAGTACATTACGCGACGTAGTAGGACAGGTAGCCTCACGAATCTGAAGGAACGACTGAAGGTTATGAGAGCGGTTTCTTTTAAAAGCGTCCTGGTTTTGGAGTCCCTGTGACCCCCCTCCTCAGGCACACAGTCATCATGCACAGAAACTACCAGATGCATGTGTGTGTGTGTGTTTCAATATAAGTGTGTGGGGGGACGCTAAATGATTGATCAAAGGATGCCTTTGTGCGGGCACCTCGTGGTGCTAATGCATCATTAACACAGCTGGTAGTATGACCCATCTCTTCGGAGAGTGCCAGTCTATTTCCAGCAGCTTCCTCTTAAGCTTATAGAGATCCAAATCTCACCAGTGTTATATAAGAGTTCTGCGAAACCTACCGTAAGGACGTCATGAATAGTTTCACCTCAGGTTATTTTAGCTGGCCTTTAAGGGAAAAGAGACCTGAATTTTTACTAGTAACTGCAGTCTGTAGGAATTACTGACATGAGACTGAAATTACAGACAGAAACACTCTGGTAGATAAATCACTCCCTCCTGAAAGATAATCTGTTCTAACAGAGCTCTAAGTAGGTCTGGGTGATACTCACAAAGTCAAATATTACAGTTTTACTCAAGTACCTTTGGATATTGATAACTGATATTTTATTAGAGAATTATTTTGGACAATCGGTGAACTTTCCTCTAACAATTACTGAGACAAACCTGATAATGTGCGATGCATCAGGCTAGTGGAATCAACAGGTGAAACATGATGCTGAACTATAAATCAATTTCACACATGTGGCACCTCCATACAGCATGATGTTCATTTAGTAAATGATGGTCCCATTCAGAGTAAAACAGACCATAAAGCAGGGGATGCTTTAGGGCGGGGCTACCTTGTGATTGACAGCTCATTCTCAGTGAGTCCGTCCAGCTCAACATCCCAAACTCAGATCAAACTGTCAAACTAGGCAGTGCTGATCAGATATGGATCCAGATTCTGAACTTTCTCACCTAAAATTGTTTCAGAAACATATTTTAATGTACTGTTTATTTGGAATATGAGACTGTGGGCACGAGCCTCCATTGTTGTCATTGCGACGACCATAATGCCAAACGAGAGGCTTCAAAGCAGTACTCCACAAACCAAAGGGTGACGTCAAGATAGGCTGACTCCAATACACTTCCCGGACTGCTGGAGTTACTTTTCAGATCAAAAAACATTTAAGCTTTTAAAACAATATATAACCACTAAGAATAAGTAAGGTTTCAGATGTTATAAGAGACATTATCTCTTTAAACTGCTCAGATGGTTTCATTTAAATAACAGTTTGAGGATTATCCAATATTTTACCAAAACAGCAAAAATGAGAAGTCCAACAGATGAACTCAGATTTGTGTGTCAGAACTTTCCTCCCATTAATCATCCTGACCCATCAGCTAAACTAGTGAGAACGTCTCAGATTCAGCTTTGCAGATGCTACAAACCACACCTCCTCTGAAACGTCCACAGAGTTACGGTGGCTGAGGAAGACAATAGACCATAGCAGATCAAAAAGAACTCGAAAAGACGGCCCATTGCTACATTTCGTGCCCCCTCTCCCCCCTCTAAGTCTATTTGGGCACAAAGTCCAATTTTCTGACTTGATGTTACCACATCCCAGACCATCTGGACCGATCTGGTTTCTTCCGTCCCATTAACAAATGTGGGGGAGCCGTTGAGCCACCCTCTGACCCCAGAAAGGGCTCCGACTGTGAACATGTCTTCAGCTGTGTGAATGTGAAGCAGGCTGGTGTTATAATGGGTTTGTATGCTCGAGGAACATTTCCTGAATAAATAAAGGATCAAAAAACTACTGGGTGCTGGACAGTTATTTACATTATGTACATTAGCATTACAGCTCATGTGAAGATGCAAACTAACTGCCAAACTGAACGTCTTTGTCATTTACACAGTGCTGTTGGCTCTGTGCCTCTGTGTATCATATGCTGCATACAGAGTGCAAACTATACCACAGCTTTCAGGGGGGTTTACGCATCATCCATGTTAATGAAGATGCAGAAATATAGAAATACATGGAAAAAATATGGCGATCGCAACAATTAATGCAAATTCAACCAATCTCTGGCAGTTCTGCGCGGCCAACTTCAACCAATAATTGTAGTTTCCTGCAGAAAACGTTAAACTGTTAGTCATCAAATCAAAATAAAATATTTTGTAATATTTTATTTTGTGATATCTTCTTGTACCTCCACTTCTGTACTCTTTTTTATTGCAATGTTCACTTTCTCCTCTAACATTTCATTGCAAAAAAAAACAAAAACATCACAACATGCATCACAATTTTCTAGAAAGGCTGCTCATGCATTTTAGGCTGCAACAATTCCAACAAAAAAAGAGAAAATCCTGGAAGGACATTATTAATATTATGATATTGTTAATATTTTAGAGACCTCCCAACATTTCATGAATCATGTTTTCAGGGGAGCTCATGTGTTATTAAGAGGAGCCAAGCTCCCCCGCCTCCCCTGTAGTGCACACCCTGGCTGCATATTTCATGAGATGAATACACAAAAGGCCCTTCTGCACACAGGGCGACCCTTCAGTACCACAGAATGAATAACAAGAGTCGGAGGAAACCTGGTTGGACAGTATATGATCAGTGCTAGTGTCTATAATGTGAATTCCTGCATGTTAAATGTTCATCTTATTCAGATCACATGACAAATAAATGCTATAAATGCAGTTGCAAGAACAATACTTTATACAACTTATTCTAATTATAACTTTTCTTATTATCTTATTATTAACTCTCCTTGCTCTTTCCATCATTACTGTCTGCTGGATGTGTCGTTTCTCTATGACTCCCTGAGCGCTCTCCCTCGTGCCTCTCGGCCCACAGAGGGCTGTTTAAAGATAAGATAAACCTTTATTAATCCTCGGAGGGAACTTCAGGTTTCACAGCAGAGGAGAGTGAAAGACAGAAGAGGTACAGAACCAGAGCAGGGTAATAAGAATAAAAATATAGATTAAAAAATAAAGACAAAGATAAGCCAAAATACTGGGCAGTGAGAAATTGAACATATCTACAGTCTAAATATAACTATGTACAGTCTATTGTCTATAAATAGATAGTTAATTATATACATACTGTATATGCAGGTCTTAGAGCAACATTATGTAAGATTTGGTATTTGTTGCAATTTGGTGTCCCCAGTTTCTGAGTGGTCAATATGAACAGCTGTTCAAGTGCATGTGTTATGATTAAATTACTTATGACCAAAAACTACCCAGCTGATAACTTTGCTAACACAGCCGAACATCGAGCAAGTGCAACAACACAAGACACAGCCAATCAAAATTATTTTAAAGCAGAAAAGTTACTTGATGGGGCTTTAAAGTTCTCATGTTGGGGTCAGTTCTTGGTTGTGGAGCCTGATGGATGAGGCTCCTCATAGACGGGATGGGAGGGATTCTCCAAGATCCTTCTCCCCATAACCGCCTCCAGGTTGTCCAGTCTGAAACTGTCGCATGTTTAAAAATAAATACGACCTCAACCTTTGTCAACCGTCTACACATCGACTCTGAAACTGTCCGTCGTCAAAAGTTTTTGGCACAGGTTCGATGTTCTACGTTTTTTTCCCACCAGTCAGATGAGGAAAGCACACAGACAGAGAGAGAGGACAGCTCAGCCTCTTGTAGCCGAGCTGCCAAATGCAAGACGTGGGCCGAGAGCGGGAAACAGCCTCTGGAGGAGAGAAGCAAGGGAGGAAATGAGGGAAAGGCGTGAGAGACAGAGCTCTTCTATCAGCAGGCGAAACTCCCCCTGTTCTTGACACCTTGGAGCCTTTTCTGCTTTCAAGTGAGAGGACAACAAAGTCATCCTCATTACGTGACGGTTCTGTGTCGTATTATGAATTACTCATCAAACTCAAAAAGTGTGCAGAGTTTCTATGGATTAAAGTAGAAATCATGTGGAGGGTTAGTGGGCCTTTAACCGGGGTTTGGAACTGTTTCATCATAAATGCATCATGACTTTCTGTACACTGGTGTCCTTTTGAGTCCTGGGTCGACCACTGAGTGCATGAAACATTAAATTACATGACTAACATGACATTTTGTGACAAGTTTTAATATTTTGAAAAAAAAAGGTGTTGAGAACAGCAAAAAGAGCCGAGAGAAGGAAGTGTGAGAGCTCATTCAACAAGACTAAAGCAAAGTAATAAAGCTGATAAACTGCAAACACATGACAGGTAGCTGTGCGGAAGACGTAAATCCAACAGGGGTTACAAATCTAAACGGCCTCGTGTCAGATTTAAGTTTTCAGGCAGCCGGCAGTGAGCACAGGGTCATTCACCCGGCTTTTACCGGGACATGACAGGTGCCTCGTTAGGCCTTAATTAAGCCTCATCTCCTCTGCCTCAAGCTGTCACTTTCGGCACAAAGACCTGCAATTACCAACTCCGACCCAGGGAGCCTCGCTGTTTACACCAGCAGACACACCAGATTTATACTGCGGAGAGAACACAAAGCATTAATTAGGCCATGTCTGCCCCGTCACGAGTAATTACAGTCAGAGACGCCTCTGCAGTCGCTGGAAGGGCTGCTCTAACTTTAACGCTCAAGTTTTTTTGCCAGTAGGGGGCAGAAGAAGTCCACCACAGGCCAAAGGACACGCAGCCCTCACACATACTATATATTCATTTACAGTAGTGAGACTAAGTACATTTACTCAAGTAGGCTTCTTAACCTACTTGTACTATTTACTATTTCTATTTTAAACTACTTTATAGTTCTACTCTGCTACATTTATCTGACAGCTTTAGTTACTTTTCAGATTCAAATTTTACTCAGAAAACCTATGAGTTTGTAAAAGGATATATTGTTATATATTAGAGTTTTTTTTCTGAATGATTTTTCTTCTTAAACTACCAGCTAATAACGTACATAAAGTATGGGTTACGTAACGTTATAGTAATAATAATCAGACGATATAGTATATTATTTGGTAGCATTACAATGCCAAAAATGTAAAATTACTTTTACTTTTGATACATACTTTAAATACTTTTTGTTGTCGATACTTAAATAAAGGTTTTAATTCAGGACTTTTGGCTGCCTTTACTTAATGATGTAAAATGTAACATTAAAATGTCTAAAAACGACTAGAGCCAAAATATCTGATACGGCTGCTGCCATCTTGAGCTGGTGACGTCATTCTGTAGGTTCAAATAACTAATAAACTAATAAAAATGAACACATCAGCATGATAAAAAAAAACTACCTAAAATTACAGAAGTCATCTTTGGGAAAACGTATTTGTGTATTTTGACATTTTAGTTTGTCCCATCAGCTAACATGGAGACAGCGGGCTTTATGACCTTTACCTCAGTCAGCCACTAGGGTGCGATAGAGATGTTTTGGCTTCACTTTTGGAGAGTTGACATACTATATGTCGATGGTCTATATGCTTGTAACCAGATTTATTGCTTACGCATTATTTGTGTGTCTGCCTTCAAGGACAGTCACATTGATAGTTTAATTTACAACAATATTTTCATCAATGCCTATTTAATCATAATTAAATATGTAATAATGTCATCATATAACATTTTACTCACATTATCAACCAAATATTGGCTGAGGTCCCAATCCCCCAAAAACCACTAACATGTGAGATGACACCAAGTCAGCGGATCACAGCGGATCAGTGCAGCCAACTGAAATTTAACTCAACCTGTGATATTATTTCAGCCTTGAAGCATGTTTGTGGAACTAATTTTCCAATTTCCAGACACGGGGGGGGGGTTATATACAGCATGTGGTCTGTGCTGCTGCAGCATCAAGAAAGGCTTTTTTCTCCTTGTCTTCCAGTGCATTCTGGGACAGAAACGGCCCTTTGATGTATTACAGGCGACACATGCCTTCAGGAAAGAGCTCGATTCAAATCTAAAAGACTTAAGACGACAATTTAGCCGTTCAGCAATTGTAACAGATGTGTCGAGCTTGATCCATTTTAAATGTCACTGCGTCCTCAGAGGCTAAAAACACCCCAAACGACGATGAAAGTGACTGTCAGCTGTGATTGGATGTTGGACACTGGGAATTAACCAATAACTCGGGATTAGTCAGTAAGGTAATTCGTACAATCTTGACATGTCGAAATGATGAAATGCAACAAAAGAAGATAAAAATGTAAACACTGGCCAGAAAGAGATAAAGGAGTTGTCACATCAAAAGAAAAGAACGTGATAGCAAAAACAGAAATGTTGCACAAACACAAGAAAGGTGGGAAAGAACACTTTAAACAGGTTAATGTGAACAAAGCAACCTTTGTTTTCTGGGTACAATTTCAGACATTAAGCTGAGGCTTTTACTTCTGCTGATGAAGCAGAAAGAGCCTCAGTCACCAACATTTCAGGTGATAATGTTAGGGAGGGAGGGAGAGTAAGAGGCAGTAAATGGGAAGAAATAGAAGGAATAGAATAGCTGTGATGCCAGTAAAGTGCAAGTGAAGCAATAAGAGATGAGGAGCCACATTGCACTGGGTTATCTCAATAACAAGACATTCATTTAGTTTTCTTGCGTCACTCTGCAGAGATTGTGAGAGAGAAAATCACATCAAATACATATTCAAAGGAAACCTGGAACATTGCTTGCAGGAATGTATTGAAATTCAAGACTTCTGCAATATAAATAGGACAAAGCTGGATAAAACATTTGGTGTCTCTGTACCTCTGACACAAAGCATGTGTGCACGGTATTTAAATATTGTTATATAGTGCTCATGAGTGCGTTTTAATACACCTGTGAGGACTAATTAATAAATATATATATATATATATATATCAGGCAGCAGGTGAACATTATCTCCTCAGAGTTGATGTGTTAGAAGCAGGAAATATGGATAACGTGAGGATTTGAGCAACTTTGACCAGGGCTGAACTTCAGAAATGATTAACATTTGCATATTCATAGATTCAGGATTTTTTAATAAAGAAGGAGTGGATGTCTTCTTAAGGATTTTAATGTGCATGTGTATAAATTATACTTTTTTTGCAGGAAAAACTTTATTGTGAGAAAAAGTTTTGTTCATTGTTATTGTGCATTATTGTTCTGTTTGTAGACTATTTGTATAGGTCTTAGATTACAGTACAAATTCTTAAATTCAGCTCAATAAAGTGACCCAAATACGTATTTTAAGAAAGTCTATGTTAAATAACTGAGTTACTGATTTTAAAAGGGCCATTATTGTATTTCAGTGTCTGGGTTTTTATGCTAGTTTTCTGAATTCTAGCTAAATAAAATTGACTTACCCCACTGGCAGATTTGGATTATTATATTGATTATATTTAAGATTATTTGGCTTGTTTCTAGAAGGGCTGTTTTCGTAGTAAGAGGCTCATTAGAGTGAAGGTAAAGTCAGTATTAAGAAGTGTAGTGTGATTGTCCTCTGTAATTAAAACAGGAAACAGCAGGTGGAGCCGCACATACACACACACACACACACACACACACACACACACCAGTTAATCAGTCATCTCTGCTGAACCAGGTCAGTGAATGCACCTTGGCCTCTCCAAACAAGGACTTGATCCCATCTCTGTGTTGAGGGGGATCCTGTAGTCCCGCAGACTGACACACTGACCAGAGATCAGTCAAAGACAGTTGAGTACAGCAACAGATTAAACACTGAACAAAACGACTGTAGAAAGTTTGGATTAAATACATCAAGACAACAATAGAGGAAATGACCACAACTACACAATATCTGTTGTCTCATGTGTGTCAGGACTCAAACTGGACC
>NW_023339807.1:26376973-26388572 GCF_004916995.1 Morone saxatilis | reverse complement strand
CATCATGCTGTATGGAAGAAGACTGAAACTAGAGACTGAGACCATAAACTCATCAGGAAACTGTTTACTGAGCTCATAAATCAACTGAGAAGTCAGCTATTTCTCCATAAGACTGAATGGTATCAGTGTGTTATTGCAGACAATGGAGCTGCCCCCTGTTGGCCATTATGTTGAATGCAGGTTTCACTTCACAGACCCAGAAGCTCTGTCCATTATATACTGTCAGTTTTTGGTCAAAAGTAATTTAATCATAACAAATGCATGTGAACCGCTGTCCATATTGACCACAGTTGGATTGCACCAAATCACAACAAATACCAAATCATACATAATGTTGCTTTAAGACCTGCACTCTATTAATTACTTTGGAAGAAGATCCGTCCATTATATACTGTCAGTGAGTGGAGTAGAAGTAGAGACAACAGTAAATGTAGAGACAGCAGTAAATTTCCAGCGCTGCTTCTAGCAAATAGATATAGAAGCTGTATCACAGACAAGTCAATCAAACAGGAAAAATGTCATACTTTGCTTTATTTAAAGATGCTGGTGTTATTTTAACCTTCAGATGCTAAACATAATGTGTGGGTGTGTTTCCTTTCGGGGTAATTCAGTGCATAATTTAACGCCTACGGTCTGCGATTGGCCCTCCAGTCGTTTCTCATCCTCCTGGAGGTTTTTCAGCCCCAGCGTGAAGCAAAACTAACATACAGCAGTTATTTTCTTTCCATTATGGGCTCAGTTTGGCTTGATAACAGCTGCAGAAGATAAGATTTATCTCAGGAGAACAGTTACACACACAGACGGCAGGGCCAGTGTGAGTACATTGATGTATTTGTGCAGTAGGAAACTTCAAACAGCTCTCCACAGGTGTGCTTTGTATCAAGTCTTTTCAAAGATAAAATGTTCCTTATTTGATGCAGCCTGAGTGTACATCTTCTTCCTCATTATCTTTTGAGATTCTGTTCTTCCCATTGATTGGTCCCTCCCTCCTTGAGTCACTCTCTGTGCTGAGTGGCTCCAAAAAAAACAAACCCACTGAATCTCGGACCAAAATGATATCTGAATTCTTCTCTGTGAGATTTTCCTCTGCAGCCACAATTAGACAGACGAGGAGAGAGAAAAGGGAAGATCACAGAATCCTTGCAACAAACAAATAAATAAACAAACTATGAATCACTGAGGTGAAATATGGCGAGTAATTTGCTGTGAAAGTTTTATCATTTATTAAGATTGAAGAGTCAGATGGGATTAGGAACCAAACTAATGAAAATACCGAAGGATGTAATGAATAAATAAATTCATTCCGTTACCATAGTAACCATCACGGCTGGACAGCAGCTTTTCTACCAGGATCTGCCATGTTGGTGACAGACTGACACTCCTGCTGTCTTCTTCCAATGCTTCTTTCTCTTCGTCTTCCTCTGAAGGTACAAGCAATAAAACAATGGAAAGGATAATTGCAGGTGTTACACTGTGGGTGTTATTTTTGTGTTTTTTTCCCACCAAGAGCAGTCAGGCGAACAGACAAGTTGGGAACAATCCAACAGTTTATCTAAACCACTTTATTTGGAGGTTAAACTGAAAGTGATTAATGTTGGTAATAGTCCGTCATTGCACAGGGAAACAATGTGCTCGCTGTGACGAGTTGAGTACTAAAGAACTCACCTGTGGTCCATTTATCAGTATGTACCAGCGTATTTACAGTCGGAACCAAGCTGCTTTGTTTCCTGACATTAATGCCGTTAAAGCTGCAATTTTTTGGTCATTTTTATAAATTATTTCGCTGAAACTTTCACTATATCCTGACAGTAGAACATGAGACAGGTAATATGTGAGCCTAGAAATTCTGTGGGACAATCAGCTATCTTCAAGCCTCCAACCCAAAGCATCTTTCTAGTTTTCTTGGCTCTGATTGGTTGCTATTACGTTATTCAAAATACATGTTCTTTACTCAAGTAGAAGTACAGATACTTGTGTAAAAGTAGAAGAACTGATTGTTTTCTCAAGTGAAAGTGAAAAAGCACGGGCTCTGAAATGTACCGTCTGTTTCTGTGCAAAGTTAGTCTCCCTCTCTCGTCTTTGATGACGACGATACGGTGATACGCACCGGTCCTGATGTTGGGAAGGCGTGCAATGATGCAAAAAAACTTAATAACAATAAATGCATCAACCTAAAAGTACCGGGCCTGTTTTGAAAATGTAAGGAGTAGAAGTACAGATATTTGAGTGAAGTACTTAAGTAGAAGTTAGAGGTACTTGAGAATTTTTATTTTATGCTGCTTTAAAACTCTGATGTTGTTGCATTACAGATCCAGTTTATTACAGAACGTACAATTAACTAATACATGATGTATTATTATAGATCAAACTATTCAGCGGTAAATAAAGTTGTTTTAGCTCCACCTTCAGCAGCTGCAAAATGAATGATGTTTACATATTAATCAATAATTATACTCCAATAATATATACTATTCTGAAATAACAAGTATTTTTACTTGTAACAGAGTATTTCTAAACTGTTGTTATTGGTACTTTAAAGTAAAAGCTGTGAATACTTCTTCCACCGCTGCATGCTGGCGACATTAGCTAACGAACATCTGACTCAAAGTTCGGACTTTATCATTCTACATCAAGCCTGTGATGTGATGAAGATAGATGGCTCTTCCTTGTGTACTCTCTTGTACTCGTGAGGTTACGTGTGTTAGGTCACTGCTGAAGCGGGAACCAACAGACATTTTCCCAAATATGTTGGTTTGTCTGATCGTCTGACTGCTCCTGTTTCTTCACCTGTTTCTTCATTTTAGTGTTTCAAGACCTCAGTAATTAACTTGGTAGTTAAAATGTTATCATCCTTGGAATAATCCTTTAATAAGTCCTTGCATAAAACATTTCCCTCGTACATTCACAAATAAGATGTGAAATACTTGAATTCTGAAGGACCAAAGCTGGTGTGCGAACCAGATGTTGAGAAAGGACAGTCTGTGTCTCTGCTGCGGTTTGTGGTTGTGGGTTTATTATTTAGGAGGCAGATTTCAGTTGCAGCACGGTGATTCAAAACAAGTCTGGGTTTCTTTATAGACGTGCTACAGTGTGTTCCTTCAGGCAGAATCCCCCAGAGAGGCGAAGACTCTGGGGGGACAGTCAGTAGGTCTTCTTCCAGGAGCGGAGGTACAGCTGGAAGGGGAGGAGGGGGTTTTTGTTCTGCAGACTGGGGCTGAAAACATCGAAATCTGCCCTCCTCACTCTCTGTAGGTAGTCCTCCACCACCACCTGCAGCACACGACACCACAGAAGAAGAGATTGGTTTAGTTTGCATCCGGTGTGACTGAAAGAGCTCTGAGAGTCCCAGAGGATTCAGAATAACCAGGATGTTTTTTCTAGTCAGATAATTAGACTGAACTGACATTTCCTTGCCTTTTAGTATTTCAGCCTGTTTATTTTGTTGCTACTTTGTTTTTATTCCCAACTACAGCTGGGCAATAAATCAGTGAAATGGAGTTTTAATCAATATTAAAACTATGAATGTTATAATCGGGAACATACAGCCTGGGCTAAGGACTGTGTAAAGCCAGCCTTAATCCACCCGTATGAGAAGAACAGGCTGGAGCGATGAGACATTACAGATGTGAAAGATACGTTGTCTTTTGCAGTTTTTAAGAAACAAGAAATAAGTTTATAAATTGGTTGTGGTTTGAAAAAGAGATTTTATTTTTAAGCTATATGGCCCAGGCCAAGCCCTAACCGATCAGTAGCTAGTGAGGCATCTGTCATTTTCAGTTGACATGATAATGAAGCAAATGAATAAATTATTATAGATTAATATGTCTTTAAGTTATGTGTAAAGCACAGATACAATGAAGGGATAGTTCTTTCTTTTTTTCTTTTGTATTTTAGAAGTGGGGTAGCTATGAAACTATGAATGATGGAGGCAGCAGAGAAATATTTTAGCCACATAAAAAAAAATTTTTTTTTATTAGTTTATTATCAGTAAACTATATTAGGAACACTTTCACTGCTTTCCCTCGCCATCAGACTGACCTTTCTTTGGCCCAACTGCGCCGCGCTCTGCGTTACGCCACAGAGTTACAGTGCAGAAAGATACAAGCATGCACCATCTTTAGAAATCATTAGAAATGTGAAGTTTGAGTTCAGTCGGGTTCAGGTTTTTCTTTTTTTTTTTTAAAGTGAATTAAACGCCTTTGCTCAGTTTTTTCCAAATATATTTTTCCAGTGACCGCATGTCAGCTGCATCAGGAAAGTCATCTGCCTGACTACAGTGATTTTAGTATTTTTTAAAGAAACCTGTTATCTATGATATGATGAGTTTTACATACAAGACTGTATATTGTTTTATTTGTCCCCGACTCTTACATGACTCGTGGTTTAAATAAAGGTTCCTGTGTTAAAGTGAAAGAGCTACAGAGGCTTCATTACGAGCGTGTGAACACACCAGGTCCACTGCAGCATGACAATCTGAATTCTACACTGAGGAGGTCGGAGAGGGTTTTACTGTGTGCAGGAGAACTGCAGTGTTTCTCAGCTCTGTGGTGTATTTATGGCCCCAGCAGGTAGAACACAAAGGAAACTCATTTACTGTCAGCTGCAGTCAGTAATCAGTGTTTCAGGGTTTTCTTGCAGCCAAAAAGAAATTCTGAATTTGTGCGGGCTCCAGTTTAAATCAATGTACTACTTAAAAAACAAACAAGTAAAAACCAAAAACTGCAACCATATATATAGTTAAATATATACAGTATATTGTATATACAAGTATAAATGTGTTAATATTGTCTGTTTATTGTTGTAGTAGCTGATATTGCCGTTGCAGTTTCTGTTTTCTTTGTGTTTCCAACCATGTAAAGTGTCTTTGAGTAGGAGAAACTACAGCCAGTGTCTTACGACCAACGGCGTCTGTAGATAAAAACTGCTCATTCTAAGCCAACGAAAACAGTTGATTCCTATATTCAGGTAACTGTATACTAATAAAAACCTACCAACACATATTATATTCCATTACTGCCAATATCTCCTCCTAAATATTACATATTGTGACTTTATTCGGCTGCAGGTTGCCAGTTAACAGGGTTACAGAGCCAGGAGGCAGGAGGAGGGAGAATGCAGGCAGGTACTGAGATCAAGCACCGTCCCGCTGTTCCCCTTTACAAAGTAATTTGCACCAAAAACGAAAACATAAGAAATGCTGTGCTGTTGAGCCACCCTAAATCCCCACAGGGGAAATTCCACCACTGCCACAGCCAAGCCCGTTCCCCACGCGGAGAGTCTTATCTAAAAATCCCAGAACAGAGAAAAGATCCTTCCCTGATCTGAGAAATGTTTTCTGAGAAATTTCATGCAACAGATGGATGAACTGGTCCTGGGGGGAAAACTAGAGACAAACATGCTCTAATTCTGAACGCTTTCTCCTTTAAGCAGAATGCCATCACTGTTTTTAATGATTGGCTTCACAAAATAATCACATCAGTGTTTCTCTCTGCGTATTTTCACTGTCAGCAGCACTCACCCCCTGCTGCTCTAAAACAAGCCTCACTGCATTCATTTCTAGTTAATATGCAAGCCTGCAAACCCCGGTACATGACCTTACCCAAAATCTGGCATCTAAAGAGAGAAAAGCAATGAGTCATCCACACCAAGGGCATTATGTTTTAGAGTGGGTTTATCTGAATATCAGCTCAGAAATATAAAATATAGAACTACGTGCAGGTTTCAGTGATCCGCCTGAGGCTGAGGAGCGTCTGATTAAAGTTTGGTGATGTTGATCTGATTGATTTCCTTTTTCAGCTGCAACTTCAAATCTAACAGAGACAGAGCCTTGGTCTTCCAGAGAGAGAGAGATGTTTGAGAAAGTCTATCTAACTCGTGATAAAGATAATGTGTTTGGGTGCAACAGAAGAAGCTTTTGAAATGCCTTGGTGGAAGTTTGTCCCTTCTCTGTGTCCTATTTAATTTATTTGAATAAATGTATTTCAATGTTGTTACATAAAGATTTTCATAAAGACACACACACACACACAGAGAGAGAAATATCACCCTCAGTTTGTCCCACAGCCTGCTACGATCATCTTATTAGATGTTTTCAGACTTACGGTCTGGAGGAAGGCTGGAGTGGCAGTTGCTGGGACGTTGCTGCTAAATGATCGCGCCTGAAAGAGAGAGCACAACAAACAAAAGTCACACAAAGAGGAAAACAAGTCGGTCAATGTGCTGTCCAATCCCTGAATGCATCCACACTGAGAGAGCTATGCTTCAAAAACAACAGTTATGTGTGAAAGAGCATCTTCAGGTTGTTTTTCTAGAGTTGTCGACTGTTGATCACAACCATTATGTGTGGAGAAGTGGGTCAGACAGTCTGGTTACTCCTCCGTTAAACCTTCGTCTTGACCTGCTTTAGCCCGCCTGCCTTTGCCGTTTCCTCTGCAACCTGCTTTACAACCCCTGATTTAATCAGTGTCGTTTCTGTTGCCATTGACTGCTCTGTTCTTTACCCTCTGGGTCTTCCTACGTTCCAAAGGTGGTCCTGACTGAGCTGTGTTAAATGATCGGTTATATATCACTTTGATCACAGATAAAGTTAGGAGACAGAAACCTCTCTCTACGCCCCACGGGGCAGTTATTGGTGATACTTGATACTAGCTAACTCACTAGCACTAGCGAGCACACTAGCTCAACAACTAAAAACAAATGTGAACAACCAGTTGCACCATGTGTTTGACTTACAGGTGTCCCAGCGTATCACACTCGGCTCCATTTCATTTCTCACATACTGACACATGACACACACCCTACAGGCACACACTTCCCCACAAAAGTCATTTCAGTCATCCATGTATAGATATGTATACGTAAATGAGTTTTTGGAGGCGTATTTTAACGTTTAGCGTCCTAATTGGCCTCTGGGACCTATTTAATTTCCCACTTGTGTATGTGTGTACTGTATGAATTATAATCAGAATGAATTAAACACTGGAGCCAGCAGATGTTTAATTACTCATATAACTTCTGTATAAAACTCCTCTCTTGTTCTTATTAAGTTAATTAGCGTAGCACTTTTAATTGACACAGACTGTAGAAGACAACATAAAGGACAGTAAACAGTGAACACACACGCAGAGGGGAAGCCAATCCTCATTTATATCCTTATTGATTACCCTCAGTATAATCACATGTGCTTTAACAATTAGGAACAGTCCTAACTGCTATAAACAAGGTTCAAATAAAGCAGAAAAGCTGATGAATGTTTGGGCAGCAGCTTAATGAAGAAAGCCTCCAAAAGTACAAAACTCAATAAGGCCTATAAGTGGCGGCTAATAAAGCTCTAAACCAATTAGTCCCAACTCACCGGAGCTGCATTAGTAAGTTAGCAGTAAAACTAAAGACTAAGGACATTTTAAATTACCCACCACACTGTGGGTGCAGATATTTGCAAGCTGAAGAACACTGCATGCCAAAGCATGAACTGATGTTCATTTGAATTTTAAAAATGGCACGCCATTTTGTTCCCGCTGTTTGGGCTCTCGCTAAGTGGCTTAAGAGGTGTTCAAGTGCGTTACAAAACACAACTGCTGCTGACGTGGATTTCACTTTACCTCGTCTCTGAAGTGAGCTTTAATTTCAGTCAACAGCTGCTGCTGAGGCATCAGCCGGAAATACACCGTAGCTGTAAGCTTCTGCAACTTAACTGTAATTATGGTTGCACAATTAATTGAAATATGGCCAAGTTCAATATACAAACTGCAGAAGCTGCGAGGTAAAATGTGACAAAACAGCAAAATAATGAAGCGATGTAGCTCTGAAAAGATTTCCTGGTCTACAAATCTTGTTCTCCAGATATAAGAAAACATGTTTTTTTGGTACAGACCCCAAAAAACTTCATCATCATGATTATAATAGTTTTTTCAGTGAAAATTAAACTTGCGATTCAAAAAATTTCAAGTCATTTATGACATTTGTTTGTAGATTGAGATTCAAAATTTTTACAAAACCTATTTGTAGGATTTTGTGCCCTGTGTATTCATTAGTGAACATTTATAAAGGAAATCAATAACTCAAGTCTCCTGGTAAATGCCTCCAATGAATACTGCAGCAACGCGCCAGACGAGCCCTGATTGCCTCTTTACTCCTGAAGAGTGAGCTTCCAACTTTGTGTCAACAGTTTGTATTTGTCTCTCTCCTGTTTCGATGACAATGCCTTCAAGCACAAAGCCAGTTCCATAAAGAAGCTGTTTTCCCAGTTTGGTGTGGAAGAACTCGACTGGTCTGACAGACCTCATCACCCAGTATCAGTGTTGGACCTCAGCAAATCCCTGCAGCCAGTTTCAACATCTGGTGGAAATGGGGCTAAGGGCGCTAAGTTCAGGTGTCCACATACTCTCAGTCGTGTCACCTATGTGTGGTACGTACGTGTTGTAGATGTACGTGAGCCTGACTGGCGATGTCGTACACGACATCCCGGACGTTCTGCTCCCGGCTGCCGCGGATGAAGTCCTCTTGGGAAGCTCCGTGCTGCAGAAACAGAAACCAAAATACTTGTGTGTTAGTTGGTATGTCCTTTTAACAACAAAGCCTATCTCTCCAGTCCAGCTGTATCCACTTTAGCTCTACTTCACATTAGAGGTAAAGCTTCTCTTTAATCTGCTGAAAGAAGAAAATTAAACTGCTCCAGGCCTCCTTCTGGTAAACCAGCAAAGGAGTGTGACATCATGTTGCGGGGTCCGCCACCCCTGCACTGACGTATGACCAACCCAGACTGACTACAGGGGTAAACGTTCAACTCTGGACTCAAATCCAATGATACTTCATTTCATTTAACAGGTAATCTGTAAGATCAATGCAGACTAGACTGGAAGTGGTTCTTGCTCATTTTCTTGACAATGACTCTTATTTTCTCCTATTTACAGGATATTTGGTCATTTTAATCAATTTCCATCTGTTTCATGACTGGAAAACTAGTCTCTAAATTTTCCAGGATGCGTTTGAACTGTGTAACTACTGTCAGTTTTTATCACATCGGACACTAAATTGTAACATTTGTGTCACAGTAACACTGATGAAATGTTTTTGTACGCTAACCAGTAGTCTTCACTTTCATTCATGAGTTTCACCTTAAAGGACTTTGTCACAAGGATTTTCAATTATTAAAAAAATGTCCTCAGCATATGAAGCTTTAAAAAAATATTTCACCTAATGTTTTCAGGAATGTTTTCATTTTACACATGTATCAATCAGCCGACACTGGAGGACTTTTTCATGCTTGGTCTTTAAATGAAATATTCCATGTACGTAATAATAAAATGAACACTGCAACCAGGTCTAATTTATTCTAAATAAATCAGTTTAAAAAAATAATCTGTGTATTTTTCTTGTGACAATTTAAACCTTAATGAAACATTATTATTAATGTGCAGGTTGGTCACTTGAAACCAAACCGAGATCATCTCAAGAATGACTTACAGAAAGAAGAAGGAAAATTTCTGTGTAAGCGTAAAACCTTGCAACACATGGAATTACATTTCTTCACTCGTATATTATTTTTTTTAACACCTCAGACATGCAGGCCATGATGACTACAAAAAGGCTCTCGGGCAAAGTGATCTGACCTCATCTTTTTCTCTAATATGGGAACTAACAACAGGCCAATTTCTGCTCCGAGAGCAATTTCTCCCGTTCCTCTAAGAATGGGAGAAATTGCCTGAGGGTTGACGAAGTCTTCGGCTGGGAAGTGATGAATGATGGTTATACAGGAGTATATTTTAGGAGAGGCGAAGAGAGGTGAGTCAGCGCTGCCGTATCGGAAACATGTACTGTTGCCCTGGCAATCATGACCCAATCGACCAAACAATAAAACCATTAATGTACCTGTTAACCTACCTGTTATCTATTTATTCTCCACAGACCCACCTGATTCTGAAATGCCTGTTTATTTCATTTACAGATGTATGCTCATAAACACCGCATACTCCCAAATAAAAGACACTGGTATTGAACAGAAACAAAACAAGAGTAAAGCATTGCATTTTTGTGGCCGAAGTCATTTTAATTTAAACAGGTCTGCAGGTTTCAGATGAGTTTTAAAGACCAATATGTTTGCAATTTAAGACCTATTACACATCCATACTGGCATAAAGGATTGTTGTTACAGCATGATCACTTCTTCTAGAAAACACCTTCAACTCCATACAAGTAATGTTAACTTAAAGACTTGTTGGACTCTGTGGACACCGCGTTTAAAGGGGGAACTTTGGGGAATGCGTTTATTTGCTTTTTTCTTGCTGAGAGAGAGATGAAAACATCAATACCAATCTCATGTCTGTACGGTACAAAAGAAGCTATACGGCCAGCAGACAGTTAGCTTAGCATAAAGACTGGAAGCAGGGTAAAACAGCAAGCCTGCCTCTGTCCAAAGGTAACACAATCAGAAGTCCTGTCTTCACCATGTTTGTGTACTTGAGTAAAATGTTGAGATACTTGTACTTTAGTTCATACTATTTTCTACTTCTAAAGACGGAAATATTATATTTGCCACTAGTTACTATCTCAAGATGTTTCATACAAAACATTCAATCACATTTTAAATCATTATGCATTTGTTCGCTGCATAACTCTCCTTCTTTTCAAATCATTTTAGTCCTACCCACTTATTTTCTTAAAACATGTGAAAGTAGTCATCAGTGCAGGGACAATATTCCACCCTGTTTTCAATGCAAATCCCTTTGCTTCAGGTAATTTCTGAAATCAAATGTCATTTGTCTTCTAGTGCGGTGACACGCCTTAATATTTCAAGACACAGTCAGTTTTCAGACAGGTTCATTTGAATTAAAAACAGGTTGAAATACTCTCGGTGTTTAACTTCAGCACAGTTAGAGACTGAACTGCCAACAGTACATAAAGTAGGTTAAATTAGCTGGACCTTAACAACTATGTCTAAAGCTATGTACACATAAACACGTCATTAATAATAGACTAATTAAAGGCTTTGATGGTTTTGTGATGATGTACGAAAGGCAGCAGACACTCTCTGCACTTTGTTTTTTGTACGGACTAAACAAGCAAGATATAAGGTGTTAATTAATGAGTCTACTTTCATTGAATGAGGTCTGATTGGATTCGATTTTAAAGGGCTAAGCCAAAATTAGCCAGCCGCAACATTTTTGTTTTCATCTGTTTTTTTCTGGCTTTATTGCTAAAACAAGTTTCAGCTATGACAGATATAGCTACACTACAGTGGAAAAGGAAGAGTGGGGTTAGGATTACAGAGCAGCGGACTTTGAGACGATCCAGCCAGCCAGATCAACAGGACCCGCCCACCGGAGAAAGGTGCTGTCGCTGCTGAGGAGAGGAAGAGATCCGGGATAGGAGCCATGTTGGCCCAGTTCGGCTTGGCTGCTCCTAGCTAATGTCCGGTTTGGACAAAATGGGATTTAGGCTGGCCAAACAACAGGAAATCAGAGACTGTTGTGCCCACATCTTTACAGAGACCTGCTCCATCAACATCCTGGATCCAGCATCGACGAGTGGACTGTGTTCAGAGCCGACAGAGCCCAGGACGAGAGTTTACATCAACGGTGCTCAAACACAGTCAAAGTGG
>NW_023339807.1:26373728-26376873 GCF_004916995.1 Morone saxatilis | reverse complement strand
CTAATGTCCGGTTTGGACAAAATGGGATTTAGGCTGGCCAAACAACAGGAAATCAGAGACTGTTGTGCCCACATCTTTACAGAGACCTGCTCCATCAACATCCTGGATCCAGCATCGACGAGTGGACTGTGTTCAGAGCCGACAGAGCCCAGGACGAGAGTTTACATCAACGGTGCTCAAACACAGTCAAAGTGGACGGACACTTTCCTTCTTTCTTTTTATGTGAATATGAAGCCATATTATCATCACTATCTTGTTGCTGCTATTTACAGTCAACCAGACGCACAGTCATAAAATACACAGCAGAATGATTTCCTGAGTGTATATGTATATAAATAACTGTATATATTGTCCTGTTTTATTTATTTTTACTCATCCGTTGATGTGTTCTATGTGTGTAGCATGAAGGGACCACAATCTCTGATCTAATTATAGAGTCTTGTTGTATAATGATAATTAAATTACCTTGATACTTGATCGGTACTCCATGAGAACGTCTAGTGTGTACTAAGGGGATGTGAAGAGGGCAGTGGTTTCAGATGAATTGATTCAGCCTACTTCAATGTGTCGGCTCATTAACGGCTCAAACAGCAGCCTTATATGTAATTCACATATGAACCAGCTCACCTGCCCACCCACCTACACACACCACCATCCATGTATCCATCCACTCCTTCTCAACCTGTCAACTGTCTCACTGAGGACAAAACACTAAGATGATATGACAGCTACTCTTTTTTTTCTCTCCCCCAAACAGGAACTGTGAGTGATACATCCAAAAATAGGAAATAGGAAGACACTTTCAGCTGCCAGCTGTGTGTTTACTTTGTCATTATTTGCTACCATTATGACTAATGCAGGAATGAGAAGAAAATGTAAGTTCAAGATTGGTAATTCTGTATGAATAAATTCAAGGGTGTGATTTTTGATGCAACGCTTCCATCGTCTGTTTAAATCAGCAGTTCTCAACCCCCCCTCCAAAGTCTCGTCTGTTCAGGGATTACTGTAACGCATGAAAGCTACCATCATTGCTTCGCCCACAGACAGAACCAAAACTAATTTGGTTTTGGCTATATTCACTGTCAGCAGTCACAATGTCTGCTTTAAGCCTTAAAGAACGATATCAAAATATATTCATATATAACAGAGGGAACTGGGTTTGTTAACGTATAACAACAGGTTGTAGCCTATAGTATATCAACACTGAGAGCTGCTCTTCTCTCTCATTACGCACTGTTTGCCACATTATGTTATTTTATTTTCTCCGCAACCATTTGAAGACCCCCGGATATTATCTCTCGTGGGTGCCGACCCTCAGGTTGAGAAGCGCTTGTTCAAATGAGAGTGAGGGAATCTGTTTGTTCTCTTCCCTCCTCAGCTCATGTGTCTCCTCTGTGATTCTCCATCATTCACAATCAGTCGACTATCACAGGAAAACTGATTCCATCTGTTGTTTGCCTGCTGAGTTCTGCATAGTTGACTCCTGCTTGTTAATTAATTACTTTTTCAGTGATGTGTTAGTCACACTGGATTGAGAACATGAGCTTACTGGTCCGTGTGTGTGAGTGCAGGGTAATTCAGTATGTCAACAGCGCCCTCTTCAGGCAGAAGGGTGGAGGTGATGTGAGGTGAACGAGCTCAGGAGGCCTCGGGTCAAAAGCGCCATCCTCCTGCTGAAGATTTTAAGAGCAGAGCCTGCGTGCTTCATGCCCAAATACATCTGCACAGCGTATACGCCCCCTCCTCCCCCCAGATCCTCCAGCAGCAGCATGTTGTTCTCCGTGAGGGACAGATGGCCCAGACAAAAGGTTGCAAATTGTTTGCGGCACTATTTATTTATCTGCAGTGTATGCATCTCAGACGGGAAGGGTTTAAATCCGAGGCTCTCCGCTTTTTGCCATATGGATGTTGTGTAACGCTCCCCGTGACAGATTCATTACCGCTTCGACAAGAATATCATCGGACATGTCGAAGCCGAGCTATGAGTCAGCCAATTGTGTGAATGCATGTGTGGGACTTCCTTATGTCATCTTTGGGAACAAAATTTGGGCTTTAAACCAGCTGAGTGAGCGCGAGCTTCACGGCTGTTCGGTTACAGTACAGCAGGACTCTCCAGACTCTGTATAGCTAACGAACGTCCACGTTAAATGAATGCTTTATATAGCATAGTGCTGTGTATTTTTACCTTAAGTCATTTTCATACACAGGGTTGAGCTAATTTGATTTGCAATTGCTGGTGTGGAAGTTATTAACACTGAAGGATCTAATGATCAATCTACTGATATGAGAGCTAATTTACTCAGTGTGCCTAATCAAGATCAGTCCTTTCCCAGGTCCTTTCTAGGACATTTTCCAGGAGTTTCAATTAGGAATACAGGACAGCACTTGCTCCCAAATGGTCATATGATTGAATTTTTGGAGCGATTTTTGTCATTTTATTTTGCTGATTTAATGTTCTGCCTCCGAAGAATGAGAGCTGCTCAGGAAAAACAGCTGTAGAGCCAGTGTATTTTCAAATCTAACTGCGGTGAATTAGGGGTTTATTCCAACTACTTAGACGATAACTACAGTTACAAGGTGAGTTGGAGAGGCTCCAAACAAGACTCCAGGGATGATGAGGACACCGCAGGGGCCGACCAGGAGAGGAGAGGCATGAAGTGTTAGAGGAGCGAGGGCGGTCGGGGCATCAGAGAGGCTGTAACAGCACGGAGAGCCAGAATATTATATTGCTGCAGCACCTATGCATGTGCAAATATCATCGGCAATCAGCGAATATTGGACTGACGGTGGCCGGTTGGGAAATATGAACATATCGCCCAACCCTAGTATTGACTTTTTTCATGATTCAGGGTTCATGATGACGTGTCGCAGGTCCATTACAGGCAGGTGGTCAGTGTTTATTGGAAACATACCATTAACATCGCTGTGCATGGACAACAAATGTGATCATTAATAGCTTATATGCATATAAGCAGTGTTTTTCCATTACGCGTCTGGTAAACCAACTTTATCCAGCCAACAGTTTCAAAGAAAACAGACACCCAGGTTTACTTAGGCGATCTAGGGAAGGATCTAGATTTTTGGTCATTTGAATCAAATTCCAGGTCCTACTCTCTACATTTCCAGGTTTTCCAGGACGCTTGGG
>NW_023339807.1:26372017-26373628 GCF_004916995.1 Morone saxatilis | reverse complement strand
TCCATTTACCATTTACCATCATTAAAATCTAAAAATGTAACTGAGAAAACAACAGTAAACACTGCCCACAAATGACTGAGGCTAATTATTTGTTATTGTTCTTTTTTATAATTTTTACATTTTTTACATTTTATATTTTTTCTACAACAGTTTTAGATGATTTTCACTCACAATATATCTTTAACTTTAACTTAAAACGATCCTTATCTTTCCTTCTGTGAGAAGATTACAGCTGGATATCGATCCTTAATACTATTTGAGCATTCACCGGAATGAGTCTGTAGCATCATACGTCAAACATTGAAAGCCAGCACTGGATGTCTGGAGTGTTTACTCAGGTATCGGTTCTTTCTATCAGGAAACTTTTCTAACTTCAGAGGAAATTATATCTGGCCAAAGTTCTGTGTTTATCCCTGATGCAGCAGTCTGGGGTTAAAACATATTTCTTTGTGAGTACTGGTACCGAGGCTCAGCTATCACATTGACACAGTCAAATGATATCCAGTACAAGACACAGTATACGCTCAGTTTATAGCAAACAGTCCTCTCCACACCTTTGAAGGGATTTGTTGTGCTCGACAGGTCAATACATAAAACATGAACACATGAGTTAATGGGAACTTTTTGGTAAAATGCTACTTCGACAACAAGAAGCGTTATCACTCACCAGCATGCAGATGTCCATAGGCAGGTAGACTTTCCGTCGGCTGCTGTGATAAGGAGTCGCTCTCAGACACGTCACGATTCCCTGAGCTTTACCGATGTGACTCGCTGCGTGGTCAGCGTGGACATTTTTCAACCCTGCAAAAAAAACAAAACAGGAATAAATTAGTTTTATTTATCTGAATTCTCCTGTTGAAAATAACAAACTAAACACATCCTCAACAATTCTCACCTGCCCTTACCTAAACTCTCCAGCAGCAGGTACAACAAGGAGGACTGTGTGTTCTCTGAATACGCCTCCAGCTCCTGGAGGTTTCTGTAGGCTCGGTCATCCAGATCCTTCTCCTGGTGAGACAGACAGTTTTGATGACGTAAAATACTCAAAGTAAGATATTTCTCAAATGTTCTATTGGACAAGACACAACCGAGTCAGAGCAGTTGTTTGTGATTGCAACAGTGTGGCGGTATATAAAGAATTAATATCATACAGGACATTTAACTGGGTATATCACAGTTCTACGAAGGCTCTACGTTGCAATCTATGCAAGTTACCTACGGTGCAGTGAGCATTTATACTTGTGTGCTGGTGGTCTGCATTGCTCTGCAAATAACACTGAGAAAATGCTAGCTGGTGGAGGGCTTTCTATGCTGACACTGAAACTCTCTCTCCTTGGTTTGTCTTGTTTTTTCCCCGCCGCCTGTGAAAGGAAAGGACGAGTGGACAGACGAGATCATGTGGTGCAGCGAGGCAGCGTCCACTGTGTGCCTGTCTGTCTGTCTGTGTGTGTGTGTGAGGAGAATGTGTGTATGGTTGAAGATTCTCAGCATTATTAACTCATTTGGGTTTTGCATGAGTCACTGGCACATACAGACACAGACACACACCAAACAGACCAGTCACAGCGGTCGTGGCCTGCGTGTAGTTACATTTCTGGGGAGGTGGATTTC
>NW_023339807.1:26365240-26372002 GCF_004916995.1 Morone saxatilis | reverse complement strand
AGTATGAATCAGGCTTTAATCAAACATATGTAAGCTCTAAACAGGCTAACTGCATGTTTGACAGCAAGGTGAATTTAGTGAAGAAACTCCAGGCTTACTCTCTCTGTTATGATCCTCAGTAGCCATCTCTTTGTCAGGTAATGTTTCCTCACCGCCTGAAAAACATCATCCACACTGGTAATCAGCTGACGTGCAGGAAAAGACTGTATGGCACACTTTAAAAAAGGATATCAATGTATATCATTATGTTTTATTCCGATAATGAAATCATAGCCGATAAATTAGAAGAGAATATGTATTTTGAATTACTATCAAATCATTTGATGTTGTTTTATGTTCTATGGAAGTTTGTTGTGTAGATAACTAGAGGTAGTCGTATTAAACTATACATTTACATTTGAATAGTTTGTTTTTGTTGTGTTAACAACAGTGATGTCTTTAAATATTAAATTATTAATCTTTGCTCACTGTGTCTTAACCTTTTTTACCATCAAGTGTGCAGAAACTACAGGTTATGAACTTCTTCTTAAATACAAAAATGTGAAATGATCAGTTCATCATCTTATCGGCATTCACCACGAGAAGCAGGTAATTATGGGTTTTAAACTCAAACTCAAACTCAATACATTCAGAAGAACTGATGTTGATGTTGAACAACAACATTTTTAAAACTACAATTAAAGTAATGACACATGCGAACAACTGTTGCTTGTGTTAGTAAGTTTCCGTCAGTCTGACTGACTGTTTGGCTATCCGCAGGCTGATATTTACCCTCCACAGCTCGGCACTGACGGGCTGGTTCGGAGGATCGTCTCTGTAGATGTCTTCAATGGCCGCCTTCCAGAACTGCATTCGCATCAAACCAATGGTCTTCTGGGAAACGGAGTCCTTCACCTGGTGGAGAAACAAACATAAGACGGACAACTGTTTGATAAGTTACTTTAAAAAGGACTTAAATCATAAATTAAACACTGTATATTTTTAAATCCACAGATTTTCCTTATTATTATTATTAATATTATTATTATTATTATTAATATAGCAACCAGAGCATCAGTAGTAGTACAGTAGTTACAGCAGTAGTATCAGTAATCATTTCCCATCCAGCCTGGCTGTAGGAATACCTGCCTGTGCCAGCTCCACATTAAAGGCTCTCAGAGCCAAAGAGGAGCGCCGCACCTCCTCTGGGAGGAGGAGGGAGGACACGAAGCCGTCATAGTCTCTGGACCTGAGGAGGAGGAGGAGGAGGAGGAGGTGGTGAGAGGAGGAGAGAGAGAGAGAGAGAAGACATGTAGGAGACAGATGCAGTTGGTGTCATTCTTCCAAAGTTATATATTTCCATGTTATTCTTTATTTTGAAGATTATTTTTTCTTAATAAAAGTGTCTTTACTACATTGCTGCTTTTGTACAATGTCCCTGACGTCATTTTTCATATTAATTTAAACCGAGCAGAACTGAAGTTACACGCTACAAACACGCTGCCTTTAACTAAAGCTCTTAAAATAAAATAGTGATTTTGTTCAGTTTTTAAATATGTCACATTTCTCAGGTAGATCTGATTCAGAGATTTTAACAAAGACACATTTCAGGAGCTGGAATACAGTTTCCATCAGGATGAGTCGATATATGAATGTTTGTGTCAGTTCTGGGTGCTAGATTCATTTAAAAAAAGCTGAAACCATATTTAAACGCATACTTCTCGATCAACCTGAATACGCCGAAATAAACATCGCACAATACATATTCACAGAACCAAATTAACTTTACAAAATATATTTTTAAATGTTATGAATCACAGCGTTTTGTACATTTATACCAGATATTTGAATGGAGTCTGGCGTGGAAGGTTTGTCTCACAACAGACCTTTTATATGATTTAAACCAGGGATATGTAGAAGTATCTAACCTTACAATAAGAAGTTATATTTGTTAAGTGTAGAACATCTTTGTATAAGGTTAACTTTAGTCATCCTGTGTTGTCAGCAGTGAGTAGAGTCAGACCCACCGGACCAGCTCCAGACAGTATTTCTCGTTGAGTTGTGAGTCTGCCGTCGCGCTGGTTGCTGCTCTCACACTCTGTATCCTGCTGGGTGATATCTTTCTGTGAAGAGCTCCATACAACGACGTTTTACTGCTTAATAATCCATGTTTAGCACTGATGCTAGATGCCATGTTCCCCTTCAACTTTCACCCTGCACCTTGTGTCACGTTGAAAACATTCCCCCCCCCCTCCGCCTGGCGATGTCTTTACATTCCGCTTCACTTGCTGCTAAAAACGATGAGTTTTAAATCTCCACTTGACATGAACGTGGCTGAAAAATATCATTTAAAGTAGTAAAAGTGGTAAATGTTTTAGATAATGAGTAAAAATCACAAAAAACAGCAGCGCGTTAGCTACCGGAAATTGGATGTTGCTGCCACCAAAATAAGAGTAGGAAAATAATTTACTGGCATCCTGGAAACTCACACGGATCTGTATTACATTAAAAAAAAAATATTCTCTTTCTTTTGGGTGTCTTGTAATACAGACAAAGCTCAAACACAAGATAGACTAATTTCTCTGTCTACGGTAGCGTAATATCTGACTTCTGTCTTTTTATTTTGAAGAACCACCGGAAACAGCTACAGTGGTTTTCTGTTGTTATTAACAGAGTCACTGAACTTTATCTCTCTCATTTCTATTTTTTGAGACTGTATTATTTATTTATTATTCATTTATTGTGTTTTTATTTGGACAATACACAGGTTGCAATTTCTTTCTTTTATTTTACTTTAATATTTGAAGGCAGTGACACAGCCCCAGACAAACAAACAAACAAACAAACAAACAAAACACATTACAATTATAGATGGCCTGTCATGTTTTATTAGGCTTCTTTTCTACTTTTTAAATTTGTTATTTATGTTACGACCCGGCTCGGAAGGGGAAAGGGAAGCAACATAAACCGCAACATAAACCAGTGGTTTTGTAAATTAAATTATTTATTAACACAGAGATTTTAATCAAAAGAAATGATTCAACAAACAGAAACGGCAAGTGGGTGCTGCGTAAACAATTGAAAACAGTATAACAAAAGGAGATCTTAAAAATGAGATTATGGATAACAACTAAAACAAGCATGAAAACAAAAAACCCTCTCTGGTTACTTTCAAAACAAACACAAAGAGCGCAGCACCCTAACTAAACTTAACATAAAAAAATCTACAGGTGTCAAACAGAGTCAGTTTTAAAACCTAAACCCTGGCCCAGTTTCCTGAGGAGCTCACACAGACAGATTCACAGTTTAAACACCTACTTTAGAGACTTCGACGCGATCCAATGGCAACAGTAGGAAAATAGCGGGTTCTTGGCAGTGACAGACAGTTCTTCTAGCCTACAAAACTAGTGACAGTTACACACAAACAAACAATTTATTACTATAATTTGTTGATAAATTACTTCAATCTTCACAGACTTAGAGATGGATTTGTTGGCTTCTTTGAAGGGAGCCGATCTTTGAAGAGCCGTTCCAGTTTATCTTGGGAAATAATCACTAGGAGAAATAAAACAGGGTAAGATTTTTATCAAATCATTCAAATTGACATATTTGAGTTTGAATATTTTTGAAATATTGATTTATTAATTTTCATTTGACATTTGATTTTAATTTTCTGATCTGCAGTCACTTAACATCACAAGGTGCGCTTTATCCCTCTGCTTTGACAGTGAATTACTATTTTGGATCTTTGTATAAAATTAAGTTTTAGTTTTATAATAAAGCTCTTTTTTTTTACTTGTTAATCATGGCAACACTTTTCATTTGTGGCACAATAACAAACTAAGCAGGCTACAATGAGTCTTCATGAAAAAAACAGCTTTTAGTTGCAAATTTTCCACACAGAATATTTTTTCTTATATTAAAATGATAAAAAAGCCCATAAGTACTAATAGTATTAAGCTGCCGAGACTCCTGAACTGTTCCTCAGTAAACATCAGTGAATTATTTATAAATTAACATTTTTTAAATAAAAGACAGTTTCTCATACTGAGCTACCTATTTTCATTTTGTTATGTTTATGAGTTTTGTTTTCTAATAATTTTGTTCGTTTAGCTAACTTCAAATCTATTTACAAACTTTTTAGACCACGTTTTTGTATAATAAAATTGACATATTAGATGGCAATATTTTATTTAATTTTCACAGGGAAAAAGTTAGTCTCACTACCGCCTCTCACAGATGATTTTACTGAGGGGACAGTTTTTTCTAGTTATTATTACATCTTTTTTTACATTTCTGCATACATTATAAGATGGACATATGCTTCACTCCACCCACTCTATAAAAATCTATATATCAGGAAAGTTCGCACGCGTTGGTGGGTTGTGCACTCGTATTTGGAGGAGGTCTGGGGACTAGAGTGCCGAGTGGTGTGTGTGTTGTTGGGGGAATGGTCTGCGGTTGGGGAGAAGGTGTAGGGGTCTCGTCATATTTATGACGTGAAAGCCCCCTTATTTATTAGCTGGTAATTGAAAACCAACTTATCACGAAAAACACCTTTGAACATACATCAAGCGTGATAAGAACTACCTTAAAATGTCAGAATGCAGTTTTTGGAAAAATGTATTTGCTGTGTACTTTGTTTGTCGTGTCTCAGCGTGAGTGTAGATATGGGGTTCTGCAAGGTTTTGATTGTTTGAACATTAAGAGCTTTATGTCGCTAATGCCATTAGATGACTATACTAAGATTGTTATTGGAGTGGTGTGACGGGGAGTTTGTAGATATTATCATCCCAAGGGAATTCACGAGTGGTTCTAGCAGTATCAACAAACTGATAATAATAATAATAATAATAATAATATTAATTAATATAATAACAAGAGGAGGTCAATTTAGAAGAACTGAATAAATAAAGTAGAATAAATAGCTAAATAACGAGCATGGGGCTAGTGCCTAATGTGGCATGGTCAAAATCCCAGTGCTTGAAAGGCCTAAGGTGCATAATAGTGTCAGTCAGGGTCAGTGGCTCACATAATGGCAGGGTTGCACTGCCGTCCAGGTGTATAGTTAACTAAAGGGCCAGGACATATTGGAGTTAGATTTTCTCCCCTGGGTAGTGAAGAGCCTCATGGCGTGGGGGGAGGAACGATTTCTCAGTCTTTCAGTGGAACAGGACATGGACAGCAGCCTGTCGCTGAAGTTGGCTCCTCTGCCTGTAGATGGTGCTGTGCAGTGGATTGCAGTGGATTGTCATGACTTGACAGGAGCCTGATTCAGCGCCGTCGCCTCTGCACAGATGTCAGTCTGTCCAGCTCTGTGCCCCACCACAGAGCCCGTCCTCACAGTTGTCCAGACAGGAGGCAATCCTTTTTCTAATGCTGCCTCCCCAGCACACACTGCCATAGAAGAGGCGCTCGCCACAAACAGTTCTAATAGAATATCTGCAGGCAGTTTTTTTTGCAAGTTGAAGGATGCCAGCCTTCTAAGGAAGCTATAATCGGCTCGACCTCCTTCTGCACGGCGTTACCTGTGTTGGGCAGTCCAGTCCAGCCCTAATCATCCAGTGTACTCCCAGGTATGTAAGTCTGTACCAACTCCACACGGTCCACGTTGATGGTTACAGGTTCCTGTGAGCCCTGGCCTTCTGAGGTCCACACCAATCTTCCTTGTCTTGGTGCGGCAGGTGGTTGGAGTCACACCATGTGACAAAGTCCTGAATCGAGTTTGCCTGTACCCTCCTCCTGGTCACCCCTATACCAGCCCACAATAGGCCGGTGTCGTCTGCGAACTTGCATTTTTGACAGGACTCTGAGTTATATTTGAAGTCTTGACGTGTACAGGACGAAGAGAAGCACAGTCCCTTCTGGCTTGGCTTCTCGTCCTCACTGACCAAAGTACAACAACTACAACACAATTGCATGTCTCATCTCATATTACTGGGTTTCGTGTTCTGTCTAGTAGTCCATTATCCATGTCACCAGATGAGTTTACTTGTACTACCCTCTTATTCGCTATGTTGTATTTCGAGCATAGTCTATAGGTTCCTGGTCTTTTGATTGATGGTATTTGAAGGCGCTGATAAATTCCAGAAAGTGTCATATTCTCACAGCCACCTAGTTTCCCTCTCTTACATGTGTGAGATAAGTATCTGTTGTCATCTAGGGTTAGTAGCGACAATGGTATTGCCTTCTGACTCCCGACCTTTCTCCTGGTACAGATACTGCAGTGGGTCAAAGGGCGTGGGCGTAACTGGTGCCTTTTATTCGTGGGTCTAGGGGTTGTAGCAGCACTGCCGTGTCTGTGTTGGTCTCATCAGCGAATGTTGATGTTCATGGGACACGATAACTCGGAGTCTGATTAAGTCATTTTAGCTCACCAGGATGTGGTCTCTTTTGGGTTGGGATGATGCAGGATGTCTTTCCCCCCCCAACTGTCTATGGGACCCTCCCTGTTCCAAAGCTCAGGTTGGAAGATGTTGCTGGTAGGGATCCAGCTCCAACGCACAGCCTTCAGAAGTCGAGGGATATTCCATCTGACCTGCTCTTGCTGGGACGAAGCTCTTAGCTCTCCACACACCTGGTGAATAGGGTGGGTGGGACAACCTCCCCTTGTGGCTACGATCGAGGGAGACAGCAGCAGAAGGGTGTAGGTGACCTGAGGTGTAACGGATGGGGTGGTTCGAACCTGCTGAAGTAATTAGGTTCTACAGGTTTTGCTCTTACTGATTTAGTCTCGCCCTCCATGTTGGGCCTATACATGTACTAAGAACAAATTTCTTGATT
>NW_023339807.1:26361916-26365215 GCF_004916995.1 Morone saxatilis | reverse complement strand
TTTTTTGTTTCTGAGAGCTGATTGGATCACCTGTCAATCAAACATTGTGGGCAAAGAAAATTAAAGCAAATGATCCAAAATGCATGAAAAAGACTTTGTTGTTTTATTTTGAAATGAAGGACTCTGCCTGATTAAATATATTTAGTTATTCAAAATTAAGTCTCTCCTGATGTAGTGGAATATTTTCCTGTCAATGAAAAATATTAAAAATAAATAATGCAAGTAAAGCACAAGTACTCAAGTACACATTTTCTCAACCCATAAAGGAAAACTTCAGTTTATCACAACCATTAAAAATCAATAAATGTGGATTTTGGTTTTGTTCTGGTCAAGAAGGGAACGAAAAAATTGTAAATCTGAAAAGAAACAAAGCCGTCAGACAAATGTAGTGAAGTAGAAAGTACAATATGTAGTGGAGTAGAACTTTAATGTTACGTAAATACTACCATCAACTGAAAGAATACCCCATTGAAAGAACTTTAGTTTTTTAAATTTATTTTGATATTCTTGTTCTATTTTTCCATATTTAGCATGTAGTCTGACCCGACGTTCCCAACTGCAGACCTCAGCTCATATGCTGCCACAGTGTACAGTCACATCTATTAGTCGGGCACCAGAACATACCCTGAGCCAACTGTCCTCTGTCCCTGATGCATCAGTGGGTACACAACAAAACGCCTTCTCTGTCACAACTACTGGCAGTCTGAGAGAGATTCTGAGAATGATGAGGGTTTTAAAAAGCATGAAACAAACTGGATGCAAGAAAAGAATATACATGCTGTGCTAAACTGAGCAAAGGTGTGAGTTTATTTCCTTTTAGAGAAGGTGTCAACTCACCAAAAAAACAACGTAGCACTGACATACATTACTATACATAACCTTGGTCTCATGAGAAGTCTCTTAAGGTCACCATTATAGACACATCAATATCAGAAGGGAAAAAAGTCAGATTTGATTTTGAAAAGAAACATCCATTTATCCGTTTTTTGCCTCCTTTAGGGGCTGTCACACTAAAACAGAAGCACATGAAGTTCACCGTGACCTTTAAGCACAAGTGGTCCTGTTTAATAAAAGGAGAACTAACAATTTTAAACATGAAGGTCAGATTTCTTATCCCTCAGCCTTTGAAGAAAATGCTCACAAGCTGCATTGTGGGAACTGTAGTCTTCAGCGTTTCAGAATTCAGAATGTTTTCTTCTGCTTCACCTGTTTCTTTTAATATTTCTCGTGAGAAGTGGTTCTAAAATGTATTCATTAATTATGATAGGGGAACCAGAACGAATAAAAAAGCTTAAATTAAATTTTTTTTTTTTAAAAGTTTAATTTGCTGTGAAATATAGGTCAGCAAACCTGTTCCAGCTGGTAATGATGCAGCTCAGCTGACTTACAAACAACATAGAGACAAGATGGAAAGAGGGATAAATCCATACAGACTTAACATGTTTTATGAAATAGGAATATTATATATATTACAGTGTACCATTAGTGCAGCAGCAGCAGAGCTGTTAAAGTACAATGACATGTTAAAAACACAAGGTCACAAAAACACCAGCTTAAAACACTTTAAGTTATAATCCTTAAAACTGAAACCCCATTTTCACAAACTTTAATTCTTACTGGAAACATGAAATGGACAAAACAGACAATTAAATAAAATAAATTGAGGAACTCATTTTCTCATTATTACTGCGCTATGTACAGATAATTTCTCCTTTTTTAAAGAAACTTCCTTCCACTTTCCTTATTGATGAATTGCTTTTTAAAGTTCTGTTACGTTTTCAGTTTTCAGAAAGCAACTCAGAAATATATAGATGGAGTTTCCCTGCAGCACGAATACTGCCTGCATGGCTTCCTTTCATAAGAACCACAAACACATGTCTTTAACTCGTTATAATTTAATCATAAACTTCATCACAAGCCTTTTGAAGACTTTTCTGCCCCTCAAAGAGAAAAGTTCTTAAATGTTTCGCTGTTAAACTCTAATTTGAGTTTGCAGTGTAATTTAAAGTCTGTATTTCATAAACATGTTTTTTTTTCATCATTTACCACAAGAAAAGCTTTGTTTGCACCAAAAAATCTTTTTACTTTTTGTTTTTCAAACTGAAAGTGGCAGCACTTCTACAAATCCAAACCATTAATGCACCTGACCACTGACATGTGATAATATTCTAGTATCCAGTACCTTCTCTTCAACTTACTCCTCTCAATCCAAAACTAATGCCAGATCCAAGATCCATTTCTCTTCTTTTATTGCCTCATAGATGAAAAAAACACCTCAAACAACACTATGTCCCATTGTCAATCAATTTCAACATGCTTTCAACATCACAATTCAACCTTTATTTAACGTACTATATCAGAAACAAACGCTTCAGTCATTGTTTTCTGTCCTGAATTTGCTCAGCGTCCTCCTCCAGGTATTCTTTACTTCACATTATTCACATTTTCATCGCTACAAACGTCCTAGAAAACAAAACTCTACATATAAACTGAACCAAACATTGAAAGACCAGCGTACGGCAGCCATTAATATAACATGGTCACAACAATTAATAACAATAATTAACAATAATGCTTATATCCAACTGACTGAATTAGCACAGATATCCTGTAGGTCCTCTGTACACCATTAAATCTAAACAAACCATCCTATATTTTTTGCATCATGTCATTTTGTCTATTTATTTGATGACTACATAAATGCAGACATAAAACATCTGTTATTTTTAACATTGTTGTACCACAAGGGGGGGAGAAAAAACATGTCACATGTATCTAGTGGGACGCCTTTTAAAAGAGAAGTGCTACATTATAAAGAGACAGATCTGAAGGGATTTCCCGTGATAAAAAAAAGGTCAGACGAGGCGTTATATCGCCACGCAGAGGCGTAATGCTTTTCACTTCTTGTTTTTAAAAAGGTCACTCAGCCTCGGTTCTCACTGCAGCTAAGTGTCCCAGCGTGGGATTTACCCCCACCCACACATGATGAAAAACACCTGATCACTTATTTTAACTCAAAAACATTACATCGAAATTCTTGTAAATTTTGTAAGGTAAAAAAAACATTGTTGATCAAGTAGTTTTAGAAATTTTAAGTGAGACTGACTTAATTTTGTAATTTTTATTTGTGCTGTGAAAACGAAATACCTCGTAAAAAAGTGCTTTCTGTAACTTACAAAACTAAGTTAGTGTCACTTAAAATTATTAGTTAAATTGAGTTACTGATACTTAAACTGTCATCAGAAAAATATACTAATATAATCACAAAAATTACGTTCAAATTACAGACACATCCAAAT
>NW_023339807.1:26339797-26361727 GCF_004916995.1 Morone saxatilis | reverse complement strand
GTATTACGACATATATAAATAATCTGCTAAGAACAATAATGTGTGTCTCTCTGGATAAAAGTACAATATCCACAATAAAAAAGGCATCTACTCCTACCTCGTTAAAAATTCAAGAATCTATTAAAAGTGAATCTTTTCATTTCTGACTGAAGGGGGACTTTAAACATCCAGTGTTTGCTACTTGTGGTCACAGAGGGCGCAGTTACAACAACTCAGTATAAAAAGAGAAACTGTATGCATTGCACAAAGAAGGGAAAAAACAGGTTGACCCAGCAGTTCATCTTCCTCAGACTTGACTTGACCTGACCCTAACCCTAGACAGGAGGACCCCGGGCATGATCGCCCATCCTGTTGTACCCGGGAAACCTCCGGCCACAGACGGCCTGCTCTGCCTTTACAGAACAGCAGTTGGTGTCCGGCTCCACGTTTCCCCGCTGTGCCTGACTGTCCGGGGAGAGGAAGACCCGCTTTTAGTTTAGCTTCTGAAGAGTTCATTAGCACTCGCTCCTCATCCTCAGCTGGAGTTTTAAGTCGGGGAATCATTAGATTTTCATATCCTCCTCTTTTATACATTGAATTAGAAAATGGCGCCATCTGAGGATGAGTGATAGATAGCAAAGAAGCTTCAGATTTCTCCTCCCAGTCGTCGTGTAGCCATTCCTTCTACCGGAATTTCTGCAGCACAATCTTCGTCTTTAAACACAGATGTGCTTTATTTTGCCTGAGTTCGGACCTAATGTATATATCAACATTAAGTCCTTCTTTTCAAGTGGCTTGAGCGGTGCATCCAATAAAGTTTCTTTTACTGTTGTCTTGTTTTTACCTTTGATGGTGTTCCTCAAACAAACCTATGGCAGAGAAAGAGTAAAAATACATTTAGATAAGGACTGAAGAAGACTAGTGAGACATAAAATTATAAACATGTGAGTGTAGTCTGCTGTAGCTTTATGTTTAGTACAAGTAAAGCACTTTTCTAAAGCATTACTGTGTGTGTAAGCATATTCCATTACTTACAAAGTACTTACATAGCTTATTATGAATACTACCAGTGCAAACGCCAGCACTGCTGTGGCGACGATAACCATGTAAGTGTCTGTCATCACAATTTCCCCGAAAATGTCTGGACAATCTGAAAAAAGGAAAGCAGAAATGAATGTTACATCACATCACACCTGGCCATCATCATCATCATCATCATCATCATCATGAAGTCAGTGGTCACAACTTATTTAGGTCATTCAGTTTCGAAAGGGTTTGTGTTGTTCTTGTACATGATAAAGCAGCGGTTTCCAACCCCTTTTCTATCATTGAGTAAACTGAGGAAGTTTTAGTTTTCATACACCCATTAAAATAAAGAAGGCCTCGCGATCCCCTGTAAAGCTTTGGTGACCCCCTAGTGGAACCACTGTCTTAAAGGACAAGTGTGTAGGATTCAGTGGCATCTAGTGGTGAATTTGCATATTGCAACCATTTGAATACAACTCAGCCTCCCAGTGCTGCAGACTCTTATTCTGCTACAAGAGATTCAATTCTCCCTCTTCTGAAGTGGTTTTTGGTGTGAATGTTTAAAAAGCTGTGGTGTTTGACGGATGATTCACCCTCTCAAACCCACGCTTTTCCCCTGGAGCAAAAGATCCAGGTGTGTTTACAGTGGACGCTCACAACATCAGAGTCGACTGAGTCTGGAAGTCCCCTGGTTCAAATTTTAAAGGTCTATGATGTGTTAGGTGGCCTTTAATCTTCTTCAGAGAACTGGGAAAGTTTGGAGAATCTGCCTGTGGAACTTGAGAGAAAACCTGCTGAGTTCTGACTTTTACCTGTCAGAGTGAGTTGTACCCGGCCGTCGCGGTTTTGTTCTCCCACAGGCGCCGCCAGGTGACACTCGTACACGCCGCTTTCCTCGCACGTCACGTTGGGCAGGAAGATGCCGTTGGATTCTTTCATCAGCTCTGCCTCTTGGTCCCCGCTGGTGTACCATCGTGTCGGGCCGTCGGGGAGGTCTCTGGTCAAAAGGCCGCTGAGGCGAGACGGAGACGGCGGGTCCCTGACCTGTGACATCATCAGCACGGTGTGAGATTGATCAGTAACACATCAACAACTACAACAAGTAAACTACTCTCTACAAATACTCCATTACACGAGTCAGACATTTAAAATGTTACTTCTTATTTAGTTTGTTTACATTGGATTACTTTTAACTAAAGTAAAAGCTCTGAGTTCGTCATCCAATACTGCTACTCGAGTATTTTCCTGATACTTTTAGGGAGCTTTTTCTACAGTTTACCTGTCTGTGCTATCTCTGCTTTATACTTCTACTTTAGTACATTATTTGACGCTTACATTTACTTTTTACATGAAACAAAATACATGATATGCTTACGTAACTCAATGTAATACTACTACCAGAAGTATCCATACAAAAATACAACATTAAAGTCATATTACATGTATTTATTAGTGATCAAAGCAAAATAATATAATATTCTATAAGAATATGACACATTCTGCATACTAAGTACTTACATACTTTAAGTACATTTTGCTGATAAAACTTTTGGACTTTTACTTGTAATGATATATTTTTAGACCATATTTCTACTTTTACTTATAATGCTACTCTAACTAACTACCTAACTAACTAACTAACTTCCAGTACTAAAGTCTATTATTACTCCTATTATATTCATACATTTTATTACATATGCTGTACCTTTTGAGAGAAACGAAAGTAAAAGCATGAATTTTAAACCAGCCAATGAGAACTGGACATGTAGCCCTACAAGAACTGAATCATAACCTTCATAAAAACCACATGTAATGAAAAGTGTTTACCTTGTACCACCTCACTGCCCTGTACTGGACCCCGGGCTGGGATACAGCCGTGCACTGCAGCCTAACATCCGAACCGGAGACAGACTTTATCTGCAGTAACTCCTCTGAGACAGCCATGCCCACTGCCAGACACACACCTGAGACCAGAATACATAAAATTAGGGTGTTAATGGGTGGTGATGTGGAGCTGCGTTAATACAAGAACTCTGCCGCAACAAAGTGCGTGGCACAGTTTAACGAGAAGCTTCACCACGCAAACAACCAACAGACAACAACAACAACACACAGCAGCAGAAAAGTGCATCTGACGTTGAATAGGTTTAAAGTACTTACATAAAGACAAGAGTAAAGCAAGGTTCAGGAAACCTGGACACATGATTATGGTGTTCAGCTGCACAGGGAGGGTGAGAAACGAGTCCGCACAGCAGAAATGTGAGTTGGTGTGTGTGCTGGTGACTGTTCCTTCTTATATCATTAGACAGACACGCCTCTGGCCTACGGAGTAAACGAAACTTCCCCTTTGCTATCATTCAATAACGAACATGTATTACATCACATTGCACGTTTCCTCAGGGCAGACCATCAAGTTTCCCACTATTGACTCACACACACCGTAGTAGTACTGGGGGACGTAAGGTGTAAAAAAAAAAAGGTAGAAGAGAGAGAAAGAGAAAGAAAGAGGTAAACGCGCTGATGAAGCTTCAGAGAACCCAGAGTGAAGGACAGACAGCCACAGCGATGGTTACAGCGCGTCTAGTCTCTCTCCTCTTGTTGGGTGAGTAATCCAGCGGTGTGCCAGCGGTGTGGAGGGATAAGATTAGGACCATTCTTGTCTTTCTATTTCCTTCCCGGCTGTGCGTTGGGGCCGGGTGACAGTTACGCACGCCAAACTGCATTTAAAAAAGGGTCAATTTAATCCCCCCCTGCTTATAACTACATACCCATAATGCTAAGAGCATCTGTTAAGGTATTTTATTAACAGTTGATGTGTGAGGGTAAAATCGGCTAACAACTGAAGGTGAAAACGTTTTACCTGCTAAAGCTAAAGCCACGGGCAGCAAACTACATGAAATGGACCGATTATTGAATGAAGTTCGGCAGTAGAATGTTGCAGGAGAGTTTAGACTGTTGTGTGAATGAGAGAGAAGACTGTTCGTGTTTTATGTGCATGTTTATGGTTGTTTGTATGTTTACCTCCCGTTTAGCAGATACTGCAGCAATATATGGCCATTTATTTAAAACGATACTACTACAGTAACATTGTTTGTACTCCGGAGGCCTATGTAATGTAAACATGTCAGCATATATTATTATGTATGACTGGGCTGTTAATGTTGAAAGAAAGTGAAAGCAGCGTGGGATTCCCCGTACTTTCATACATGCTGTGAGGTAGTTTCCACAGCAAAACAGGAACTGATAGTTACATGAAATCAAAGGGGGGAAATTCCCACTATGACCTTCATGGAAGCCTGATAAAGTTCTGCTTTCCTTTACTAAATGGAGACTTTCATGACCTCAGGGTAAAAATAAAGCCAGCAAGAATAACACGTTTATTCCTCTTTTATGTGCTCTAGATTGTAACTACAGATAGGAGCTTTTTTCATTCATGCCAGGCTTTAAAGTTTTGTCTTCCCCCATCACTATTGTCCACATGTTAGAATAATAAACAGACCAAAAGGATAAAAGCACATTTCAGGATTTAAATCTGATGTTTTGACCAAAGGGAGGGATAAAATGACGATGCCCGGTGTATTTATATTATGTTCTTGGTCTTCATTAGCAGCTGTGGGCTTTGTGAGCTGCAATGCAGATGTGAAAGAGAGCACCTCGCAGTATTCCTGCTGCAAACCTGAACTGAAGTACGAGCCGAGCTGTGAGAACTCCTGGGACATCAACACAAGGGTAAATATAGATAAAGCCTGTGTGCACAGTTACAGAGTTTATGTTCCAAATGGGATGTTTCTGTGCTTTCAATGATCGTTCAACCAGACACAAACAAGCCCAAAGAACACATGAACCTGCCACCAGACAACTTTCAATAAAACCGCCATTTCATTTCATATGAGCTGGGTTAGAAAGCAGACTGTCCGCCCACAATGAAGTGTCATTGTAATTATAAGCTGGTTGTATTTGGGGGCCCTGCTAGCGGTGGCCTCTTCGGTCCGTGCTGAATAATCTCAACCACTGTTGGTTGGATTGGAATTAAACTGGGCTCAGACATTCCTGATCCCCTCAGGATGAATTGTAGACATTCCCATCAGCCTCAGCTGTACTGTGTCCTCATTGCCCTCATGAGTCAAAGGCGTAGGTGCTACTAGAGATCGAAACGTGTCACTTCTTAATTCAGGATAAATAACGAACTATTTCCTGTTCATAAACTGATTTCTTTCTTTCTTTCTTTCTTTCTTTCTTTCTTTCTTTCTTGCAGCACATCGCCCACTCCAAGGGTTCGGACACACAGTGCATACCTCCATGCAGGAAAATCAGAGGTGGAGTGATGACGCTGGATGAATGCGCGAACGTGAACGCAACCGTCGTCTGCCACAGCGTAGGTCTTCCCACTTCTTCTTGACATTCCCGAGCAGCAACCTTATATTCTAACGAACCTTCTTTGTCCAGATGATTTGAATTGTTGAGGAGCAAAAGCACAGACACAGAAACATAGAGTTCTCTATTTGACGTACATCTGCGTGGCCGCCATATTGTGGAGGTCAAGATCCACTAATTAACAATACTGAGAGATGCAGACTTTACTATAAAATCGACTGTAACTCGATTAATTCTGAACTGATATTCATGAAATTTAGGAGGAAGTCGATTCAGAGACTGGTTGAGCATTCAGAAACAACACTATGTATATAAACTTAACTTCCAGACACTTATGATTGGCTCAGTGTGTGGTATCCTTCTTTACAGGACGGGAATATGGTTGATGAGAAGCACATCCACTACTACAGCCAGCCATGCTCTGCTTCTCCTCTGGCTCCGGGACATCAGGGTGGGTCTCCATTTATAGACCAACAGGCTCTTTGCTGAGGATGCATTTAAATTCTTAAACTCTTTCTTTGTTCTTAGATATGTGCTAGTCTAAGCTATATTAAAAAGACACATTTTGAAAAGGGTTAAAAGATAAGAGCGACATACAGTTTATGTAGTCACCTCTCAATTTAGCTAACGCTAGCAAAATGCTACATAACCAGCTATATAATCAAATTCTTATATTGAGCAAAACAATCTGCCAATGGGGTAAGACTAACATAAAAATATATCCATTGAAAGACTGCAATGAACACTTTTATTTCGGTCACGTTATTGAGCTGAATTTAAGAATTTGTAGCTTAATCTAAGATTAATCAGGCACCAGAATAATTCTAATTTTCAGCATTTTTTATTAAAACAATGACAAAAGTAAGACTTTAAGACAAAGATAGATGGACTTTCTCGACAATGACTTTCTTTCAAATGAAAAACATGCTTGACAAGATGATTTTTCTTTTTAGACAAAAAATAAGTCTCATTTCCCAGAAACAAGGCTTTTTTTTGCTTTATTGACGGTTCCTCTTTTGCAGCCTAACATAATTACAGATTACTGCTGTGTTGGCATCAGTTGGGACTGAAATGAGTATGCTATATGGGTAATGTGTGTGAGGTAACTTCCATATTGTCGCTGCAGGGTCCGTTGGTTTACTGCTGCTGCTGTCTTTGGTCGTCGCTGGATTGATGAGCTGCTAAGACTTCGACCTCTGGCACCAGCGAGTGTATGCTGCTATACGTGGTACCTCAGGGCATTTCTGTCACTTTGCTTGCTGTCCTCAGCACTTTACTTAGCTATTTTATATGCTATTTTATATTACCTTCATTTTAGTAGTAGTAGTAGCAATATATATTAATATATATATATATATATGTATATATTCAGCACTTTTTTTAATTGCAACAGCTGAAGTCCTGCACATTAGTTTTTGTCTTTTAATAATAATCTGTTCAACGCGACAGGAATGACTGTATTATCTCCATAGGATGATGTTTAGAGACATATAGGAAAAAAATAGTTTCCCCTCCATTAAGTTCATTTAATATCATTTCACATACTTCTCTCAGGGTTGTAAGAAACAGAGCAGTGTTTTTATTAAGTATTATTACCTGGTCCCGTTCAACTACTGCCCTGTTTCGGTGTGATATTCCAGTTTACAGTTACAAAATAATATTTTTAACGCTCTCTGTTTAGGGCCTAACCTTCCAATATTTAATGCTATGGCAGCTTATTTATTTGACACTGAATGAACAGAAGACGATCATTGCTACTGCTACTGATTCAAATACACTTTAAAAACTGGTTTAACACTTGAAATGCCCAAAACACTTGAAATACAGCCCCCAGATCACTTGATACCACATTAACCTCAGATCCATTCAGACTTACCAAACCTTTAGCTTGCCTGAACAGACAACATTTTAACAGTTTATTACAGATTTTTTTTTTTTTTTTGTGAAACCACTTGAGAGTTGGAAATTGGCTCTCGACAGTGAACATAAAACTGTACATTTCTCAAATATTTTACTGATTTCGATACTTTAAATAGGTATTGCAAACTTTTAACTGGAATTTTTTTATTAAATTGTAGTGGGAGCATTTTTTATTTTTATTTAAGGGATTTTTAGTGTCAAAGAACAGAAGGTAGCAATAAACAAAAGGGATTTTTAAAAGGACCAGAGGGCATTTAGTGTTTATGTGCAGCTAATAGACAAATTTATACTAAATGCCTTCGATAATTTGACAAGACACAGACGTTAGGAGTCCAGGTGTATGCCAGCAAACTAACTGAATGTAAAGCCAAAATGAATAACCTGATTGATTGATTCCAGTTATTAAAAGCTGCAAAATGTCCGCACACATTCAGCTCTGTTGAAACAGATGACAGTTTACAGCTTTCAGCTTCTGTTTCTCAGATTCAGCCTCATCTCTCCATACTTCGCCACAACGAAATAAATAAGGCAAGCCAAATGAAAAGTACTGACAACTTTATGTTAGCACTGTGAAATCTCCCGCTCGCAACATATCATGGTCACAGTATTTCAGTCTGGAGTGAACTAATTTAAGGCACTTTAAAAAAAAAATCCACACCAGATGAAGTCTTAATGTACATGAAGGAAGGTGAATAAGGGTCGGAGCAGGAGAGAGCATCTGATTGGTTCAGTCCGAGTAGAGAGTATTAGATCAAATGAAACTAAACCAGGACTTTTCCTGAGCTGCTATGGAAAGTTTCACGACCGATTATCCAAAACATTAACTACATATAAGCTATTTTCCTCCTTGCACACACTTTAACACTATGTTTCCTACTATCTCTTACATGTATCTCTCGCCGGTACAATTCTTTTATTTAAATGATTTAATTCGATGAGCGATGTCAATCAAACTACCTGTGACTTCCTAAGTTCTCTTCTGTGACTTAACAGTCCCAGTCCTTAACCTTTTTACTTATTTCTATACCTACCTAAAGTTACTCATGTCACACTAATCAAGGATATAACATCTCTAAATCCCCTGAAATTGAGAAAATGAATGACATCTAAAGTAGTAAGTGAGAAAATAACTAAACTAAAATGCACTGAAGTATTAACAGTTATTGTCTCTAGTTTTTATCAAGACTTTGTTATAGTATTGAGCCCTAATGTACAAATGAAGGAAAGCTATGCATTTTGAGTTTCTTACTAATTCAAATCATTTTAAACGTATAGTATATATAAGTTTAATTCGGTTTTTAGTTCATCTGTATGAAATCAGCAATTCAAATCAATCATTTTGGGTCAGGGATGGGGTTATAAATTTAAGAATTAAAGCTCTAGTGATGCTCTTTCCTGCTTCGCGACTGTGTCAGACCTTTTTAAAACTGATCAAATCACTAAAAACCAGCCGTTAAGTGTGTTTACTGACAGGTACTCTGCTGCTGTTCAGGCATTAGAGACGTTTGCGTCCTACAGTGGCATTAATAATAATAATAATAATACTACAATAAAAATCACTTTCTCCAAAAGAGCCAATGACACATATGAGGCAGTGTTACTATGCAAGCTGTGTAACAATAATGGTGCTTTTGATTTTAGAATTGAGAACTTGTTTGGTTTAATTACTTGAATTAGTTTTTTTTTAACTCAAAAATAGATTTTTTTTTTTTTTTTTTGCCTGTATCCAGTTTTATCTCCCTGAGGCTGCATACATTCCATAAGTGAGTTCTCAAAGTCCAAAATCTGTTGCTGGAAGAATTGTGAAGCAATATAAATGTATATGTTGTTCTCTCATTTGTGGCTAAAAAATGTAACTGTACCATATCACTTTACTGTAAACCATGTGCTGCCTTACAAATCAACATAAACATCGCTGTACTGTGTTTTATAATCCAGATATAATCATTACATGCTGTGAGGTGTCATCTTTTACAGCAAGGACCAAAACCTATGTGCACTTCTTCCTGTTTCTGCCTTCATGTATTGTATTGTGGAAAAAAAAAATCAATAAAACATGTATTAAACTGTGAGACTCTGATATGTGGTTTGGTGATGAATCAACACTAGAAACTTGCATGTGAGCTAGGGATAAAGTAGCAGCAGTAGTATTTTATTTCTGTTATTTTGAGCTTGACTGTGTCAGTGAGAAATGTTTGTTTTTTCTCTCAGCTCAGATCTCATAGTTGCATGTTTTGAACATTTATTAAAAGCCATCAGTAGCTGATGAGAGATTGGGAGGGTGGGGTGTGCAGGATAATTCATTCATTAATAATGTGGAACGTGGGGTTCAATTATAGATTCAACTTTGAAAGAAACTTTATTGAAGAGGGTACTTTGAATGTTTTTTCCCAGAAATCTGAATTATTTTCAATAGTTTACAGTTCTATTAAATCTGGAGGATAAAGTCATCTTGTCAAACACATTGCTACTTAATACACATACAAACAATCAGATAACTGCTTTACTGTGACGATAATGCCTGATAATTACAGTGAGTTTAGTGTTTTATTCCTATTTGAATTCCAAAAAACTCTGGATCCAGGTTATTATTCTGTGACTGATCATCTCTGGAATATTATTTCTCAGAATTAAAAGCAAAACCTCTTAACACTAAAACGTGACGACCGACAAACTGAAGACTCAGATTAAAAAACATCAGTTTATCTGAAACATATTTTAGAGCACAGTACATGTATTTGAGATACTTTACAAAATATTTACATAGCATTTTTTATTTTTATTTAACCAGAGAAAACAAGAACTAAACTGAAGGAACAATTCGGTGAGGAATTATTTAGTGTTCTTATCAAATTACAGTACATCAGAGGCAATTATTCCAGATCAAAACAAACAGTGTTTGGATCTTTATGAATTATAAAACCTTGAAAATAATAAAAGTTCACTTGCAGCCTTCTCCAGCTCAAATGGTAAAGTCTTTTCTGGTTTCTTTTCTGCAGTTTCCCATTTGTTACCAAACCTGCCCACCAGCGGAGCACCCCACAGTACTATATTTGGTCCACTGACATATTCAACAACAGTCAATGAAGGATACAATGATTTGCAGCTTTTAAACAAGTTATTGTCATAAATCTAACACATTTTTTGTCCCATTTAAACCCAGTCCTACTGTCAGCTGGAATTCAATGAGATGAACCTTTTGGTTGCCACCAGGGTGAATCTCAGACCCAATAATCTCGCAGCGGTCGGTGTCGCTCGCGTTCAGGTTCAGATTTTTGAACTGACGGGTCCCTTCACCAGACCCTGCTCTTTGCGCATCACCGGCGCATGAATACTGCAGTCCCGCGCCTCGCAAAAACCGGGCACGCCTGCGACCCCAAGCATGCCAGACTGACCGACTGCACCGGGGAAGCCACGGGGACCTCTGGGACCCTCCATGCCATTTTTGGGTTCTGCCGGGTTACCAGTCAAACCTGCAGAGAGGAAATTACAAATTGTAAAGTTAAACATTTGACTATGAGTAATGTAAAAACAGCCAAATGAAATTCAGGTTTTAGGAAAAGAAACTGATAACTGATGAAAATGTGAGTTCAACCTACCAGCTAGCTACTGTAAAGCACTGAGACTTGAGGAGGACCGAGTTTTACAGACTTTGCTTATTGTAGTTTTGTTTACATAGAACCTCTAGGTCCTGTTCCCAGTCCAGAAAAAAACCCACAAAGCATACAAAAAATGGGTTTAAATACAAAGAAATTCTTCATAAGTAGCTATATTTTACATTTCCTGAACAGGGAAGTTTAGAGTTTAGCAGCTCTAAACCGTGATAAATCATCTTGAAGCAGATCTCTAGCAGCTTCTACAACCTGATGTAAAGTTAAGAATGATTATGTGGAGATGAATAGTGTCGCACCTCTGGGGCCTTGTGGTCCGTCAGGTCCCGGCAGGCCTTTACCTGGATCACCTGTGAGGCCTTTAGCTCCCTTTTGACCTGTTGAGAGAAACATAAACAGCTTCTGGGAAAAACTACAAAACTCCAACTCCAACAATATTGTATGCACAATGTTGTTTACTTTAGCTTGTAGTAAACTAGTTAATGAATAGTTTTATTTATTTTAAGTGAAACTTAGTTTTCGGGTCGGGCATACACAGAATTTTTTCTGCTCTAGCTTTAATAATATTATGCCCTGAAATAAGTAAATCACTCGTCTTTGGTCTGTCATTAAGGTCAGCTACACAATTGTCAAAGATAACACAAGGCTTTTATTCTTTTTTTTTATGTTTGTGTGTAAATCTTACCTCTTTTACCCTCCGCTCCTTTCTGTCCCTCCAGTCCTCTGTCACCTTGAACACCTCTGGCTCCTTTGGCTCCGGCTTTTCCCACTTTACCCTGATAGGTGGAAGCGGAATCACACAGTGATTGTATGAGGATAACAATGATATCTCACGATTCTTCTTTGTGTTGTACTCCGACATGATCGTCTACAACTTGATCAAATCTGTGTGTGTGAGAGGAATCCAGTACATTCATAATGGGCCTCATGCAGGAATGTTTTCTTATTTTTCTATTGTATTTGTTCTTGCACAAAGCGATATGGGGGAAATACGAAAATACAACACGGGATTCATGAAATGTGCACTGACAGCCAAGTCTGTTCCTACCCACCTGAGTATGTTGAACTTTTTGACCTTAAATCGGATGCATGTGGAGTTACCCCAATAAATTCATATAAAGGCACTTAACTGCCGTGTACAAACCAGACATTTGACAGTTAACATTAAACTCAGACAAAAGAAAGGGAAAAGGAAACGCCACCTAAAGGCCAGAGATAGGAAATCTCCTTTATGATTTAGTGCAAAAGAAAGCTGCTGCTATTACAGCCATGGAAAACTGCCATAACAACAGACATGGATGAGCGAATCGGAGCCATCATTGGAGAGGTTTCTCTGTCGGGGTTGCCATTATAATATAATATTACTTTCCCATTACACTGATATTGCACATATTATACAAAGTTTTGCTTGTATATACGTAATTGTATGTTTAACTTTATTTTCCTCCTTTATTTCTTCCTTTAGTGCTTTGTTTTATTCTATTCTAACTTAGAATATTAGTTCATATATGTTCTGTGTGTGTAGCATGGAGGAAGCTATAACTGCATTTCACTGTGCAGTCCTGTATCGTATAATGACGGGAAAGCTGAGCCTTGAACCTACTAGGGCTGCAACGATTCCTCGAGTAACTTGAGTAACTCGATTACAAAAAATGATCGAGGAATTTCCTCTGCCTCGAAGCCTCGTTTAATTATAATTTAAAAGCTCACGTTTCGCACCAGATTCTTTTTCAATGTGGTGACACAACGTGTTTTAACGTCATCAGGCTATGCGTCCCCGTACAGTGTGTGATGAGTAATAAAGAATTAAAAAAAAAAAAATTAAGGACAACATCCGTGGTGTGTGTTAACATTGCAAGATGGGAGTTGTGTACCCGTAGTCTGAAGTAATTTTTATTTACTTTCATATTGGAAATTTTGAAACCTGAAACGGTTTTAACCTAACTGTTGCATTATATATGTAATAATAAATAAATGTAAATTTTTCTTAAAAAGGATAACAAATTTGACTGTGTATTTTTAAGGATCTGTCTTGTTTTCTGATTGTATATTTAATAATTGGACTTTAATTAAGCAAAAGTATGTTTTATCCGATTACTCGATTAATCGATGGAATATTCGATAGAATACTCGATTACCAAAATATTCGATAGCTGCAGCCCTAAAACCTACATGTGAAACAGCTGTGTAAATGGACATTTTCATCTACAGCTTCTAAAGCGTTACTGAGCTTTTTTCCTCACAGGACGACCTTGTTTACTGCGATCTGTGCAGGTTTACTGGATATTGTGGTGATCAGAATCTTCTTGCAGCAGTAAACAGCTACATTTTGGATGTGTTTGGGACATAAAATCCAATCGTTAATCAGTGTAAATAAATCAAATCTAAGCAAAAACTAAAATTATATGATCTTTGAAGTCTGGGGAATTGGACTAAAAACCATCTCCACCATCGTAGCTGTGAGGTAGGAGTGGGACTTACAGGTTTCCCCGGGGATCCTAACGGCCCCTGGGCACCGGGGGGCCCGATGAGTGTCCGGTTGTTGATGGGGCAGCCCTGGGAGCACTTGGCCCGGATGGAGGAGGCGTACTGGGAGATCTGGGCTGTGACCACACCTCTGCAGAGCTGCAGGACCTGCTCATCAGTCAGACCAGGACCCTGCAGAACCGAAACCCACTCAGGTTATCTTCAGCTCCAAAACAACAACTTTTACAAGTCAGTTAATATATATATAATATATAATATGACAGATACTTCACAAGAGATGGTTAAAAAACGTTGTAAACTTTAACATTAGTCTATTTAACAAGGCTCTTCAGATTAAGTAGGACATCACGTTTAAAGATGTGTCTCATTTTATTGATGTGATCTTATTAGTAATCCTTTAAGTCAATTTCAAAACTCAAATTAACAAAAAAACTAATTTTGAAAGCAGTTTCTAACAATTAAAACGACAATGAATTGAGTGGGGGTTTTGGGAGTGTCACTCACAGAGGGACCTGGGGCTCCTTTGGCTCCAGCTTTGCCTTTAACACCCAGGTCGCCGATCTGGCCACGCTCTCCTCTGGTACCAGGGATGCCAGGCGGTCCCACAGGGCCGGGGACGCCGTTACGACCGACTGCACCTTTTGGTCCACGCTGTAATGTGACAAACAACGTATGTTTAAATGTATGAGTATTAGTTCCAAGGGCAGAATTGCGTTCTTTTGCGATATTTCAGACTATTGAAATTTTGTTGTAGTTTCTGGTTGCAATCTACTTCAAGACGCACATTAGGCTGTTAGTTATTTATATTAACCCCTAAAGTTAGTTATTTTAGAGACACACAAAACTCAGATTATGTCTCAAACCCTGATTCTTTTGTTAAAAATCCGTTTTCACAAGAATAAGCCTAAAATAATCACTTTAAATGAATTATTTAAAAGGGCCAACACTTTATTTTACAACTTTACAAAAGCTATTTCTAACTGTAGACATGAATCTGAAGTTTATCCTTTAATATCTCTAAACTACAATGCAGTCTGTAACAAAGGGCCATAAACACATTTGTTTCAAGCATTTGTTTTTTATTCTGTATTATAGATTGATCAGATGGAGCCAGCTCCGGCAGCTGCATTAGATGTGTGTGTGTGTGTGTGTGTTTCTATGACGTCACGGTAAAAGATAAACAAAGTAATCACCTGTCCTTTGTCTCCACCGTCACCCCGGCTTCCCTGAATGGGAAAGGGAAGAAGGAACAAACAAATTAGTGAGTAAATCCCAGCCGTTGTGGAAAGAGGAAGTAAAATGCTGTGGAACGACTGTTTCATCATCAGACGGTAAACAAGTAGAATTACCTTTAGTCCCTTTACGCCTTTAATGCCTTTTTTCCCTGCTGCACCCTGCCACAAAAAAAAAACAAAACACATGATGCACAAGCCACAAAACCACAAACCACAAAATCAACAACAGGATCTGAGTGATTGATCCAAGCTGAAGAAAAGGTTGTTGTCTTATAGTAAACACGGTAAAACAGGAAAGACGACAAACAAAGTGGACAGACAAAGGGAAACTCCCGTCTGGTGTTTATTGAGATTTAATTTTTTCATGCACTGTGTTCTAAAGATGGATGTTAGGAATTGTTTTAAAAGGTATTCTCTCAGACTTTCATGTGCAGACTCTGATGTGTGAACACTCACCTTCTCACCATCAGGTCCCGTCTCACCTTTGGCCCCCTGGAAGAAAAACAATTGATTTTAAACTTGAGGGTTTATGAGAAGCTTATTACCGCACAATGTTTAGCTCTAACAGTAACATTAATGTGTTCCTAATACATGTGTAGAGGAACCAACACAAACACCAAACTGGGACAATCTCTTATAAGAAAGTCAGAATTGCAATAAGATCTGGGACATTAACACAAGCTGTTCAAATAAAGAAATTAATCATTTAAATACAAACAAACCTGCTGGTTTTAAATCATATTTTTGAATAAAGAAATGATTTTCCAGGAGTTTTCTTGACTACATTTCTTAAATATAGGACAGCACTAGCAAACAAATAGTCATTTAAGTTACTGGTAGGCCTAGTATTGACACATTTAACCCCAGTTTTATTCCTCCACTGATGCAGGGTAATGATGAAGTGTCTCAACTCCTTTCACTCTGCATCCATTTTTCCGATGTTTACTCTCTAGTGAATTGATTACATTCGACTGTAACAGTTCAAATTAAGAAGAATTTATTTTATTTCACATAAAATTTTAAAAATTGATAATTGAGAAGTAGAAAGTGTTTGTCACATGTACAGTTAACATTGATGTGCGTGTATCTATTACCACTGTACCACTAGCTACCACTGTATCTCAGTGTTCTCAGTATCTGTAGCTGTGTGATTGTAATATTCCACCACTGTGATGATGAATAATCAACAACTCTGCCTATTATTCTTTAGATTCTACATACTCTTAGTAACTCTTACTTAGTCTTACTCTTTAACTTAACTGCAGACTCTATTAAAGTTGTTCTTTTTGGAAAGATAAGACCCTGGTTATGTCTTATATTCAATAAAAGATGAATATCAGTATATTAATAACTGATCTAAAGGGTTAAGTGTGTGTGTGTGTGTGTGTGTGTGTGTGTGTGCACCCACAGTCTGGCCCGACAGGCCCTTTGGTCCTAGTTTCCCTGGTACTCCGGCATCTCCTTGCTCTCCTTGAGCTCCCTGTTGTACAAACAGACAGAAAAATACTCTCTTTCTCTGCAGCAATGTAAATATAAACAAGACAACAGTGAAAATGCAATGAAATATTATTAAAAAAAGGAAATTAAGACAGGAAAACAGAGAGCATGTTGACAAAGATACAACTTGGTAATAACATGTAAATAAATGACCTTTACTGTTTAAAATCCCTTCACTGGGTACTTCACCCTCACATCTCTAAATGTCAAAGTGTGAACAACAGCTTTGTTTATAGCTTCATGGTCAGTCTGGAGTTTTTCTTACTGGTTTGCATCTACATGAACTTTTAAAGAGTTTTTGACTTGATAGCAAAGTGAGATAACTGAAATGAGATGAATGATATGATGATGATGAGCCGATGATGATGAGAAACACAAATCTAGTCATATCTGAACGGTATGAATCTTTCACACTTGCTGGTTTTTTTAGGTTAAACTTGTTTGACTGTTTCAAATAACTGAGAAATCATCTGAAAATCAAAAAAAAAAGCGTGAGAAAATCTTCTGCACCTGTCTCTTCAGAGGAGTTTAAAGCCTTAAAGTGTGTAATAGTTCGACCCTCGCTGTAAGACCTTCCTACTTCACGGACAGCTTTAAAATCCGTCTTGAACCCCACTTCCTAGCCAATTCACACTGGCTACCTGTTAAATTTCGTGTTGGTTGTAAAATGAACTTGTTTTTTAAAGGATTAAATGGCCTTGCTCCAAATGATATAATGGATTTATTGACCCTTTATGTGCCTGTTCGTCCAGTCGGAATACTCTACCCACGTAGATTAGACAGACTCTCTTATGCATACTTAATGTTTCTTGTGTTTGTACCTTTCCATTGTTGCAATTCTATATTCTTATATATATACTTTTTATGTGTGTGTGTGTTTGATGAACTAATTGTTTGTTTTTATTGGCATTTGTCTTTATTATTTGCCTCCTTTGTTAACAAAAGTAAGAATGAACAAATTCGGGCAGGTTTTTATAATGTATCCATTCTCATAATTTTATTCACTGATAGACAACATTTGTAGTTTTTAAATGTTCTCTATGATGAAATAGACTTCACTTATAATAAAATGTTGGGATTTCAAGTCTAGACCGTACTCCTAATAAATAACTCCCAATGATTCCCACCTTAAACATAATCCAGCACTTGGCGAGCTTTCAGACGGGACGTTTTGGTCACAATGAAATTCTGGATAAAAATACTTCTCTGTTTTGTGTTCTTTGTGATTGTTTGTCTTTTAGGGACGTTCCCTGTTCCTTATATCGATGTCACTGCGGCTCATCTGACCACATTAATGTCAAAACAACAAACTAAACCTTTGACAAAAGGGAAATTTCCTCAGATATTTGGAACTGGTTTTAATTAACGGATCTAATACTCAACAATTACTTTCAGTTCTCAATTCACAACTACAACTAATTCTTCAGAAATATATCTGTAAACAAATTCAATTATATCAATTATTTTATATTTTACTACTGGATGCATTTTCAGCCAGATTGGACAGGTTTCTGTCTGATTGGGCTTCTGATTGTGGACAGGATTAAACATCTTTGTACAGGTTTCCTGTGCTGAGAGTTCAAGATTCACAGCTTTCATTTATTTGCATATTGGGAATGAAATGAATCCTCAACTGACGTGACATGAGTAACTTTCACTTTTCACTTTCACCCTCATGTCATCACTTTTCTGTAAAATACATTAGCCCTTTTCTTTTAACAAACTGCTTTAACATTCGTTGACGTTATTGATTTTTTGGGGTCAATATTGGCAACACACAGGCTTTCGTTACAGTGTGTCGTCTCCAGGCTGAGATTACTCAGGTGAAGCTCTGTTAGAGCAACAGAAGACATTATACAGGCTGGGTAAAATCTGTGGATTCGCCCTTTACTGAGAACGTCCTCATTAACCAGAGAGGTCATTGCTAACCTTATTGGCCTGTGCAAAGTCTCCCTATTTCAGCCTACATGTCTATAATTTCATTGATAGATCAAGACAAAAGATTGACAGTATTTCACTATAAAAAAGGACAATGAGAAGTCTGAAAATACACAAGAATTGTTTAGTTTTTCTTAATCACCTATTCCTATAACATTATAGCCTCAGTTTTAAGGTTTTTAATCTTTGTTTTTTCTTTGTCTCCCTGCTGTTTCACCAGAAGATAAGTGCGAATTCACAGCAATATGGGTAACATGTGTAAAATGAAGAGATAATAATGATAATGATGAAGTATGATGGACCTACTGTACTACCTGTTTGAGATCAGACATTTTAATCTTCAGGTACAGACGTCTCTTTGATAATTACTTTACGTTTATCTGGAATAACTTACAGGAGGACGTTGCTGTTCAGGGCACTTTCACAGGATATTGCAGGGATCAAACCTGTTAAATTATCCTTACAGGACAGTTTCATTCTCACTCTTTCTGTTTTTCCCACATCGACTTAGCAGGTGGAGTCGGATTTATCTGCTGCTCACTCACCACAGCTCCCACTCTGCCTCGAGGTCCTTTCGCACCGCGATCGCCCTTACTGCCCTGCAGGAGTACAACAAATGTTACACTGAGCACAAGTTCAGCAGTTTGTTTTATCCAACAGGCTTATTAAAAATCTGGGTGTTACATTACAGTGTGTGTTGGTATATAGACAGAAATATCCCATGACTGAATCATTTGCCGTGTCATGATTCATTTTGGAGGAATGTATTTATGTACTAAGAAGTATTAAACATTATAATGGTGAATTGGGTGAGGTCTTATCAGTTCCTGTAGTTGTGTTCATTTATCTTCAATACAGTCATCAGTGCAAACAATACAACAATGAGCTGGAAAAATCCAATAAAACATTAAATTGAAACTGAGTGTTTCCCAATAAGGCACATCCAATCAGAGAGCTTCAATGAGGAGAAGCTCAAAGATGATGAAAAAAACTGAATTTCCAGGACAAAAAAACAGCTGTAACATAACTGTATGGCACTGAGGTTTGTACATTAAAAATGTACTTAAATATGCAAATTAACAGTCTGCAGTCATGTAAATTATCTAAACTACTGAATAAAATCTGAGGTAAAAAGAAGATCAAAGACACACAACCCTGGTTGCCACTGACTTCTTTTGGAGCCAAACTAAAATAATGAGCAAATCAAACAATAATGCAGGTTCTGCAGTTTCCCATTGGGATTAATAAAGTACTCTATCTATATATCAGTTTATGCTTTGTTGATGCCCTTGAAGGCAGGAGCCATTGTGTCCGTTACCTTGACACCAAACAGTCCAGGCTCTCCCATCAAACCTGGGACTCCTATAGGACCCTGAGGACACACACAGCAACAGAGGAGTAAGATAAAGACGACGGGCAATTTGTAACACGAGATTTGCGACTTTAAATCCAACCAACTCACATCTTCTCCAGGGTCACCGTCACTGCCTGGCAGGCCGCCTTGACCTTTAGTGCCCTGAGAGACAAAAGAAAGAGAAAGGGAAAAAAGGAGTTGAGCACAGAGAAAACAATGTGCACTGTAACAATGAAACAGGTTTGGCTTGCTGTAATAATTCCTGTTGTTCATTCATTAATTAAAATTAAAAATGAAGATGGCAGATGCTATTAGCCCCCAGGTGTCAGTAGCCAACAATCTGCTGCCAGGGTGGAAGAGACAAACCATCGTCTTTTCCTAAACCTAACCAAACTGCCACTGAAATCTGAATATATATATTTTAAACTGAAACTAATAAGTCAATGCTGACTTAAAGTCCTGTGTTTGAACCATCCACTATGACCACCGACCCTTCGTGCCGCTCTATGTAGCTAAACTAGAGGGCCAAGTGTAAATAGCCAGTAGATAGCTGCTGTGTGACTCTTCTCACCCGTGTGCAAAGAGACACTGTGTTAAAGGATTCCTTCCAAATGCACTGCCAGTGTGAGAGAGAGCACCAAGCTTTAAATGTAATATAAATACAACTTTATTCTACAACTGTACCAGTTTACTTAATGAAGTTAACTTAATGAAGGTTTGTATTGTATTGGATTGCTTTTACTTATGTCAGCATTTTGTTTTACTTTGTTTACTTATTTGAATACTTCGGGGAATTTTAGAAATGAAACCTCATGCTTGACAACACAGTCATCCGGTGTGACTGGAGCCGTCCAATCAGCCGGTCTCATCATTAATGTGATCACTGTGTTAATAAACACAGTGATCTGTTTAACTTTCTGTTTCTATTTTACTCTCTTACTATTTTTGTGGTTTAAACAAGGTGCCGACTGTATAAAATAGAAAGTGAAATTATAAAAAGCCAGCAATTTTGGTGTTTTTCTTAAAAGAAATGAAAGTTTCGGGGGCAGTTCAGTATTATGAGACTTCAAACATGAGAAGAAATCAAAAAATGCACGTGGTGAAGAAATGAGAGAGAGAAATTTCCCATTCTGCCCCTGGGGAACAGAACTCACCGCCAGAAAGATACTACACTATCTATTAATTACCCATGAATCAGAGAAACTGATGTCTTATCTGGAGATGTCACATTTAGAGTCAGATGACGACTCCTCTGTATGTCATTGTGATTAAGAGAGACACTACCACTATTTCAATACTTTTGATACAACGTGTTTAAAACAATACAATGCTATCATTCAATAATAAAAAATAATATAATAAAAATATTGGTCCTCATGATGTCTTTTTCTGTACACTGTATGCAGATTATTTTCTGTGTCTAGTTATTCTGAGTATAAGTGCAGTTTTTTTATACTAATACTGTATCAAAGTTTAAAATTATGATATCATGACAACCTCATTATATGGAATATATTTTTTTCTTTTAGTTTCTTTCAGATATTGAGATGAAAACGTTGGACCAAACGTCTCCACTGAATCACAAATTGTCTTTTTTATATGTCTCTTCATGTATGGATTAAACATTCAACTTTTTTAAAGCTGCAGTAAGTAACTTTTATAAGGATAATCTATGAAAAAAAGTGAAAGTTTAAACAAATATGATAGAAAGCTATTTATTTTATTTTTTTTATAAAAGTTACCTTCTGTTGCTTTAATACTTTTGGATATAGCCAGGCTAGTTGATTCCCATTGCTAACTAAGTCCTGACTCCAGATCCTTACTTATCACACAGACATGAGATTAATATCAAAAAAACTAAATATGCATATTTTCAAAAATGCGGAATAATTCCTTCTCACTCTCACATACACAGTTTGTTCATGTTAATTCACGTCTGGTCTTGGTCCTGACATAAGTATCAACATAAGATATGTTTTAATGAAGTTTAGTACATGATCCTGTTGAGCAGCAGAATCCCTCTTTGTTCATCATTAATCTTACAAACACAATAAATGCACTGATTAACATACAGACGTCCGATTTTCTCAGCAGCACGTAAACACACACTTAATGAGTTCTTTAAAAACCCACATCTGAATTATCTAAAGTCCCTCTGTGACTGTAGTTCGACAGATGAGCTCAATCAACAGTGTGTTTTGCTCAAAAGCACTTCAGCGGGCCGCATGAGGTCAAACCCGTGACTTTTCTAGCTGCTGCCTGGTGACTGTATCACACTCATCACTTGTTCTTCATGTGGTTATCAACCATGACCCATAACCATACTTATTTACAAATGCAGTCACATGAGTTCTTTTATACAGAACCGTATTGCATTCACTTGAAAATGTATTTTTTGGTTTGTTTTTCGGACTAATTATTTCTGTTTTTCAGACTAATTATTTTTCTGAGTTTAGAGAGCATTTGAAACAATAGATGCATTCATTCCTTTATTGAGAGCTCGATTTAA
>NW_023339807.1:26327433-26339750 GCF_004916995.1 Morone saxatilis | reverse complement strand
AAAACTTGATTGAACTAGTAACAACCACTCATGTTTGTTTCCGTTAAAGATCTGGTTTCAGACACTGGGAGATAGTCCTGTCTTTAAGTCATATAGATGGTATTATCATTAGTGTGTCGACTCTACGCAGACACCTGAGGTAGATAGTTGAAGATGGGGCATGTATCTGAGGGCAGGAGTCACCATAGGTCCACGCTTCCGTAGTTTGTTTAAGGGGCCACAATCACAAGCCAAATAGATTGGGAACCTCTGACTAATGAGCACTGCAGCCTCCAGGTGGCGCTGGTAGGACTTCAGACTTCAGGCAGTGTTGTTGTGTTACGGAAGTGTTGTGTTACGGAAGCGTAAATCTGCCCTCAGATACATGCCCCATCTTCAACTATCTACCTCAGTCGACAAACTAAATGATAATACACATATGACTTAAAGACAGGATATCTCCCGTGTCTTAACCCAGATCAAAGTAAAACTAAACAACTGCTCATGTTTGTTTCGTTAAATCAAGCTCTCAATAAAGGAATGAATGTGTCTGTATGTATGTATGTATGTATGTGTATTGTTTCAAATGCTCTAAACTCAGAAAATAAATTAGTCTGAAAAACAGAAGAAAAAATACAATTTCAAGTGAATGCAATACGCTTCTGTAACAAACCAATGTTTACTTGTGACCAATATTGGTAACTAAGTACATTTACTCAACTACTGTACTTAAACACACTACATTGAGTTATATATGAGTGTATGCCTCTGTATGACCTACATAAACAAACAAGACCATCAGAGAGAAGATTGGCTATTTTTATTTAGTCATTTTTAATTCCACCTTGTCAGATTTCCCCTTAAAATCAATGAAACGTTTTTGTCCACAGGAGCTGCCAGAATCAACACAAGAATGGAAGTTCCTTGTAGGGGATTTCAGTACAGGATTGTATCTATTGTGTGGATTGTGATTCATTACAGGAGCACTGACATGTATGAATAAAATAAATTCTCTGTGGCCTATGAATGCGCTCAGTAAGTCTTTGAGATTAAGCCAGTAGCATTATGTCACACTGAATCATTCGGACTGGAGAGATACTTCAATGAGGTTTCAGTATTTCCTGTCTGGAAATCATGGGGAAACTAAAACTACGGAAACTGAAACTTTATCACACACCCACACACACACACACACATATACACCCACACAGTGAGGTATTCAAACAGAGAACAAACATCTGATCGGGGATATTTAATCATAAACTATAGTAATAAAATGAAAAGGTGTGTTTGTACCTTTGGTCCACTGGGTCCGATGGATCCCGGCTGTCCAGGATAACCCTGAGGAACACAGACAGGAAAGATTATCACAAAGGAACCTGGGCACAATGAGGAGGAAAAATGACTGAAACAGTTAATTCAGGAGAACTGATGGAGTCACTTAAATAACGAGTAAAAGGAGTTATTAAAGTCACACTGGCTGAATCTTAGTTCCACATATTTTAGTTCCCTCTGAGAGTGATCTAATCTGTTGCTACGTAGACAGAACGAAACTCAATAAAGGAAACAGCACAGACCTGTCACATGCTTACTTACTTAATTTTAAATGTTGTCATAAGATTGGAAACACAAAAAAGGAGAACTCAATGAAAACTTTAATCTAACCTAACCTGAGTATAAAGGCTTTGTTCTTAGTAAAAATGTATCGTCCACATTAATAAATCTGTCTGATGGGACATTTTGAGCACAGGAGGAAGATTTCTTGCATTCAAATACTATTTTAAGTGAGATTATTATCATGCTTAGAATAATGAAATTTGACCAAATAAAAATAATTTTTCTCTAGTGACCAATAATAATGCTGATGATTGGATTGGAGACAAAACAACTGATCACAAAGTGCCTACTCTGGTTCTTATATTGGCTCAAATTGTGGCATATTACGACACTCTGATGCTGAGTTGAGAACGTGAACTAAAAGAATCACCTTTGAAGATCGGGTTTAACAATTTGCAGTCCTTTAGAGTTCTGCCATTGCCAGCCATGATAATTATCCACGTTTTAGATCTTAAATAAGAAAGACTTATGGGGTCTGATCCTGAGCACAAATCCAAACCAGCTCAGAGTAAATATTCAGATGATGACTGGGGATCATTTCTTACAGTGTATCCTCTGTCGCCGACGTCACCAGGGAACCCGGGAGCTCCAGTTTGACCCTGCGGGAGGAAGCAGGATGGTTAGAAAGACATCACGTTAGCTATGACCTCTCTCGACCTCTACAGGTGAGCAGAAGGAAGTGCAACACGGCTGTAATATCACCTGTAACATCACATTTTTCACCCAAATATAGAACACAAGTCACTGATTAGAGTAGATATGAAACATCACCGATGTGGCTCTTGGATTAAATACAGTAGTTCTGTAGTAGTAGTAGTAGTAGTTTTTGCACATATATTGTTAATAGTTTGTACTTCACATGTACATCAAGTACACATTTAGCCTGTTTTATTTCCATACCTTCTGTCCTTCTCGTCCCTCAGAACCCTCTTTGCCCTCGCTACCACGAGACCCCTGAGCAGAACACAAGAGTCAGAAAGGAGGGAAAGTTTTTTTCTGAATTATTTTATTTTACATTTTCAGAATTTTCACCATTACACGAAACAGATATTCAAATGTGTACAAAATATCATTTACACTTTAATTACTTTGTACAAGTAGTTTGAAAATGTCAGGTGTATATCAAGTGTAAATGTGTGTGTGTGTGTGTGTGTGTGTGTGTGTGTGTGTGTGTCTGTGTTTAACACTTTTCTTTACCTTAATACCTGGACCTCCTTTTGGTCCTACAGGTCCAGCGTCACCACTGGGGCCCTGAAATAAAACAAATAATGATGAAAATCATAAAACGTGTGTGTCTGTCTGTGTAATGCTGCCTAACTGAATAAGAACAATAATGAATATGCTGTGATATCAAAGCCGGCTGACATGAAATAAAAAGGATACTGAAGCATAAACACATTCGATGGATGGAGGCAGGTAATGAGGAGCTGAGGAAATGTTTATACTGCTGTCTAATTAAATTTCATACATTCAGTTTTGAAATATAGGACGCAAACACTGACAAACTGAGCCATAGAAAGAGCGGGTTTTGCTGGTGGTTGATGGTTAAGTGATCAATAAATTCACACAATTTAGTGCAGTTGGTGTTAAGAGTTTGGAAAAAGAAAAGGTTTGGAAAATACTGGACTAGAATTGAAAAACGCAATTAATTTCACGTGTGGTTTAAGAGCGTCAGCAGCAGCTGTCGGCTGGTAAACCCCCAAATTCACCAGCAGTCTCTTTTCCTGTGCACTGCGGCACCTGATTGTGGACGAGGTGACGGAGCGTGGTGACGGCTGATTAACAGCTGGAGAAACCAAAAGCCTGGGTGATTTCCAACCAATAAAGCAACAAATCCTGGATCGACAGACGAAGATCACCTGGATCAGCAGGTGGTTTCCCTCCTGCCTCTTCATCTGCCTCTGTATGTTTACTAGACGAGAGGTTTCTTATAAGAAATAAATAAAAATGTTTATTTTTATATCAGTGCCTCCGTACTGCAGAACCCCAGTGTGCAAGGATTTTATTCACATTTTCTCAAGATAATTTTGTTTTTTCAAGATAATTATTTTAGTATCAAATAAAATGTTGTAACTGAGCCCCAGTTTAGTTTAGGGTTGTTTCCAGGATTCATGTAGTGTAGCAAATTGACAATTAAACACTGTTTAATGTAAAATATCAGCGAGTTTCTGAAAAATATTGAGTTACTTAATTTATATTTATTTAAATATAAACATTTAAAACTCTTTCTATGTATTTAGATTTCTAAATCACAACTATTTTAACTGATACATCGAAAAATAAACTTAGCATGATTGTACTTTAAAATTCTGAATAAAAATATTTTTTTTACAAATAACTTTAAAATTTTGTATCTTATAACTGATTTGTCTCCCGTCTTACAGTTTCCATTTTGTCTGTAATTTAATGTCTCTCAGTTTGAATGTAATTCGTTTTACTTTAATGTAATATGCAGAGGTCAAACACACAGAGCAGAAACAGGAAGAAATGGGGAGAAATGACAGTCATATGTTGTTTACAACAAAGTTCAGTTCAGAGGTTGAGGTTGTTTCCTTACAGTCTCACCGAGACCTCCGACTCCTCCGCGTGGTCCCTCCATACCGATGTCGCCCTGTGGACAGGAAGGGATGTCAGATATGAATAAAACACATCTGCTGCAGCTGTTCATGGATGCATACGTATACAACAACAAAGATTACTTTCACAACCTGTCAACAAACATTTTCACTGCTCATTAATTCTAAAATATTCATAAACAATAACAAAGAATATTTAAAAACTACAATTTTATCAAGTTATCAACTACAATTTTTTCGAATATTTCACTAAAAGAACCAATTTAATTTATTAAAATGTATAAATATGTGAACCATTATGAAGAAAGTGAAAAGACTGAATAATGAATGCGTGTGTGTTTACCTTCAGGCCCAGCTCTCCCTGCTCGCCTGGGTCTCCTGGAAGTCCAGGTTCTCCCTGTTGTCAACATAAGGTACATTTATTAGATAGTTATACGTTACAGTGTTGTGTTCTTATATCCAAAACAACCAGCACTGTGGGACGGTCAGTGAACTCACCATGGCTCCAGAGAAACCAGAACCTCCGTCATCTCCTTCAGGACCAGCGTTGCCCTGCGAGACGAGAGGTCAAAGGTTAAAAATGTTACAAATAAACAAACATTAAAAAATATGAATTGCTTTTAGTTTTGAGGACTTGTTGTTGTTTATCACTCAGAGACAGTGAGTGACGTACACAGTTACAAATCAAATAGCTTTGATTTTACAGTTTAGTTTGTAGAATATGTTTTTAAAATTTGATTTTGTTGTCCTAACTTGAGGTATGGAATTTTAAAATGTTTAGTTTTACTTTTGTTTCATTTTCATTTTCTTCAGTTTGCTCCTCATCCAGTTGATTGTTTACTCACCACCAGTCCGGTGTCTCCTCCTCTTCCTCGAACCCCTTTGGTTCCTTTATAACCCTAACAAACAATACACAAATAAAACCTTAAATAAGTCTCCCAGTGAGCTCTGCAGCAGCAAAACCACCTCAGCTCAGCCGTAACTGGATTCTTCTGTTGTTTAGGTTTTCTCATCATTAATCAGGGTGCTATGGGTTATATAATGAAGTCCAGGTTGTAGTTTCCTTCATGCTACTTATTTATTTACAAAAATGATACACAGTAAATGTGATTAATAATAATAATAAGTCACAAATATAAATGTGCTGTAACAATGTTTTAGACTCTCACCTCTCTGCCTTGAATCCCCGGCCTACCAGTTTTACCCTGCAGACCTCTGGATCCCTGACAGGAAATAGAAAAAGAAATCAATAACAGATCAGGAAAAAGATAACAGACGTATGCATTTATTGAACAAGATTGATTTCAGATAGAAACATATGGATCTCTAGAATAAACTGATTTTCTTGCTGATGTAACAACATGGTAAATATATAGAGCAACAAATACACTGCAGTACTGCTGTAGAATAATAAGCAGAACAAAGTAAAAATAATAAATACAACATGTTACACAAATCATCAGAAAAATGACAATATATGTGCAAAAGTTGACACAGAGGATATTGTTGTGATGTGTTCATTATAGGAATTGCACATGATCATAAAGGATCAATTACATATATTTTTGTTTACCAGAGGTGTCTGAGAGGAAGGTTCAGTGTCATTAACAATAAAACAATCATGTAAACAATCATCAAACAATGTATGTTTGCAGGGTTTTTCTGTTTATTTCACAAGTATTTTCTGTATTTTTTAAATACATGGAAATATTAATAAAATTACACAAAGATCCTGGGAATTTACATGTCTAATGTCAAATAACATGGAAAATCTGTAACTGTAAATAATCATAAAATTACATCTTATTCAAAGAAATTCAAATGTTTTCATTTACATTTGCAAATCTATAATTGTTTTGCAGATATTTTCAGTTTATTTAATAGATTAAATTCAAGTTTAATACATTTCTAAGATTATATAGAATTAGTTAACAGTAAAACAAAGTATTTGTTCTGTAATTTTATATGGATTTGTTTGTTAATTGACAGATATCTCTTATAATTATGGAAGTTTTGTTTTTTATAAGTTAATAAGCATTGGTAAACTTTCAAAATACAGTTTTTATCACTGAAGCAATAATTACTGTAATTTCACAGATGGTTATTACAGTTCTATAACTTAAAATGAAAAGAAAGAAAAATCAATGATACTAAATAATAACAACACTCTTCTATAAATGTAAGCCTAATTATTATTATTATTATTATTATTATTATTATAGCAGTGTTCGTCTGAATTTATAGGTAATTTCATTGTTTTTACATGTGCAAATATCTTTAATTAAACATTAAAAAGCCAAAAATTAAACAGGATTTTGTGTAAAATTACAAGTCTTTCTCTGTTTATTTCCAGAAATTCAGTCAGTATGTACAAAAACTACTTTTTAACATGAAAGCTTCCATTAGACTGTTTAAAAAAAACCTAAATGACATACAGGAAAAGGATTTGATGCATGAGATGAGAAAGTTTAAATTCTGATGGAGAATAACAGCTCCTCCATCAGGCCAGTGTAATGTTTTCAGAAGCCAGAGGAGTTTCTTCACCACTGACAGCAGGAAGGAGAATAAAATAACGCTGATATGATGAGTCGGTACCTTTGGTCCTGCGAAGCCAGCGAACCCAGGCTCTCCGGGTTCACAGTCGCACTCTGTCGGCCCTTCCTCCACGAGTGCTGCGTCAAGCCCAGACTCCTCAGAGGAGTCTGTGTCTGGTCCTGCTGGATACGGGACCTGAAACACAACAATATTACACCCCAGGGAGCGTGAGAATACGTGCTGTGGACTGTCTGCTGAGAAATGCATATTTACTCTCATAAAAACAATAAGAATTGTCTTGATCTTATTATTGTTACTTTTATTTTGAAACTTTTCTTGAAATGTGGTTCACTTTTGCAATTTTTTTTACAATCTTTCATCATTTTATGTTGAAATTAAGGTGAAAAGTATGTGGAACAATAAAGTAAAAAAATAAATCTGACTCTGAATGTTGATTAAGGGAAATGTTATACCCTAAATTTAGAAATATAAGGGAGCCTGGGGTTACAAACATGAAGAGGTGAACACATTATGAGATTATTATACAGTTATAGTGGAGAAATGACAGGAAAGGAGGGAGAGGCAACAAAAGTCCACAGGCAGATTTAAACAACAAATGATGCAGTTCAAGGTTGGCATTGTAACTCCTAAACCACACAGACAACCAGAGGAAAAATATATTTGAAGCTTTTTAAGGTGTGTTTATTTGCTAGTGATAAGGTTTCACATCTACACCACCTAAAATACTTTTTGCTACCATGAAATGTATTTTTAGCACAAACTGAGCTCTAAACCTGATTTATTGGACCTGTTAGGGCCTTCCGTTCCATTAACTTCCGGCAGTTTGGTAACAGTTCTTTTCTGCCAAAGTATAATATATTTAAATTAAACATTTAAATAAGAATCATGTTTTTGTTACCTTACAATGAGCTGCTTTTATCTACAGAGGGAGCGGGTCCTCTATGTCTCTACAGGAATAACCACTGTGGTTTCTCCTGCACAGCCTGAGCTTCATTCAAATGGTTGCAATCTGCAGCTTCACCACTAGATGCCACTAAATACAACACACTGGTCCTTTAAGAGATAACAGCTCTGTTTCTTCTTTGTGTAAGTATGGGTCAGGTGAAAAACATACTGACCACATTCTACACACAGGGACCTTTTAATTAATGTAAAGTAAATTATCATTGCACCTATAAATAAGTGAAAAAGAAGTCGCTGTCAAATCACTGAACAACTAGACTCCCTGAGGTCTGGTATGAATGAAACTCCAAGCGGCTGATAAGGACTGAGGTGAGATGTTTTCCATCTCGAAACAGAGCACGCGTGACCCCATTCAAGACCTAGGGAGCGTCCTGCATGGCCGTGCCTCGCTTGCCCGTATGGGACTCGTGGTGTGGGTAGGAAGGGTCCTCGTGATCATGGTGCCCGTGTGGGGGCGGGCCAGGGTCGATCCCCTTTCTCGGCCTCTGTCCTCATCGTAGCGTAGTCGCTCAGTGATACTCTTGATGGACACAAGGACAAACTTATAGACGTGTCTTCCACATCTGTACATCTTCACGACATACAGGTAAACACAATAAGAGGAAAACGGGGGGCCTGTCTCACCCGGGGGGAGGGTTGAGAGCAGCAAGCGCCGTAGTGGTCGACCAAGACCTCATAGGGGTTCCTCACCTGGAGTAAAGAAGCACGTCACACCTGTTTTCTACGGGATGTCAAACTTGTGAGCTGGCTCGTTGCCAGGGGTATGATCCAGCTTCGGGCGAGAGTCCCCGGTTCAAATCCGGACTAGCCTAATTTAAACATGGATTCACTGCAAATACTACTAAAAAACTAATTACAACTGAAGAGTCTCGTGAGGAAGAAGCAGCACAATGCAGCTACCAAGAAAAGGCAGGTTTTAAGATGGGTCTTCTTAAATTAGGTATGTAACATAAAATAAATCTGTAAATACCATAACATGTGACAGATAGCCTATTTATATTTTAGACCACAACAATGTTTCATTTCTAAAACATACACATTTTAATCGCTATCCCCCCTTTAAAAGACATGTGTATATTTAAGTATTTTATTCTAAATCATGTCTTCATTCAAAATAAATGGTCTCATTTGGGTGCAAATACCCTCCAATATGACTAACCGTAAGCAAGAATTCTATACATGGACGGGCAAGTCCAGGAGACCTGCCATGCGTTTCGCCATAATTGAGTAAAAACTACATCCCAGAGGACATACAGCATAGCCCTACCTGCTAGCTAAGCAACGCGGTTCGTTCAGAGCCAGCGCACGGAACTGAAACCAGCTATAAGGAGAAGGAGATAATGAGAGGCGCTTGCACTGCCTTGCACATTAAAAGTCCGCACTGCCTTAGTATAAATGAAGGGACATACTTATGCTAAGCACAGAGCAAGAAGTATCGTCGGGAAGAAAGCAAAGGATAAAAGGCAACTGACGGCGTATTCAGAAAACGAGGTCAACATCGGGGATACTTTTCCCAGGTGGAAAGAGCTAATGGAGAAAGACTGAAGGACATCGAGTGCCTGGCCTTTCTCCCTCCACAGTAAGTCAATGTTACGTCAGAATACAGGTTTTTTAATGCACGACATAGGGCCCTTAATGGCAGGCTACCAAAAAAAACAACATAAACATGGCATGCCGAGGATAATTCTATAAATGCCACATTTAGATGATCAATGCAGATTTTCAGTTTGTGAATAACGAACTCAGCCAAAACCCCAAAGAACACTCGCTGAAGTGATTTGGAAACATGATTGTCATACTTTTGGTAATAATGCTACCGTCAGTTGCAATACCATTGAAAACCAAGGGCGCTAGAGAGCACTATTCGTTTGAACGCAAAATACAATTTCACCGCGCGATGGGAGAAATTCCTACACAATGTCCCTTTAATATTTTATATAACCGTTTGGCACAAATGGAACATTTCTTAAAATAAAACCAATATAGTTTTGTTTGTTTCTACTGTGTCTCCTTTTGTTGTATAAGCTGTTAATGATAAATAAAAGTAAAATTTGTGTTCAGTAGGTGTTAGTTAAGAACAATTGATCACAGCAGCGGGTGGCAGCTCTGACCTGAGTGGTATCCAGAATATTCCTCCTGGCAGAAAGAAAAGACGAGACACAGCGTGAACAGGAGCAGCCCGGAGAGGAGAGACGCCTGCAGGGGGATAAAAACACACAGCAGCTTTACTTTATACCCTCTACCAGTTAATACAGTCTGTGTGAAGACCAGAACACACCATGAATCTAGTCAGTCCAACTCTAGCAGACCTGAAGTGATACAATTTAAAATGATTACATTTAGATGTATTGACAAAAACTCTTTACTGTGAAGGAACCACGTTATCAACACTGCTTGGTTCTCACTACTTTCTGTTGAGGCTCTGATGTGTTTGGTAACTAAAGGAGTGCTAAAGAGTGTGTGAGCTCCTGGAGATGGTGTTATGGTGTGATCTAAAGATGTTTCTGTTGGGCTTTTTTGTCCCTTTTTCTCCCCAAAGTGAAAACAAATACCTGTTTTACATCAGTAACCAGCATTTAAACTTATTGTTGAGTTGTTTACAGACATTTTGTTAAATTAATTTATAATAATCACATGTAAAATTCTAAATATTGGATTTTAGACTTTTTAAGTTTGCCCTTCCGGGTCAAAAGTAATTGTAAGTGTAAGTAAGTGTCAAGTGCATGAAGTTTGAAGAGTAGAACATAATACCTGATATGGCAGTACAGTACATGTGCACTTCACAAAAGATACAAAAATGGAAAATTAAATTAAATGTCAGTGATATAATACACATTAAGGGTAGCTTGAACTGATAATATAAATAATGAACAAATACACAGCAATTCCTGTGGTTATACAGTGCTGTATACATGTTGGTGTGTTTAACAGTACATAAAACTGTAACTCTAAACCATGATTAATGAGAGGTAATTCCAGATTTAGGCACAGCCATGGTGAATCAGGCAAAAACATACGGTCATCTTTCACTTTAATTATCTTATGCATCATAGCAGCCTGACCTCAGATCTGCTGTGGCAGGGAGGATCAGAAAAGTGTTTAAGTTCAAAACAAAGATTCATCTTTTAAACTCTGCAGGCCGCTGTGCAGCTGCTGAGGCTTTGAGGGACTCTGCTGGTGTTTGGGTGAGAATGAAACAGACTGAGAGGTTTCTTTGTCAGGATGAAAACCGCTGACTTCTTCTCAGACTCATCCAACATTCCTTAAGGTTCACTGTGAGCCATCGACCAGGGAAAAACCTGAATATTTAACCGCACCAGAGAAGCTGCACAGGGGACTCTGACACCAGGTCAATAAAGTTCAAATTGACCAAAACCACAACATCCTTGTGTGATTCAAAGTCTTGTGAGAAACTGTGTTATTTAAGCTATTTCAAAGCCAACTGTTCTGGACCCAATCTCTCAACCTTTATCTTGAATTATCTTTTAAAGATCCCCTCCAGACGTGGATTGATTAATATATACATATTGTCAACAAATACCGCGAAAAGAGCAATGCTGACACTTCCTTTCCCTTTATTTTTTCAGTCTCTTTCAGAAGAACTTAAAGGGGCTTTTTGGTTTTGTAAAACTGCAGCAAACAGCAGAGGGACAGTACGTTTTTGTTACCCTAGACTATAAACAAAAGGGTGGAAAGAATACAATGAACAGAGTTTCATTTGTACAGCAGTTCTCACGATCCTATCCATTTTAGCCACATTTCTATGTAAGATAAGAAGTTTTATCCTCAAAAATGATCGTTTATCTCCGAGTTTGAATGAATATTTTCTCTGCCAGCAGTGTGTCTGGGCTCTGTTGGGTGTACAGTACGATGGCCTGTAATTGTTATTTTTTTTATATACCCAAACTAGTTTGAGGTAAAACCCATTACAAGTTAGTTTAGCCATAACAGGCAGAACAAGTTGCAGAGAGAAGGAACCAATAATCCTGACCTGCAGGACCTCTGGGGCAGTGAGGTGAGACGCTCTGTGTTGTTTCATATTTTACATGTTTTCATGGATATTTGGGGTTTTTTATGCAGAAAAATCTTGTATAATGACAATACCACTTCTTTCGTTCTTTTAGTATTTACAACAGGATTATTCTTCAGGTAAAAAGTTATACAGTTGGGTTCTCATGGTCTTACCTTAGCCTGAACATTTAAGGGAAATTTAATTATTTTTTCATTAATAATCAACAAAAATTTCTTGCAAGTTCAGGTTTTGTTATGAGACTAAATAAAATCTGTGTTTTGTGCCCTGAGAGAGACTGAATGAGTGCTCCTTTATTGTCGAATGAAGCTGAGTAAGCTATTCTTCTATCTAATACTTTGTACGACCAAATATAAAGACATTAAAGAAGGTTTTTGGGGCAACAGACATGGTGGATTTCAGCTAGATTCTCTCTGCAGGTTATTATGAAAGTTCAGTATGAATAAGTTTGGTTGACTTAAAACAGGGCTTTCCCCAGAGTTCCAGGGAAGTGTTAACAGTTTAACGAAGAAGTAGAGTAGTTAAGAAGTAGAGTTCCCCAAGTTATAAAACCAGCATTTTAAATGTTAGGGAATTTTAATTTGTAAGGCCCTGGA
>NW_023339807.1:26326133-26327398 GCF_004916995.1 Morone saxatilis | reverse complement strand
GAAGGTTAAAGAACAACCACTTCAGGCTAAAACCCAAAACCGTCCTAGATCACTTTCCCCCTCAGTACCTGCCAAATCCCAAAACAAATGTCTCTGTGTCCTACTTTGTTCCATGTAACAGTGCAAAACCTGAGCAGTTTCTGGTGTCACATTGATATGAACTGTGCAGTAACTGTAACCAACCCATGCTGCAACGGCTCTGTCCAGTTTCCAACATTTTAAGACAATCTCCTCTCTATAACCTGTGTTCAGTTTAATCCCAGTTGATCTAAATCAACTCAAGTTCCATCCCTGGACCCATCAGGGGGCCCAAACGTACACCAAACCTGCAGGGCCCGCAGCCAAATCCAGACCATCAAACCTCTTACCTTGTCTTTGGAGGCTCCCATGGTGCTGCAGTCTCCTCAGACCAGAGCAGATCCTTCACAGGAAGCTTTCAGGATACAGATGAGGACAAAAACAACCTGATTTAGCTTTCCCTGAGCACTTCTCACAGCATTATCCCCCCGATGGTTCCCCCTGTCCTCTTTCTGTCCTCTCTCTGTCTCGTCTCTGTCTCTCCAGGATCCCTCAGGTTCCCAGGCACTGACGGATTCTCTTCGTCCCTCTTTTTTCTTTTTTTGGTTCTCCTCGTCCTCTAGCTCTGCGTCTCAACAGGGTGAGAAATACCTGAACCACGATCCAGCATCAGCAGAGAAACAGCAGGACAGAGAGAAAGAGGGATGGGTGGACATCACGCCAGCAAACTCTAAACTTTAAGCCAAAAGGATTATTTTCACGTTAGTTTATAAGTGATTATATATATTTATATATATCAGTTTAATATCTGAAATGTTTGAAATGAAATCATCTGCATCCAAATGAAGCTACATGGATGCGTCAGATTGTTTTCCTTTGAATAAAAGCAGAAGTTCATTATAAAAAAATGCTTTATCTCAATTCTTTAAGAAATCCATTTAAAAAGAAATCCTTCCTTTCCAACCAGCTACCTTGCAATATGACAGAAACTCCATTATATCACAAATCTATGGCAAGATCCTGTTACAGAAAGGTTGTTTTATGAAAGACATTTTGAACACAGCACATACTGTACACACTGATCTGAACTACAGCTGCAACAATCAGTTGATCGGCAACTATTTTAATAATCCATTAACCTTTTATTTTCAAAGCAACAATGAGAACATTTGATGGTTTCGTCAAACCTGAGAACTTGCAGCTTTTGTCTTAACCAGGGCTGCACAAAGTGGGGCCTGTGGGCCAAA
>NW_023339807.1:26325974-26326126 GCF_004916995.1 Morone saxatilis | reverse complement strand
AAGTGAATTAAAAAAAACACAATATATAAATCACAGCATGGTGGGGAGTGATACAGTTGCGGGAACTTGGTATTATAGTACCATTTCGCATCATAACAATGTTATAGTTTCCTTTTGCCCCCTCCCCCATTAAGATTGCATTTTGGAAAAAA
>NW_023339807.1:26321547-26325874 GCF_004916995.1 Morone saxatilis | reverse complement strand
GATCATTCTGAAACTAACAATTATTTTCATTATTCATTAATCTGTCCATCAATTTTTTTGATTCACTGATTAGTCGTTTGGTTCATAAAATGTCAGAAAATGTTGATCAAAGCCGACAGTGACGTCCTCAAATGTCTTGATTTGTCCACAGCACAAATCATATTCAGTTTGCTGTCATAGAGGACTAAAGACAACAGAAATATTCACATTTGTGAAGCTGAAATCAGAGAATGTGGACATTTGATCAAAAGCGATTATCAAAATAATTGTTGATTATTTTAATTGTGGACAACTAAATTGCTTAATTGACTAATTGTTGTGGCTCTAATTAAAAGATGATGGAAATTGTTTCATATCTTAAACTGTTGTTCGTGAAGCACAAAAAGTTCAAAATGTTGATGTTGCTGGTTTCCAAAACTTTATTCGAAAAATGTGTCTCCAAAATCTCCACGTTTCAATTTTAAAATGTTATGACATCCGAAAACATTTTGACCTGTAAAGGCCACAGTGACCTATGACCTCATCTGATCTGACTTCTGTTGTTGTTGATCCAGCACTATCACTTCTCCTTCTCCCTCTCGTCTTTCTTCTTCTTTTTCTTCTTCTTTCGGTCGTGATGGTGGTCATCAGGAGAACGGGAATCCCTGCGAAGATCCATAAAGGAAACAGTGAGAGCACAGAAACAAGAGCCTGTTTTATTGATCCGCATGTGACCGACGACCGTTTCCATCGGATTCTTTCTGTAGCCGTTTCGTAAGAAGACAAACATCAGTTGGGAAACATTTTTTACAGCAAAACTTACAAAACAAAATCTGTATCGCCGACATCAAACGTTGAGTAATAAAGCAAAAAGAACTATAAGAAGTTATATTTGGTTTTTTTCACCTCTCCTTCTTCTTCCTCTTCTTCTTGCTCTCTCTGTCTTGACTTCGTTCCCGGCTGCGATGGCGTCGGCTGTGTCGAGACTCTGACGACGCCGAGCGCCCTTCATCCAACCGACGCCTGACACACAAACAGAATCAGTCGTTGGCCCTTCAGCCCAGCGCTCTTCAAAATTAATTTTATTTCTTTAAATCAACAACATTACAGGGAACCGATCATCAGGTCAGAGGTCACGGTGTTTGTTGTACCTGTGAGAGGAGAGTTCAGCTCTCGTCGACTCCTCCTCGTCCTCTTCCTCTCTCCACTGTCTGCTGAGCTCCTGTGAGTGGACGTTGATCACCTCTCTGATCACCTGCAGAGACCAAAACGCTACAGTTTCAGTTTTATAGCTTTAATTATTTGGTTTGTTTATGCCAATTAATAAACGTTCAAACAATAACAACAAGGGGATTATGGGTAAAAAACCCGCTCAACATTGCCCCCGTTGTTCTCGTACCTCGGTGTAGGACTTCTTGGTGATGTGAACGTTCTTGGCTCGATAGGACTGACGGCGCCTCTTGTAGTCCCTCATCTCTGCCATCAGCTCCAGATGAGTCTTTGGTTCATTCTGTTCGTCATCTACACACACACACACACACAGATTTTACCGAAGGACCACGCTGAGGGAGAAACTCATTTTTCTTTATTAACCAAAATAAGGGCAGCAGAAACTATTTGACATTATTATTAGTGAGTGAAACAGCTACTATGGAAGATTTGTCTACAACCCAAATATCCTGTTTTTAATGTACAGGTGATCTAACAGCCAGTATTTTACAGTAGTTCGGGAGGCTCTAAGAGGTTTTCCCCATAATGTCTTACCCTTCTGGAGTTTGGACACCAAATCTACGTAAAGGTCATCATTGCTGGAGGAGGCGGCCTCGTTCTGTTTGCCGAGGACACGGACCACGTGATCGTACAGAGCCAATCGGTCGGCCACAGTGAGGTCACACAATGCGCGCTTGTGGGTCTGAGGGACGTCGACAGGCTGGCCCGAGTACTGACCTGACGGAGGACCAGAGAGGCTTTACACACAAACCAACCAGACACATGATTGCACGTCACGACATGTGGACAGTGCAGCTGTTATTGAAACGCAGACAAAGTGTATTTTTACTCCTTACACAGCACAAAACATCTCTCAAAATTGGATTCTGAGATTATATTTTGGGTGAAAATGGCTCCATTGGATTATATTACCATTTGAACACACAAAGGGAAAAGGGAACATAGTACAGTTATCGTTAAACAGGCAAACAGTTAAGTGTACCCTTGATAGTTTCATTTAGATGTAGAAATGATTGAGTTTCTAAGCTCCTTTTGTAACTGAGCTGTGCCTTTTATCTGTTCTGTATCTACTCCTGATCAATACGGATCTAATGAGTGAAATCAAACTTTAACTGGAATTATTCAGAGGACTTCACAGAAAGAGGATGTGACATTTATATAATCTACACTCAGTATCTCTGAAACTATTTAAAAAAAGTTCCACATAAACAAAGTACTTTTATCCACATCAGTGACAAATGTATGAAGTTTCCCCAACACGTAAAGGGAAAAAAGTGTGTGTGTAAGTTAGGGCTGCCCCCGAGTCATCAGTCGAGAAGACCCTGAGCATTTGGTCGAATCAGATTTTACTGACAACATTCTGAGTCGAGTTCAGCCTTAGTGTAAGTACTGTGTGTGTGTGTGTCCCAGCCCAGCCCTGTGGTTTGAAAGGATATGATGTTAAAGGATACTGCACGTAATCAGGCAAGCCTGAACCAGAGCAGCAGAACTTTCTAGAGCCCAGCTCCTAATACTCACCCCTGTCGCTGCAAACAGAACACACAACACACCGATTACACACGTCAGCAGGAAGATCAGCAGAAACATGACTAATATAAAGATAACTGAATAAATGTGACTGGTATTTACTGGGATTAGTATTTGTGGGGGAACCGAAGCAGATGTAGGTTGAGCTGATTGTTAGTGAGGTGAGCAAAAGATAATCCTCCAGTGACCTCTAGTGGTCTGTCATTGCATCTGGAGTGTGAAATCTAACTGTGTGTCTTTGTTTCTAATGAGAAGCGGTCTCGTCTCTGGTCAGGGAGGTACATTTTAATTAAGCTCACACCTTGCCAGAAGACTCCTTCCATCCTCATCAGCGGTGCAGCAGATCTGGCCTGCAGGATCACCTGGTGCTGGGTGGGTTTGTCTGCGTGGAGGAGAGGAGAAGATGACAACTGAACACGTGACAGAAATGTAGGAAGTGTGTTTTCAAGTCAAGGTTGGTCGCACGAAAAACTTCTATTGTTAAATACACACAATTTCACATCAGTTTCCTGTCAGGAAGTGTTTCATCCCGTAATAAAGATTGAGAAGAACTCTCCAGGATACAGGTGCACGGCTGAGGTTGGTGGTTTATTTTATTTAAATAAAAACTTCAAAAAGGAGATATTCACACATTTAACAAACTCAGATGCAGATGTGCTGGAAAGTATGACTTCACCCCCCCTTATTGATCATACTAACGTTCGTCAAGAGTGTTTTAAACAATTCTTACATCAAATATCTTATAGAACTCAAAGACGGGAACATGTGAGACACCCCGACACATAACTTTTATTTTTACAAGAATATTTACAGAAGTTGCTTCTTTTCTTAAAAATAAAAACAATGAAAAAAATAAACTTGACAATTAACAACGATAAAGTATATTTGTTTTTAAGGTTTACTTATCTTCCACTTTAAAACACATTGAATTACCAAAAAAATGAATCAAAGATTTATATTTTCCAGAATATCTTGAGCTTTGAGCCAATATTTAATGACAGTGGTTGTATTTTTTATACATGTTTTATGTTTTTATAGGGAAAAGCATGAATTATCTTGAAAGATCTCTATAAACCAACACAATATAATGTTCTTATTGTCTTCAAGACCTTCTTTTCAAATCACTCAAAGGAAAAGGGGACATTTATTGAGCCATTTAGTGGCTGAACTGGGATGTAAGATAACGGTTATCAATAAGGACTCACCCATTGTAAAGCTCCTGACGCTGCTGTTCTCATAACACACGGAAGGGTCGAACATCTCCGCCTGCAAAACAGTGATTCAACTTTCTATTCTCGCTGGTATTCCAGGCACAGATGGAGATTGTGAAACTACTCTGGAACATTAAACACTGCTACATTACTCTCCATTAGACTAGAGCCGTGTGTACGTTACCTGCTCCTCAGCCGTGTAGCCCATCTGTCGGAGGCTGCAGGACGTTTTATGTTTCTCCATGCTCCTGACCGGGACCATGTGGTCGGGGTCGTAGGGACACTGCTCCATTGGCTCCTGAGGAAACACCACACAAACGTTACGTTACACGAATATTAGCTGTGGATTACACGGACGTGACAGACAGACAGACAGACAG
>NW_023339807.1:26313652-26321526 GCF_004916995.1 Morone saxatilis | reverse complement strand
ACACACACACACACATCACTGCCAGGCAAGGATTGTCTGTATGTTGAGAATTAATGTGTGGTCATATTAACACACGTTTAAATCCATTTGTATTTCAAACTGCACAATTCCTTTAGACTATTAAAATAAAACATATGTGTGGAAAAACGCTGTGATTATACAATAAAAGTTGATAGGTACATAATGTGTTAAATTATGGATTTTAGCATTTGGAAGGAGCACAGGTATAAACAGGCATAAAATACAAAGAAAAAAAAACAAAGATTACAAAGTTACAAGCAGCAAACAGTGAAAATACAACACATTTAACATTACTGTTATACCACAACAAAACTGCATTAGATGATGGGAACTTACAGCATCTTTAAAGGGGTACATTAGGCTGATTAAAGCTAAAAATAACACTATGTTTTGTATTCATTAAATACCGTTAATGGCAAATGTTAGCAAATAAAAAAATAAAAATAAAATCTAAAGTAAAATGAACTTACATGGTTGGAGTCATTGTAGTCTGGAGACCATCCCAGCGTTGTGAATATCTCGTCGAGCTGTTTCTTACAGTTTTCTGTGAACTCTGTGAGCTCCTTCAGCCGCTCCAGTCGGTCCTCAACGGTTTGTGTTCCTAACACTTCCGACATTTTACGATTTTTATCCAAATAAGACGAGAGTTTGCCCCGAAATCATCAGTGTTTTGTTTTCCCTGAATATGCGACCGCCATGTTTGACGAGATGTTATAACGTAATCTTCCTCTTCTTTGTATTTATTGGAGGATTAAAGCTGCATACCGCCACCCAGAGTACCGGAGTATGTAGAACCCGATCTTTAAATAACAGAAATAAATAAAGAAGTAGACAGAAACTAAAAACAAAACAAAAACAGATCTACTATTTAATCTGTGAATTAAATTAATTAATTAAATTATGCTCCAATATCCACAAATCCAAACCAGTTGATGGATGTTGTCAAGTCTACTACACCTGTAAGCACTATATATTATTATATTATATTATATTATATTATATATTTTTTAAATAAGGACAAGTCATAACAAGTCATAATTATTAGTTTTATTTTTTTTGTTTGATTATGTAAATCTTATTAATCAAAGTTGACAGTGGTATTCATTTATAAATAAAAAAGACAAACAGCATGTCAAAAACACACCTACACAACAATAGTAGGCAAAAATATACAAAATACAACACATTTGACAAATATATTAGAATGATATCTTCATTAACAGTGCACACAGTGGAAGTTACTCTGGGCTCATGTGGGGTACAGCTGGGTGTGTTGCAGCAGCTCCGGATCCAGGAGATCATCTGTATATATGTCCTCTGTTCTGAGAAGAGAAAAATACAAAAAATAAGTAGTAGAATTAATAGAGTTAGGGAACAGTTGCATTAGTGGTGCGATTAAATGTCGGAATCATTAATATAGTACTTACATTACTTCCAGAGTGTCTTCAACAGCAACCTCCTCCACCACCTCCACTCCAACCACCAGGTTCCTCCTCACTGCATCAAGCAAACACATGCATTTTGTTATAAGCATTTGCCCGTAACCTCCACGTTATTCAGATACTGAAGATGTCCACAACATCTAACTGGTTTAAAGTTTTTGCTCCAAAGCCCCTGCCATTGCTTAGCTCTGTGTTGTATCTCCATTTCTGCCAGATGCTGAGAAACCTGCTGATTCACCTTTTGGTTTCAATCAGCAATTCCAGAAATAACTTTCTAAAAATCTTTATTTAATCAGGCAGTCTCATTGAGATTAATTGGAGGAAGACAGACTCTGGTGGAGGTGGAGAATATATTTGGACTTTTCTGCATTTAAGACTAGTCTGTGATTAAGGAGTGATAGTTGGAAGGCATCAAAGGCAGACAGGAGATGAGACAGAGCTTGGGCTGGAGTTTCACCAGCGTCACATAAAATTGTATCGTCTGCAAAGAAATAAACGTTGAATTGCATTGATAAGAGGTAATGATATTATTTATGTAAAGGCCTTTGTGGCAACTCTTTTATTTTCATGAAATAGCATTTTATTTGATAGCAATGATTAACTGATATCTTATCCAAAAAAAAACAAAAAACATGTCAGGCGGCTATTTAATAATTAATGCAAATATTGTTTTCATTTTAAGAGGTTTTTAGATTGAGCACAAGGTTTAACTACATTCTAACTTTAACTAAAATAGCAGCATTTATTTTGATAGCATTTTATTTTTGTGCCTGCCTATAATTGCCTTGATGGAACATGTTAATCTTTATTTCCCCTAAATAGGCTAAGATATAAAAACCTGATTTACAAAGAACAGTTTGGAGATCATCCAGTGAACACTCACCTCCATAGTAGACATATGGAGATCCAGGCCAGTTGGGACCCAAACCTTCTGGTTCCCTCTGCCCATAAACACATACACATCCCCGGGTCTCCATCCCTGGATGACCCCAGCAATGACCACCAACGAAATGCCGCGATTCGTTTCCCCCATCGGCATGGATCAGTGTTTTTGGATGCTGTGAGGAAGGAGCACCTGGACCCCGCCGAGCCAGGCCTGAGCTGCTGGGGATCCCTGAGTGGGTGGCAGGTTCGGAGGAGGACCACTGAGCATCAGCAGCCTGTCTGATGACACGATCACAACCTGCAGCATCAGGAGAGAAGCAGAGTGATCAGTTACTGATAGCTAACAATATAAAGGGCATATCCTCTGAGCTTATAAGCTACATTTAAAACAACTAAGATGTATTTTAAAACATTCAGGACAGATATTGATATACATTGTTCATTTAGTTTGGTTCTGCCTTTTTTAGGAACCCTTTTTGCATTGTCATCCAGTAATGGTGAACAATTTATATTATTTCGGAAAAATGGAGTGCATTTCAAAGGTGCTTTTATTCACAGTGTTTTACAATTCACCTCTTCCCATGTAAGGTCAAACAGTATATTGATTGGATTTGTTTTCACTGTAAGAAATATATATACTATTATTGCATTTTTTTGTTCAAAAAAGAATAAAACATGCATGAAAAATAGGAAACAAACACACAGACATAAAAGAGGCAGAGTTATCATTGCCAGGTAGTGTTAGGTCAACCTGGCATGCTGTTATTTGGATAGAAACCTTTATTTACTTAGAGAAAAAAACCCTGCAAAGCTCTCATTCACAACAGTGCCCTGCAAATACTTTATCAGAATCAGTTATATATTGAGAATATATAATAAAAAATGTCAAATGAACATCTTAAATAAAACATAAATACAACACAATGACTTGCAAAATAAAAAGACAGTAAAAGAAGTACATTACGCAGGGACAAAGCAGACACATGAAGGAAAACAGGAACATTCATTATATAAAACATCAATCAGAAGACACTTCAGGTTAAAAATGGAGATAATGGAGTCCTGAAGTGTATTCTGTATACGTACATTTGGATATTCAAGTATCGAAACGAGTATCCCATATTAGTTTGTCTTAAAAGTGATGATAAATAAAATGGTAAAGCTTATTAATCAGAATCAGAATCAGAAATACTTTAATAATCCCAGGGGGAAATTAATTAAGGATGGCTCTGTATTTCAGTTTGCAGAATCTAAAATAAATCATCATTATTCTCCATAAAAAGGCCTTTTATTCCCACTTTAACAGTCCAAACATGCATTAATGCAGGGGCTTGGCTTCGAGTTGCACGTCATGGCTGAATCATATGTCTGATCCGTCTGTTTCCTGCACCTGCTGATGAGACCCGCTGGGTTTGGACTGGGAATGTAGTCACCAGTCATCTGCATATACTGGCAACACACACACACACACACACACAACATGCATGTACACGAAGCGGGACAGGGAGTGGGAGGTTGTTGAACAGGATCAACAAGTTCATTTTTATAACCTTTATTTAATCAGGTAGTCTCACTGAGATCAGAAGATGCAGAAGAAAATAAAAGAGATATAAGACAGTCACACATAAGTACATAACAGCATCCGAAACAATCACAAAACATCAATAACATTTAACTAACCTACCTGTAGTGTAGCAGCAAACAGCAGGATGCTCTCCTGCCTCTTCCTGCTCCTCCTCCTCCTCCTCCTCCTCTTCCTCTTGGTGTCTCAGCACGGCCGAAGTGAAGCTCCCTGAATGTTGAGGAATGAGACACGGAGGAGGTCTTGGTGACCAAACCCAACAGTCAGGATTCAGTCTGTGCATCCCGGCCCGAGCTCGATCCTTAGTTCCCTCCACCAGTGTGTGCGGTCTCCCTGCCCTCCTCTTCCTCTCAGCTCTGCCTCTGAAATCAAAGACGGAGCATCAGATGGGTTTTCTCTGGACCAGAGCTGGACGCAGCGGGACTGTATGAGTCACTATAGAGAGCAAGCTGATTGGGCAGCTTGTCTCAGGTACTGATGTAATGCTTTCTATTAAAGGATCATGCCTGTGTTTTTCACGTATTAAGACAATTACTACATATGAAATATATTTCACATTAACCCCCCGATCATATATTTCATATTGTTATGTTCTAATGTTAAAGGTTCACTTTAGCTGAATGTGAAATTCCTCTGAGTTGACAGTTATTCAGATCACCAGGGTTCCTCAGGGTTGTGGGGACTGGCTCCTCAATAATAACAGATATTGTCAGCCAGTCCTTTCCTTTTCTGATTGAGGCTGATTTTAAGCATTCTGGAGCCTAATTTGAGTGAATATTAAAAACAAAAAGTTTCAACTTAGGTTATCATTATCCAAGCAAAAACGTTTGCATTAATAGCACTAACGCTTGTTTGTTGGTTTATTTTCATTGAAAGCTCATTCATAGGTTTCCCTATTATTGAAAAGGCATTTGTTCATTATTAATAAGGAGGCATATTCATTGTGAAGGATTTTTATGTGGCTGGGAACAGCTGATATCCAGTAAATCAGTACTGCCACATAACTGCCAACCACAAAGGTGTTGCACAAACTATGAAGCAGTATAGTCTCTGCAGATTGATTGGCTGTCTGTAAGGAAGGTAAAACACACATTATGGTAACTGTTGGGACCGTAAAAGTGTAATCTGCATTTTGTGTTTTTCCTCTAGTGGAGTTTATAATAAATATAAGCTGTTTTTGTACCAACAGTCATACAAATGAATGTAAACAAACTTGTAACCGCATTATGAGTCATTAATAACTTATTTAAGGTGGGGCTACCCTTACATTGACATCATAAATGGTGCATTATTGTGTTATTTGTATCCCATACTGTGTAATAAGAGCTTGTAGTCAGTAACAGAAGCTACAGCTGGCCTGTGCTCTGTAGAAGGCCAGTGTGTGTCTGTTTGTGTTTATTGTTGTGTGTTGTTGTTTTTACTGGAAAGGCTTTTTTTTAATGTTTCCTATCCAGCTCTGTGATCTGATTGGTCTATTAGAACCACGTGGTCACTCGCAGCCAATCAGAGTGCAGCGGTGAGGAAACGGGACATTTAACAACCATCTCAAACATTTCACCTTTCCTGCAGCTTCCTCTTGTCCCGATTGATCCCGGGTTAAACCAGGGTTCGCAACCAGCAGCCTCCAGGGTATTTAACACTTTATGACCTCAGGTTTCCTCGGTGGTCGGTGTTTGTGCGCATTAGCGGACAGTCACACCCTCAGAGGTTACAACAGCAGCGCAGATCCCGAGCAGTCTTCCCCGTTTCAGAGGCTTTAGAACAGATGGCTTACCCAGGATACGGCGCCGGCCCCGGTGGAGCTCCAGCACCGGTAAGTTAACGTTAAACTGTGACACAAACATGTATCTGAACATGTCGACCACCGTCCCGGGGACAAACAGTGCGGAAGTCGGTCGAGGTGAATGAAATGAAGTATAAAAGCTGCAGGTTGCAGGTTGCAGGTGTTATTCTCTGTTCACTGACTTCAATGTGCAGAAAACAGGAAGGATTTAATACAACTGAGCATGAAGTGCTCTTTACTTCACATTAGGACATTTATTTAACTTTATAAAGTTCATCTTTTTAAGGTTATACTGTTGTTGTGCCAGTAGTGGAGGAAGTGTTCTAGTATTTTACTGAAGTGAAAATAGCAACACAACAAATAAATATATTAACTGTGCTTAAAGCTGCAGTAAGTCATTGAAACTGAAGCTTTCACTATATAGTGTCAGCAGTACACGAGTAGTAGTCTGTGTACGACATGAAGCTTCCTCTGGCAGGGCCTGAATGGAAACAACCAATCAGAGCCGAGAAACATAGTTGATTGTCTCATTCCCAGGAACACTTTGGGACCCTGGGGTGAGACTATCTTCAGGCCTCCAACCCAAAGCGTCTTTCTCGCATCCTCGGCTTTGATTGGTTGTTTTGACATGACAAAAAGTGCAGCTTTAACTACAGTTTTGAGAATCTATTGTAGTATAAAGTAGCAGAAGTAGCATTGTAGTCCCTCAAAAATGTAAATGTTGGTGGCCTTGCGGGTTTACAGCACAGCACCCATTTTGTTTTCTAGGAAACCTTCTAACAATGTTGCTTTTGTATTTTGTTTTGCCTTAAATTCTTTGACTGTTGGAATCGTCTGTCAACCTTTTTTAGCCGATACTTTAGCACTAAGGCAAGCTATTGTTTGCACAGTTTACGGTGGAATTACAATAAGTTTGGGGTGAGGAAGGGTGGGGCACACACACACACACACACACACACACACCATCACACACACACACACACACACCATCACACACACGAATCACCACACACGAGTCGAGGCTGGTGGACATTGTAAATTCATGCAGCTGGCAGATATATGCGAGGAATAGAGTTTGTACTTGAACAAGCATTTAGGCAGCCTTATTGGAGATAAAGTGAATGACTCAAATGTTGCACAAAGATCAGATTGAACTGTCACACAGATGCCTGCACCCTGCATTGGATCCCTGTTAGGTAACAGGAAAGATGATAACAGAAAGGCAACAAAGCTTCCTGAAAGCGGTTTCTTCATTTAAACCCACAAAGTAGACCTTCATCATGATGCCAGTGTGCAGGAGGGTCTGCTCTTTCTGTCTGGGTGGTATTGAACCTTTTACTAAGGCAATGTGCGTCTTCAAGAGGTTTATATTTTTGGTAACCACTGTACATTGAAGACCTTCCATACTCTTGCTGATTGGGAGGTTACTTTATGGTTTAAGACTCTCAGACTGTGGCACAACCAGCTACAGGGATGAATCATGTTTAGAGTGGAAATGAAATGCAGACTTTATTGTTTTTTTCCTCTCTCTCCTCGTCTCATCTTCTCTCTCTCTTCTGCAGCATCAGGATCCGCTCTATGGCATCTTTTCTCAGCGTAGCTGACAGGTAACACACCCCCACAAGATTAAACCATACGAGCAACTGCAGTAATTCAATATTGGGGTATTGATGTTTGTCAGACCTCTGTGCAGTTTGCTGATTGTTATCGAATTGTTTTGTGGCATAGTGCATCTCTTTCTGTTTTTCTGAAACCCTGACAGGATGGACAGATCTCAGTGGACGAGCTGCAGCGCTGCCTCACACAGTCTGGCATCGCTGGCTCATACAAACGTAAGAAAACGCACAACTGTTTTTATTAAACATCCACTCACAGCACAAATTCACCGTAAGCCTGAGACACATTTTCAGCTCATGCTCTGATACAGTGGGCCACCATGCACCGAGCAACAAATGGTGGCATGAAGCCAGTTTTCTGAACACTAAGACACTTCTTTGTGTCTGTTCAGTTAAGAGTTTGATAAAAAAATGTCTGTTGTTTTAGCTTTGTGAAACCTTATTTTGAGAGAAAAACACTGCTGGTATCAGACTTCACTGAGGTTCTGGAGCTGTAGACTAACAAACTCAATGGAGAAAAGCATCTGTACATTTTTCTTTGGCTA
>NW_023339807.1:26306653-26313552 GCF_004916995.1 Morone saxatilis | reverse complement strand
CTCATTTCTCCATAAGACTGAATGGTATCAGTGTGTTATTGCAGCCAATGGAGCTGCCCCCTGCTGGTTGTTACAGAGAATGCAGGTTTAAGACAGTTCTGCATTGGCTCTGGCTTTTCTTGGCTTCAAGCCCTGTTCATTATATATACTGTCAATAGTACAGTGTGAAATAGTTTGGACTGACACCTCAGGGTAAAGTGGTCTTGGACACCAGTTTGACGTACCTGTATTTGTTTGCTCTGAGTCCGATGTGCCCTGTGAGAGGACCATGATGCCTCTTATTTAAGTGTCATTATTGAAAACATAGTAAATTCCAAAGAAAAGTAGGTAATGTCAAGTAAAAGACCTCTAAAGTACATAGTTACTTCAGGACAAACAGACCAATGATACTGAATAAAGTGAAAGCATCAATGGCTGCTGCTCTCCTGTTAGAGGTTGTTTGATGGCTAAAAGAGAAATATGAATATTACAGATCCTCTTCGTTTCAATGGGTGAAAGAACCTTTATGCTACAGTTGTTTGCATGCATTCCCCTCCGGGATTACTCAACAAAAAGCTGTAAATATGCAAAGCAGATTAATTAGTTTCCCAAGGTCACTTTTACAGAAAAGGGCTCCATGTGTTAATAAATCATCGGTGTGTTACGTGGAGTGTGATTTGTCTGCAGACGAGTGAGTATCTGCAGATGAGTTGCTGCACAGGTTTTATTGATATTTGTTCAGGAGTTAACGAGGCTCCGTGCGAGGCTTCATTTGGCCAAAAAGTATTTCTGTTTAATCCACAGCCTTGAAAAACCGCAAGGGTTGGAGTTGTTAGAGCATCTTAGTTCTGGTGGCTTTAACCGGAGGGTGCGCGCGCTCTGCACCTCAAAGTCCACAGTTCATTTGAATCCGGTCCTAAAACCCCTGACAAACCAACAAACTCAGTGTGCTGACTCAAGACGAGGCCTATTAGCTCTAATCCCTGGCAGCCCCTCTGTGTTTGTATTATCAAACAGGATTAGACTGATACCTGTATGCCAGTTTACCAGTATACTGGCTCAACTTTTTACTTTTAAACAGCAGCCCAATAATCCACCTGTGATGTGACAGGTTCCTCTTTGACTACAGGTGTATACATCTGGGAAACCCGCAACTACATTTTAAGTGGCACTGAACACCAGTTTTAAATGTATTAACAGCACTGTAAAAAAAAAAAACATAAAAATACAGTAATTTTCTATAATTAAAATACAGTTTTTAGCTTTAATTTTACATGAAATGTTTTGGCTTTTTAATGTTTAACTGAAGATATTTACACATGTAAAAACAACAAGTAAACTGATGACCCCTGACTAAGTGACATAGTTTATGGATATTTTATATTATATTCAACGCATAACAGTAGAAAACAGCTGATAAACTGTACAATGAACTCAAATAGTGAATACAATAACTGCAGGACGTTTGTGTAAAATGAGAAATTTGGAGGGATTTTTAGCAGATTAATTCCTGTGAATACTGCCACCCACAGTGGGGGCCCTGACCAACAGGTTGGCAACCACGGACTTTCACATTAACGTGCTTTATCACAACCCCAGTGAGGGTAAAGATGGGACAAGTTCCTGCTAATATCACTTTCAAGAGACCTTTTTTCAAACCTCACTGCTCTTTGGTTACGTGTATGCTCCTGTTAGTCATGACCCAGTCGGGATCACAGACCACAGAAACATTTTCTCACCGCTGCAAGAGGCGAATATCAGCCAAACAGAAACACCTAAAACTGGTCGATAGTGTCACATGATTACTTTTAGTTCTTTGAGATTCCCCTTTCACTTCCTTCTATTTACAAGATACTGTAGATCAGTACAGATTCTCTGAAGTAAACAGGATTTAGAGAATCAAACAGAGATTTGACCAGATCCCGGATAAGCAGATGAAGATGAATAAATGAATGAATGAACAGAGATTATAAAGATTGTTCCAACTTCATACCACGCCCAAATATTACACCCATATGTCAAATATAGAGCGAAACATTAAAACACGGTGAGCATTTTTGTGCTAAACAGGCTATAATTTTTGGCTTCGTATCAGTATGTAATATGAGTGACACACTGTTAAGCTGGTAAGCTACCCATCTGGTATGAGGGTTTTCAGTGAGTGTTTGCCCTAACAGCTCCATGGAGTGCTGGAAAAGTATATGATGGGTCCTTGACTGTGTCACTCAGAGGGACGGCTCCGGCACCATGGGCTTTAATGAGTTCAAGGAACTGTCGCAGGCTCTGAACGGCTGGAAGAATACCTTTGCATCCTACGACCGGGACCGCAGTGGAACGGTGGAGGGCCCTGAGATGCAGCAGGCCATCACCACCATGGGTACAGGAAAACTAACAAAACTCCTCGGTCAAGCAGCATATAAAAGCCAAAAATTAGGAATAAATATTGTGAAATGACCAGTGGACATAGATAAACCACTGTGGTTTCTGGAAATTACTATGAAGCACATGACGGGTATTTTCTCTCTGTGTAAAATGTCATTTATTTAATGTATGTGTTCCTTTGCAGGTTATAACCTGAGCCCTCAGGCCATGAACGTCATCATGAACCGCTACAGCACAAGCGGCAGAATCGCCTTTGATGATTTTGTGAGCAGTTGTGTAAAACTCCGTTGCCTGACCGGTGAGTGGGCCGAGGAACGCGTGAAATCTGAGACAGTAGGCATAAAAACAACACCCTCATTGTCCCTCACAGTATCAGGAGGGAAAACCCTGAACTAACACCGGCAGCTCATTGGAGGGTTGATTAGGAAGATAAATAAGCTGATTGAGCTTGTATGAGCAGGTTGCTTTTTACTGGTGGATCAACTGTAGCTCAACTTGTCCACTTGTATGCTTTTATATATGTGATTTAAGAAACACTTTTTAAAATTGTTTCTTTGGGAGCCTTTGACAAAAACTGCTTTTTACTGAGCACCTACCTACGACAATGGTGTGGCTAAATAACACATGCATTTTAACAGCTTTTGATCCTAATGCACACGGATCCGCAAGTGGAGACAAGTATGTGTTTTTTTTTGCTTCATGCGCCACTGAGCAGCTTTCATGGGACTGAACGGAGCGCCGCCTTCAACGCTGTATCCATTTCTCTTTATACATCCATGGTTCAAACAGGAAGATGGATGCTGAAATACAGATCATGAAGGGGGCTTTGTTACTCAGAGTGACTCCAGACTGTAAAGGGGGTGTGTGATCAGCCGGTCAAATGTGCATGTTTAATGTTTGTATGTTTTTCAGACCATTTCCGAAGGAGAGACACAAACCAAAGTGGCACGGCCATGTTTCAGTACGACGATGTAAGTGTCCATGACTTAAAAAATGTAGGTTAAGGTTAGGTTTAAGTTATTTTTTTTAAATTGACATGTATTTTCAGTCAAGTCAATATTCACTCTCCCTTCTAACTTATATATCTGGATCTTAAACTGTGTTTCCAGCATCAGCAGGCAGCTGTTTTCAGCAAACAAGCCGATATAAGATAAATCGACTGTGCACTACCTGCTCAGAAACACACAGCAGACACACACAGAGACTAAAATGATATGATAAAAGGTTTTTTCTCTGAGCAGTTGGTGGAGACCAAGAGCCAGAGCTAAAAGGAGAGAGAGATGATTCAGCTCTGTCAGACCATTTTTGCTAACGCTCACATAAACAACTCCTATTACAACAAAAATCCATTAATGTAGATGCAGAACAACAGGTCTGTTCAACCATCTTCTGATGAATGGTGTTTTAGATGACTGCTAGATAATTGAGAGTTGTGTGATAACACTGGGTGTATCTCTCTCTCTCTCTCTCTAGTTCATCCAGGTGTCCATGAGTTTATGATGAGGACAAGACTAAACGGAGGGGACGCACCATCCTTTTAAAATCTTCTCATATTAACAGCATACACTTTCACTGTATAGTTTTAGTTTTAATCATCATTAAAATGTCACTGTCACATTCAATTTTTACTACATTTCACCTCTTTTTATTTTTTTTTACACATATTGTAACAATGTATTAACACTATAGTAACCTCAGGCTGTACCAATGATAAACCCCTCTGTGCCTATGTTAGCCCATAATACTGCTCAGCATATGAGTATGAAATGAATAAACGTCCACTCTTTACTCCCTATGAGAATGTTATGCTTTGTTATTTTTGTCTTTTTGAACTCTGACACAACACAGATGCACAATAATTAAATCACTGTAAGAAGGTTTATATGTTGCATGGAGTGAGGTGATCTGTATGACTGATAACATTTTGCTTATAGCTGTGACTGTGGAACCTAGGATCATTATTCTGGGGCTGCGTCCTCCTGATATTCCTCGGAAAAAGGAGGAATTCAAATGTATTTTCACTAACAAGGAAAATATGAACATATGGAATTAGAATGGTTTATTACATTTACATTTTTTATATTTTATTTATATGTATTATTTAATAAATTGAATCTCTTTGGAGTTTTCACTTGATCACACAAAATAAGCAATTTAAAGTTATTATTATTATTATATATTATTCTGAGACAGCTACATTTCTGAGCATCTCAGTCTTTGGGTAAGCGCCTCTTTTTGCTAATGGCTGGCAGTATAGGATGGCAATAGCAAAATGCACCCTTGACCTCCAACCTCTCCCAACAGAAGCATCCAACGCTCGCAACAGGTAAGCAGGCAATGGTAGGGGTAGGCAATGTAACAATCTAGTTTCCATTTCACATTTGAAAAACTGAGCTGTATTCAGATGGTTGCAATCTGAAGCTCCACCACTAGATGGACTGCACACTGGACTTTTTGTTTTCTTTTATTTTTACATGTTGACAAGCACATAATACATTGAGCATGCACTATTTTTTTCCATGAACATTTTTCCCGCCCTACCCCACTAAACAGAAGCAACACTCTCTCTAGAGCATAAAGAGAAAATAAAAAAGCATGAAAGAGGTCACATTTAGCAGTGCATACATGGCTTAATCAATCAGCAAGGTAAATACATAGTAAATACAATATACTGACGTAATAGGGATATATCTTTATAATTTGAGATGACAAAAACTAATAGATGATGATCAATATAGAAATAATGGCAAAATTGGTGTACCAAAATGCTCATATTTATGAGAAAAAAAAGCAATAAGCAATTCTAATAGTTTAAAAATCGTAAAACTTTAATTGAAGTTCTTTGGATTGCTCTCTGCATAGTTACACATCATAAATTGGCAAAGACTGCAGACGGGTATCAGGCGTTGCTTTAAGTCACCCTAGACTTTTAATTTTCTTAATCATGCGTGAGAAGAAGTTTCCTTTCTTGCCGGTGTTACCATGGACAGACAGCTCACAGCTGATCTCTTTTACTTCGTCTTTTTTTATTCCGGCCAGTATTTTTTTGACTTCGGGTTGAGCTCTGAAAAGAAATTTAGCCAACGTACCCCGCTGTGAAAAAAGCAAAACACATGTTAAAGTTTGCTTTCTTGCACATACATTACTTCAACTTCATATACATTTGGTTTTACATATTAGACATTTTTCTAAGCTAACTTTGTTGGATGGCAGATGTCTGTCCGTAGAAAGTTTTAGTAACACTGTATACACGGTTACGGGCCGCTGTTGAATCTGTTACATACCTGCAGTGATATCTTCAGGCCATAGCGTACGTAGGTAGCAAGGTGTTCACAGTTGTTTCCAAAGATGCCATATTCTTTACAGTTGTGAATGGTATAGTTGATCCGCTTTATTATGTCTTCCTTGTTAGTGGCGTTTTTCATTTTGGGAATGACATCAAGGTAATTGTCCACTCTCTCCTTCCATTTTCCTGTCGTTGTTTCAAGTTTATCAAACCTACAGTCAGGCTTCAGTGTGTATTCACCTGTTTGTGAGAATAAACTTAATTAGAGATATTGTATACAGTTCAAACACTTATTCCTGCAGTATTGCATTTGCTCTTTTCTTCTTTTCATTTGCATCAGTAATGGGTTTGTTTGTAACAGTCCAGCATTTAGAGCAGGCTGTAACTACACTGTAAAACCTGACAACACATCTTTATAAAAGAAATAAATTAAAATAAACTGATAAACTTAAATGGTTCAAGGCGATCGGTTTCCTCAAACAGTTGCTACTGTACTGAACAAACTCATCAGGTTTTACAGTGCACAAAGAAGAGGAAGGAAGCGTTTCAGTGGCATCCAGCAACATACCGCCAGTTTTTGCTGTTCAACTGTGAGCTATTAACAATATGCAGAGCATTAATATGTACATACTAAAAAATCCTGGCGGAAAATTGAAATTGATATTTCTATTCAACACTTTACTAATGTGTTGTGATGTTTTTGAGTTTGGATATGTTCATTTGGGCACTTTACCAAGCAAATAATCATATATATGATTTCTATATATGCGATTAAACCGAAATAGAAATACTTTTGCCACCCTCTGGCCATCCCATCAGTATTTCTCTAGGTCTGCCCCTGCCTTCGATGTTAGACAGACAGTAATACTGTGTTTAAATGTGCATACTTACATTATCAGTTTACTACACGTACCTGTGCGGTGAAATATGTCATTGTCACCTTGCCCAATGTCTATCTCACTGCTTGGGCCCACATAAATAGCATAGTGCTTGTACACAGGCCGTGCTCCTGTCGTGATACATTCCTTTGGAAACATAATTATGTCTCCAAATTTGTACTGTAAACAGAAAAAAACTTATTGTAGATACATTAGATCAACTTTTATATTCAGTGCAATAATCAGAGAGTAAATGATAAATGTCAATTAATAAATTAGATAATTGACTTAAATGTTCAGTAATATTAATTTAATGTAATTGTGTGATCAATCACTTATCTATCTATCTTAAAACTTTAAATGAGATTTTTTAT
>NW_023339807.1:26302320-26306553 GCF_004916995.1 Morone saxatilis | reverse complement strand
GTAAATACCTTCCAATCTTCATACTCCATCTTGCAGGCCGCCCGAAAGCGCTTATTTCTGCAGCGAGGATCGAGGATACACGAGAGCAGCCTTTTCGGAAGTCTTTTGCTGACTGAAGCGCCCTTTTATTGGATATCAGTTATTGTTTGGACGCTGGAATTGTAGTTTGATATGATCATATTACAGTCAAAGGCAGTAGAGAGTCTGTCTGTCAGCAGGAAACACTTTTAAATGTTTCCCAGTGTTCAAAAGACACCACGACCATATTCTGGATTATTTAATAATACGTTTACAGTCACAATATCAATAAATACAGATGCACATAATGAACAAATATAAACGCATTCTGCCAGTAGAAATGATCCTTGTCCACCTTATGAATCATTATTTTACAGGTCACGTTTTCTATTTATTCTTGTTTTAGATGCAGCCTTAATTTCTTCTAATTAATTAATGAAAGTAGATACACTTTCATCCATTTTAAACTTCACACACGCATTAATGTAATGCATTAACTTTACTCTTGGAATTCTATTCAAATAATACACACAAAATAACATTCATTAACATTAGATCCTGAATTTTAAATAATCAATGAAGCTACTGGGCCTTGTGTGTAAATGCACACGTAGCATTAAAGGTCCAGTGTGTAGGATTTATTGCCATTTGATTGATTTAGCCTATTTTATTTATGGATTATCAGACACAGGAAATGTAGCGGTGTAGTTGCAGATTGCAACTCGTTTCACCCTCCTTTTCCAAGCACGAGGAAGAAACTACAAAAACACAAACGGTCTCATCTAGAGCCGGTGTTTCATTGCTTCAAATAGATCCTCCTAAATGTTACACACTGGAGCTTTAATAGCTATTAACATAGCCATGAACATCAAATATATATATACAGCAGTATATTATCCTACACTGTATATCTCCTTCGTAAAATAAGACCATCTAAGTCACACAGAGAGCACTACCCACCACAGGTTGTGCAGTTCAGTTCCTCCAGGACATTGCAACAATTAATGCAAATTAAACCAGTCTTCTTTATTCTGCACAACCTTGCAATTTTGTCCCATAACCACACAATAACAACACCTACAATCATTGTAGTTTCCTGCGAGCTTCACTAATCAGAGCAGTTCCCCACGCAAAATGTTGAGCCATACGTGACGGCCTACGATTATACAAAAAAAGTGCAACTAAGTTTGTAATTTTCACCTTCTCCCACAATTTCAGTGCAAAAAAAAGGCTGAAATCACTGCAACATGCTTGCAAGCCTTTAGAATTTTAAGCTGCAGGGAAATCAGGCATTTTAGGCCGCACCAATACCCCCAAAACAGTGGTCTGATCCCATGTTTGGATGTCATCAGTTAGTGTACAAGGAGAGATGGAAGGACGGTCATTGGTGACAATAATAGGGACAATAAAAGACGCACACTTCTTGCTCATTCATTTTTTTAATTTCAATTAAGACCTCATGTCATGAGGAAAGAACAGAGAGCAAGACAGGCTGTCAGGACCAGCTGCTAAAATACTTGTTAGCTGTGAACCTTTTTTTGTTTATTTGGGGATTTTTTTGCCTTTGTTTGTTGTTTTGTTTTCTTTGTTTGTTGTTCTCTTTTTTTCATTTATTTTACCTTGTTTTATACAAGAGGCCTCGTGTAACCTGGCAAGGGTAACTTCGTCCAGTTTATTTTTAGCTGTCCCAGCTTCAAAACATTTAGTCCAATCATCATGCTGTGGAAAAAACAAAACACATGCAGGTTGAATTTTGCCTTCATGCAAATGTCTCACACACACACACACACACACACACACACAGAAAACTGTAGAAACATGGTGGTTCAACGTGGTGGAAAACTCAACGATTCGACTATTCAGGCCCTGGATGAAAATTGTAGATAAACACAGTTATGGGCCACTGTTGAATCTGCCTACCTGCAGTGACATCTTGCCGTAGCGCACATAGGTGGTAAGGTGTGCACAGTTATTTTCAAAAGTTTCACAGTGTTTAGTGGCGTTGGAGATTCGCTCAATTATGTCTTCCTGGGTTCCTGGATTGAAGCCTTCAATCCCATCAAGGTAGTTCTTTTTTGATGTTACTACAATTCCCCGAAGAGATGTATATTTGCCAAATACACAGTCTGGTTTCCCAAAACCTGTTGGTGAGAGTAAATCTTTTAGAAACTTTATATGTAAACTTGACACAAAATCTGTTACTCGCTCCTGCTGTATTTGATCCGCTTTTTGAGAATGGGTTTCTGTTTCTTCTGCACAAACAGGCTACTGTAACTGTACAACACTTACAGCAGCCTGAAACTACAAAGAAGAGAAAGGAATGGTTTCATAGCACGACACAGCTACCAGTTAGTTGTTTAAAGTTAAACATTTACACTAACGCGTTTATCTGTGCATGGAATGAAAGAACTTGGCTGCCATCTTGGGATCTAGTTTGCCATCTTATCAGCAGGTGACCTGTCTCTTCTCTTCCGATGAGTCCAATGTGAAAAAAAAGAGAAAAAAGAGCTTCTGGGCATTATACATAAGCACACTGACATTAGGTGGTTTGCAGAAATGATAGCACCCTCTCTTGTTATCCAAATGTTATAGCACTGGAGACATGCAAAGAGACTCTGTTAAAGACGACAAACAATAAATGTATTTCCTATGATCAGGATGTGTTACAGAGCAGAAATGAACACATAATTGAATGATGTCTTATGGCCACATTTTAGACTGTAAGTGTTGAGGTCTTAAAAAACTAATCACTGTACTGATTCTATGCCACCTTTAGAGATTAATATTCAATAATTTGTTAATGTGCCACTATGATCTAATGTTTTTTAGTTAAGCTAGTAGAAATTAAAAATGCACACCAAACAAAAGCTTGGGTCTCAGGAGGCTAGAATATATTAGGCAGATTCTTTTACATTAACACTAAAACTGTGGTCAGAGTTTTAAATATACATAATTTCATTTTTATTGTATTTACCTGCGTTGTGAAATACGTCATTATCACCTTGGCCGACGTCTATCTCTGTACTTGGACCTACATATATACCATGGTGCGAGTACGGAAACGCCAGGGTCGTGGGGGATTGGGCGGGACAAGGGTGTACAAATGAAATTATATCTCCAAATTTGTACTGTGAAAAGATGAAATCAGATGAATTAGATCAACTTTTACATTCAGTACAAAGTACAACACAATACTCAGATTGACTAAATAATGAATGTGGATAGGTGATACTAAAGGATGAAACTTCTTATAATATCCACTAAGGTACAGTGGATATTCATAATAAGACTTAGGGTGTTATTACAAACAGTTCTTTGGTTGTGGATCCCTTACTTTTAATCCTCGATCAAGGTCTCTTAAGTTGGTCTATAATGTCCTGTAAGTGCTGCGATACAAAGAGCACAGGCCTTGAAATGTGCTGTGAGGACTGTACATTATAGCAGTGGCTGTGATAAATATATTATCTGAAGCAATATACATTATTCAGAATTGGGTAGTTTTGGCCGATATATATATTTATTTATATATAGAATCTTATTTATATTTATTTATATATATATATGTATATACATCACGATTTTCATCACCTTCATTGTCTTTGTTATAATTAATGTGCTACTAAATTCCACCTTACTACTCATTTAAGGTTGAGGAGCAAAATATATATTTTTAAAAGGGTATTAAAGCAACTTACCTCCTTACTAATGTCTTTTTGTGTGATCACCAGCTGAAGCATAACAGCAGCCAAGATTAGGTTTTTCATCTTTCAGCCGCAGAGAGCTGACATGGGGAAATCAAGAGAAAATGTAACAGTTAATCATGTTAAGCATTTTGAAAGAGAGAGACCTCACACATGAAACAAAAGCAACTTTGTATAAAATATATATATATATACCGTCTTACAAAAATATTTCCTCAGTGATCGTTACTGGAGAAATCTTTGTAATAATAAATGTTTCAGAGGTCTTACCTTCTTCTGTGAGATGGTGGAAGCCTGTTGGTGCAGGTGGAATGGGTTCTTCTTATACATCATATCTTTGTCCAGCCCACCGGGGGCTGTTAGTTATCAAATACATTTACATAGGCCTATGCAGTATATGCCGTATGTTTGTTTAAATGACCTCTAGCAGAGGATCCGCTCCCCCGTGGATAAAAACGGCTCATTCTAAAGCAACGAAAACAAAATAATTCCTTTTTTCAGGTGATTATACACT
>NW_023339807.1:26297428-26302299 GCF_004916995.1 Morone saxatilis | reverse complement strand
TTCCATTTCTGCCACTAGATCCTCATAAATGTTAACACTGGAGCTTCAAACTTGTTTCACACTCTAATTCTACATCCTGATGTTGGCTTCTTTAAGGGTACTTAAACATTAATACAGGTCAACAGGGATGTGTCCAGAGGGGGGGCTCAGAGAGCACTGAACACCCCTGAAATCTTATTGGCTACCACAAATGCTGCCTCATTATCTTTACCACTTCCCCTTTGCACTGTGTTTCAGGGGCTGTAGCAGGCTCCGTTTTAAAGCCAGAGTGGAGATACCGGTATCATACGAAACTAGATGACATAATGTATGCATTGGTACCACCATATATCATATCATGCTAGCAAGTCAGTAAGGGGGCTAAATAACACTCAGTAAGACCTTTAAAATGGAACAACTGAAATGGCCATTTTCAAAGGCATCCCTTGACTTCTGAAAATGCCTTCTATGGATGATCACTAATCCCCCCCTTTGCAGTTTTGGGAAAAAAACATGCAGTTTTTTGCTGTTGATGTGTTATTTTCGCCTAGTATTTTTTTTATATTTTTATTATATATATATATTTTATATTAAATGGTGTTAAAGTTGGAGCACATTTCATGCAGTCTGGTTGCAGCTGATACTTTTTATTTTAACCCCTTCTCATATCTGTCAAGAATAAAAGAAATGTGGAGCAACCGCATCTAGGTCTTTGTAGACCAGATTTCTTTTGAACCATTCATTTTAAAAACAACAGGATTCAAATGTTCATTCTAAGGACACCACACAACTCAGTTATAGCCGGCAGACATTTGATTGGCCCCTGTTGATATGCAAGGGATCCTAAAAACTGAAAAGACAAATGTAGGCTTCTTTTTAGAGAACAGTTAAAAGATAAGGTGCTACTTTGTGTTAACTGTTCATTGCTATAGAGTTCACTGTAATAAAACTGTAGAAAAGCCTACTCTGCCTTGGACGTATATTGACACACTGCTCAGATAAAAAATTTGGTTATTTTAGTATTCAAATGAGAACGTTAGACGTGGAGAGTGCTGACGCAGCTCTGTCCTAATGTAGCTGGCCAACACAAGTCCAACATGGCTGTGGGATTCAGATTAGTTACATATTAACAACATGGAAGAAGTAAGCTACTCAGATATTTCACTGAAGTAAAAAAAGCAATACCATGTTGAAAAAATACTCTATTACAAGTAAGTCCTTCATTTTTAAAGAAAAATATTTTAATATGAGCAGCAAAATTGTATCAAAGGTAAGAGTAATCATTTTGCAAAAAGTGTTATTATTATTAGAAGTTTATTCCTGATTCATTGCTGCCAAAGCAGAATTTGAATCTCGTCACGGTGGAGATCATTTTAACAACTGCATCTACTGTCCTAGAGCTAATGTGCTAACTTCTTTATACTGAACACTTCAGAGTTACTTGGCCTGAGTAAAACACATTTGTCTAACTGTATTATAAACCAGAAGCTCATTTGAGTAGCTAATACTATGCTTGGATTTTGTGGAAAATCAGGGAGGGGCAAGGTCTCGTTTCTTAAGTTACATTACAAACCGTTCACATATGTGCAATAAAAAGTGATTCATACTTTAAAAGTATATATAAATGCTTCAGAATCTTACATATGGCAGCTTTATGTGAGCATTAAAGCACTGGGAGGAGAGAGACAAACTTTATGTTTTCATCTCTAACCTGCGGGTCAAGGAGACTTCATGTCATGGTTTTGGGTTTTAGTTTAGTTATTTCCTGTTTTATGTTGAAAGAGTCGCTCCACATGTGTTTTATGTAACTTCACTTTCTGTCTTTGTCTGCCCCACCCAGATTATTTTCACCTGTGTCTAGTTATCCTCCCCCTCACCAGTCTGTCTGCTCCTTTGTCTCAGTTGGTTGTTGTCAGTCTGTGTCAGGCCTTCCAGCCCTTTGCTGAGCATAACTTAACATAACAGGACAGAACAATAACAGATTATAAATATATGAAAATCTGACACGAGATATGTTTTATGAAAGATTATATGTGAACAATCAAGTCAACAGGAGCATATATCTGGGAAGATCTACAATGAGCAGGAAGCACAAGAGAGGGGGGAGGCCAGGTTTCTTTCAAACTGATCCCTTAATATTGTGAGTCAACACCTCTAGCATTAAAGTGAATGAACTCCCCAAGAGCCTTAACTTAAAACCCTTAACGGTATAAAATCAATTAGAATACAGACAGATACTAAAACTATGACTAAAACACAGAATGTTAAAAATAATAAATAAAATGATAATAATAATATAACAATGTTAATAAAGTAAACAAATACTCTACAAGGTTCTAATCATTTACAAAGCTAAATGAATAATTAAACAGCCCAGCACCTGCTGACATTATTAGTTTCAGTCTTTCTACCTACAATAAAAGTTATGACAGACCCACAATGATAAGAATAAAAATACATCACCTCAGGGTGCTTGAACCCCTACAGCACCTAAACATTAAAAATACTGACATTAATATAAAACAGCTATTAATGAGAACCACCGCTGTTACTGGCGCACGGAGAGGGCGCACAATGAGCCTGCTGCTTACTTCCCTCTGCTACAGTACAGAAAACAGCCAGATACAACTACAGAGGGAACACAAAGAGTTCAAACTGAAGATAGTTCTGTAAAAGAAGAAATAACTCTTCTTCTTCTTCTTCTTCTTCTTCTTCTTATTATTATTATTATTATTATTTCTGTTATTAATAACTGAGAGGATTTAACTTATTACTTAATAATTGTTACTGTACATCACTCTAAAAGCCATTTACTTTCACCAGAAGACGAATCCTCTTCAATGTGTTCTAATCTTAATATTATTTCAATAATATTTTTTTATGTAAGAACATAAGAATGATGCATTTCCTCGTTGTGTAGTTTCGCTTTCTCTGTTCCGTCGGATAGCCTACACTCTTTACCAGCGCAGTGATGGTAATGTAACCAACTTGTAACAGTGTTTTATACTTGGATGTTTCGTGTTATGATATTTGTAATGTTACTGGTGCTGTACCGGGTCCGTTAAATGTCGTTAATAACACGGTGAAACCTCTCAGTCGGTCTCAGTATAAATGCGTTAGCCGGGCCGAGTTCAGCTGGACTTTAAACTGTTCAACAATGATATTGTGTGGTTATTTAGTGTGTTTGCCTAATGTTTCCTTTATTGTAGTGTATTTAACATCTGTACAATAAACTGATCTAACCAGGGTAATTGTAGAAGGAATGAATATCAGGTTCATCTTTGTTACATAATCCTCTTCAGGAGGAAGATTCTTATTTCATACCAAATGTAATATACATTTGGTATTACAATTAAAATGATTAAAATGCTGATATGTTGACACAGTAAATGAGTCCTATGTCACACTGATGTGGGACTGTAGGTGTTATTAGTGAGTAAACTCAACCAGCTGATGAAAGCAGTGTCAGCATTCAGCCTTATGGAGGGTTGGACCACACTGACAGGGAAACTAATACAGTACGTCTGAATGTGAGGAGAAGAGAACACTGAGCATGTTGGAAAGAGATAAAGTCTCAGATAAAGCATGGTGAATAAAGAGGAAGTGGGTAGCAGAAGCTGGTCAGCAGTCATGAGACCAGTTTACAGTGATGAACTCCAGCAGATGGCAGTGATGTGACCAAATGGATGAAAGCTTTTGTATTACAGGAAGAAGACTGTCCTCTTCCTTTAGCTAGAGCTCCACCCTCAGTATAGAGCTCCACCTGCTGGAAAAGGTGGAGCTAATGATCTGGGACTTTCCATCACATAATGATTCAGTGGTTTGCTGACATGTTGATGTTTTTTGATGATAAAATTATGGTTTTATGTAAAATGACTCAGGTGATTTATTGTAGGGAACAATTCATTATATTTGTTGTTGATTGTTTTGAGTGAAATCTGAATGAGTAATACTTTTCATCAACTTTATCTTTCAAGGAAACAAAGTGACAACTGAAGTTAATGAAAAACAGCAATAGCTGAAGGTAACCACAATATTTTGTATCTAAAACCTATAATCAGTTCAATTCTTCATTGATTCTCAACCAATTTCCTGTGTTGAAAGTAAGCTTGTAAACGTTTTCAGCGTCAATGCAACGTTTTATGATCTGTGTATAATAGAGTTTGTACAGTTTAGAAACAATCCCAGCAAGTTTGACGACATGCCAGCATCTATTAAAAGGAACTGATGAGCTCAGAGGTAAAGATTTCCAATGAAGTGGGCAACTTGGAACTGGTTTTCAAATTGGAACCGGTTCTCAGGTTCTTGATTTCCATCTCTTGTAAACATAAGCAGTTTTCTCATATGAACACCGAATAACTGGAGAATCAGGTCTGTACATTGTTCAGCGTTTCCCTTTCAAGCTTGTAGCATACAACAGGATTGTTTGTGTCAGACGTTTAGGCGAGGTGTGTTGCCTGGATACGCCGTGCAGGAGGAGGAGGAAGAGGAGGAAGAATATGGACTCAAGTAGCATTACATGACATGGTTGACTTATGATTGAGTAAAATGCAGTTTAATATCATATCAATAATCATAAGATGAACTTATAAAAGTCCCCTGAAGAAGTAATTGAGGACTGTTTGTGCCTCACATTAAAAGCCCCCATGAGGTTGTATTTGAGGAATGTTTGCACTTGTTAATTTTGAAAGAGCAATTTTCTATTTGTACGGTTGGCTTGCAAAAATTGCCAACCCAATTGCAAATTGTAAAGCACTTTGGATAAACGCAATATGTGAACTGCACTCCATTCACTGCAGAATTATAATTATTATTAGATTTTTTCAATGTAATGTCACAAACCTTTAAAACCTAGTAATGAATTAGTCCAGCTAACACAGCATGTTGGGTGT
>NW_023339807.1:26284574-26297328 GCF_004916995.1 Morone saxatilis | reverse complement strand
TGTACTTTCATAGGGGTTACACTAATATGTATCTTCCCAAGTAACAGCCAAGGACATTATTGAACATTTACCAATTCGTATAAACAAACGTATAAAAACAAATTATTTTCATTGTGAATTAGAAAATGGTCTGCCGGCCGTTATTGGGGGCCTTCTTCATGAAACATGTTGTGAATGTGGTTTTGACATCTGATATGAAGATTGAAGTGAACATTACCTTGTGAATCATGTTAAGCCTGTGTGGTATGTAGTGCAGACGTTGAGAACAAGAACAGAGTTAAAGATAAGGTTTTTCTAGTGAGGTTGATCCAGTTCACATGTGAAAAAAACAATATGTGTTTGTGAACCAACATTCAAAATAAAACCTAGAAATGAAATAGTGAGTGTCACCACATTCAGAACAAAGGAGATGTTTTTCTTTGCAGAAACAGGAAAGCATTTCTTAAAATGAATGAAAGTGGAATCGAAACAGATTTAGCAAATCAATCATGCCATACATACATACATACATGTGACTTAAACGAGGCTGAAGAGATGAAGAGATGAGATCTGTTTGGAGCGAAGAGGAGACTGCAACCTTCCTCACATCTCTATATGACTTATACACCATCAGCGAGAAGATTGGTTATTTATGTATAGTTATTCTTAATGTCTGCCACCGAGTCAGATTCAGGCAGTTTCCCCTTGAAATAAATAAAATGAGGCGGTGGAAATCCACAGGGGCCACCAGAAAACAAAATGAAATTTTCTTTTAGTATAGGATATAAAACATGTTAATTAGTGAGCTCTAAAGGTACTGATAGGTGCATATTGTTACCTTTGGACAGGGCCAGGCTAGCTGTCTATCCCTTGCTTCCAGTCTTTATGCTAAGCTAAGCTCACTGTCTCCTGGCTGTCATGTGGCTTCATATTTAACAGACAGACATGAGAGTGGTATGAATCTCATGACAAACTATTCCTTTAAAAAAGTTCCAGTGTGTAGGATTTTGTGGCCTCTAGCGTTAACGTTGCAGATTGCAACTAACTGAACACCACTTCGTCTGTATTTGACAACCTGGGATTGTGCTGTGTAAGAGAAACTACAGTGGTCGCGAAACTCACAAAAAACGGGACAAACATGGCGGTTCAACATAGCGGATTCCTCAAAAGGCAACCTGCAGTGGCTCATTCTAAGGTAACAAAAACCCAACGATTTATATTTTCAGGTGATCAAACACTACTGAAAACATACCTATGAATAATATATTTCATTTCATCTAACAGATCCTCCTAAATGTTACACACTGAACCTTTAATGCTTCTGGTACTTCAGCTGATATTGTGAAATTCCCAAACAAATTCCCATTTCATCAAATTGTTGCAACATAATTTAAATACAGCTGATCATTCTGGGGGAGAGTAGGAGGCTCTTCTCTGCTGGAGATGTGCTTTGTTAGAACAGCTGATTGAAAAGACTTTTTGTTAGTCTTGTATCTGAAAACTCTTTTACTTGGCATGACAGAAGAATATGATCTGAAATGACAGGAGAGTTAGTGTAATATATGGCAGGGAGAACAAAGCAGGCATGACAGTTGGCTGCTGCTTGTGACAATTATTCAAAACATGTGGCAAAATAAACTAATGCCAGCCAGTTGGAAAGGGAAATACACATCTGATACAGTCAGCAAACTGACTTTTACTTTCACCATTTGCTTTCATTCTTCCAGTTCTGTTTAACAGAAACCGTTTGAAGAAAAGTGCAGATTAATTTATGCAATTGTCACAAAATGTCTCGGATGGCACAGAGAGACGGTTCATAGACAGGGAGACATGGTGTGAGACGGTGAAGACAAGATAGCGTCTTAATCTGTTAAATACAAAATGTTGACAATAATCTGTTTTCTATCACTCATCATAGATAACCTGAAGCATCTTTCACTGCCAGGGAGATGATGAGAGATGAGATGATGAAGGCATATATTGTAATTTATTGTATCTGTAGCACTCCAATAGAATCCAGGATTCTGTGGCACGTTAACACCTTAATCTGTTTTCTTTACTGTTACAGAACAAAGTAACTGTGAGGGTGAGAAATCAAGACACACCTGCACACACCATCAGAAACCTGGAAACCCTTAATGGGGGATATGAATAATCAGTTCCATGTAAACGCCATATCCAGAATGTGTGCAAAAACAGGATAAGACTAAAAACCAGCATATTAGTGTGCATGTAAACGCACTCATTGAAGAGTTTTCTGATTTGATGCCATTTTTGACAGGAGGACATCATTTGTCTGTGCCTTTGAATCACTGTTAAACAATAGATCTGTTTTTGGATGAGAGAACGCTCTGGTTATAGTCTGGTAAATGTAGACATGTGGCTAAGGTTAGGTAACAATCGTAACATGGTTAAAAGAAACCAGACTGTTGGTTGGAAAAAGGAAACAAGCTTCAGTCTCCTTTTTTAAAGTCCATCCTCCCTGACCTTCTTCCTCAGTGGACTTTCTGCAACGACACCTGATTTTCTCCGGTGCTCCTGATGGAAAAGACTCAGAATTCCTTCAGCTGCTACATGCCACTGATTTTATGGTTATAAACTGTCAAACCATTACAGTAAAAGATTGTAAGGTTTAAGTAGTTAAAATACAGTTTCTGTAACAGTAACACACCCTCATATCTCATGGCAAAACATTTATTTGTACACAATTTTAAAGGAATTTATACAGAATAAAGTTTTTTATATATATATATTACAGACTGTAAACTGCCCAGAAAACCCCTGCAAAAACTTTTCTTACAGCATTCATATGGTATTTTCATATGGCAAGACTGTTTCTTTTAATAGTGAAAAATTGTATTATACGGTATAAATATTGAATAAAACTCCAACCTTAACCTTAAAATCAACAGTACTAATATTATTTTACCGTAATACTAGGACAACTTGCATAGTTAGCAGTGTTATATGTTCATTTATATGATGATTAAAAAAAAAACTAGTATAAAAATGTAATGTAAATGTAAAGACATACAAAATCCTTGTGTGTGCTTCATTTTTGCTATAAAGTCACAACCTAAGTTATCCTTTGGTTGACCCAGGAAAATGCTTTGTCAAAATGTGTGGACAATCTGGGGTCACAAAAGTTTTGTTACATATCCAACATGCATTTCTTTCACACAGATAAGAATGTGACATGTGTTCAGACAGGAGGCCTATATGTCTGCATCAGCTCAGGGGAGATCAGCAGACATCACCTATAATCTAACATACGTACAGATGGTTTTCACAAAAAATGTAAATAGCATGGGGCACCCAGATAGCTCACCTGGTAGAGCTGGTGCCCCATGTACAAAGGCTGAGTCCTTGCTGCAGCAACCATGGGTTTGAATCTGACCTGTGGCTCTTTGCTGCTTGTCATCCCCCCTCTCTCTACCTCTGTTTTCTTTATCTTCAGCTGTCCTTTCTAATAAAGGGGACAAGGCCATAAAAATGTGAACAAAAAATGTAAAGAACATTTTATAAACTTTATACACTTTTTTTTTGCCAATGAACCAACTGCCATTGAAAGGTCCAGTGTGTAATATTTAGGAGGATATATGTGCAGCAATGGAATATAATATTCATAGGTATGTTTTCATTATTGTATAATCGCCCTAGAATGAGCCGTTTTTATCTACAGAGAGAGTGGATCCTCTTCCACTAAGACCACCATGTTGAACTGCCATGTTTCTACATCTGTTCTTCCTCGTTACGGTAAAACAGCATCATGCCACATGGTGGGTGTGTGTTTCTGGAACTCCAGTCTTTATCAACAAGCTAGATAACTAGAAACACAGTTGTTGTTGAAAATCACAACACTTTATTCTCTCGATCCTAATGTTGAAATAGTTTCCATCCAGAAGACAGGTTTATTGTGCCAGCTTTTATGCAACAAGCCCCCAGGTTACACAGAATGCACACAATCATAACCAGATGTTGTGGTTATTACAAAGGTCTTGAGCCCTTGGATTGAATTTCTCAGAATAGGGCTGCTGCTCTGGGACCAGTTGGGCTCTCATTTTGTGTTGAGCATCCTATTGATATGTGACCTTACCAGTGGTCCTAAATCAGTGCCAGTTTTGTAGAAACTCCATTCGTGGACTCCTACTCCGCCTCCTCAGCAGAGCAGCAGAAACACACTGGTCTCAAACCTCCAAAAGCTAAGCTGCTGTTAAACAGCAGTTTGTGAGATTACTGAGAGTCATGAAGCATTTGGTCTTGGTGGTTTTAGGTTTGCTGCTGTCTTTTCAGCAGGCACATAGCAGGAGAGATGAGACAGCAAATTGCAAGCCAATAACGGCCAGCTTTTGTCAAGGTTTGGGATACACCACGACCCTCCATCCAAGTGGAGTTATAGGCTACAACCTGCAGCAAATTGGTCAGATGGTGGAGACTGCTTGTTCACCAAACATTGCTACACTTATGTGTCGTGTTGCTGTGCCTGAATGTACTGCGGAGGATGACAGCCGGCTGAAGCCATGCCAAGCTCTCTGCGAGAAGGTCAAGACAGACTGCGAGTCTGTCTTCAAAACAAGGCGGTTGTACTGGCCAACAAGGCTCCGATGTGACTCTTTACCAGAGTCTAACTGTGTGCAGGTTAGTATGAAATGAAGAGGATATCTTCTCTTTTTTTAATTCCTTTTGTATTTATTTTATAGATAGTTTAGAATTGAATGTGTGGCTTGTAACTAGTTTGACATTTTGGGAAATACATTGTATACATGGTGAGATTTAGATGAAAAAATGAATACTACAGTACAGGGGAGCCAGAGGGAGCTTGGCTCCTCTTAATAAGACATGAGCTCCCCTGAAAACATGATTTCGTTACATTTTGGCCATGCATTTTAATCTTTCTGTAGGCTATCTTCATTGTCATGGATCATGCATAATGTTGTAATGGCTAAGATTGATGTATGATTTATGTAGTGGGGTGATCTAATTCACTAAATACTGGCATGCATTGCAATCACCATTGAAGTGTAGTGGCACAATATAATACATTTCACTCATTGTAACTGTAAGATCAGAAAAAAGCTTTCTTAGTCCCACTCAGTCTGCGCACTGGATCGCCATTATTCATTTCTGTTTTGCAGTCAGCATCCTGTGAGTCAATCAGTCAAGCACCGCACCTTGTAAGAAAAAGTGAGCTCCATCGAAAGCCATGGTATAGTTCACTCTGTCCAAAAGCAACAAAATCTCTCTACCAGCACCTCTTAAGCACACAAATTAGGGTGATATGTCTTTGTTTAATTTTATTTAAATTGTTTTCAAGAACTAAAGCCCTTCCATATGTATTTGAAGTTTGATGGAGTGGCTGCAGGAAGTCACTAACCAGGCATGCCATTTGGTTGGTTAAACAAAACCATCTCGGAAGTCGTCCTTGTGTATTTTGTAAGGATTAAACATTCAGATATGAGATTTAAAAGTGCTAGCTGTTTCTTAGTCGTAATATTAAGCTACATCTAATCATCTTGTGGCTGCAGTTTCATATTTTATGTGAGTAGTGTCAATCTATATATCTAACTCGCAGCAAGAAAGCAAATTAGAGTACCTAAAATGTCGATACCATTTCTTTAAAGTGCCACCACCACAGTATGTGGGCTTACAGTTTGGATACATTTTTGTTGGAAGGTCACAGCACAGAGGCATCTGAAGTGGGCATCTACGCTAACCACAGGTCCACTTTGCCCAACCACAAGGTCCACTGTCCAATTAGAACACAAACAAATCACGGTTGAGGTTTTTTGGGTTAGGTACACTTGTGGTTGATGAAAACTAAAGAAGCTAGAATATTGTTTATTAAAACTACTGGTTTATGTTTCTGTTCACCCAGAGTCAGAGCAACCCTGTTGCTCCAACATCCCCTGCGTCATGTCAGACAATCACTGTTCCTCTCTGTAACGGCCTGCCTTACACCGAGACCATCCTGCCCAACATTCTAGGCCACAGAACTCAGGAGGAGGCAGGAACGGAAGTACACCAGTTTTCTCCACTTGTCAAAGTGCAGTGTTCCCCTCATCTGAAGTCTTTCTTGTGCTCCGTTTACACTCCGAAGTGTGTATCCGGAAAACCTCGACCTCCATGCAGAACGCTCTGTGAGCAGGCACGATCAGGCTGTGAATCACTTATGAACAAGTTCGGTTTCATGTGGCCAGAATCCCTCAGGTGTGACGCATTTACCACTGAATCCTGTGAACAGGTAAGTCTGGCCTTTTGACTTTAACATGAAGATGAACAGATGTTTATGTGTCATGATGTGTTAAGCCACAAGTACAGAGTTTTTTAATAATAATACAAGTTGCAAAGTGTCTTGCACATTGAAATAATTTAAAAGTTACAGTTACAGGCTACAGTTTCAGCACTTTTTCCCTCTGGCGATAACTTGACTGCGTCAGTTGGTTTCTTATGCAAAACCATCTGGGAAGTCATAGCTGGAAACTGTTTGGAAAATGGGAACCATCTTTCTATCACCATCTATCACAGGCAAACATCAACCAATTAAATCAACAAACCATATAATGTAGTCAAACTCTGACAGTCAAGAGAAGAGCAAAAACAGCCTTTCCATCAAGAAAAACCTTAATTTCCATTCTTTGCTCCTCTTTTAATGAATAAATATTCTCCAGTTCTTATTTAACTGATACTAGCAGCACCTATGCTAACCTCTTTAGCAGCCACCATTGTTGTTTTTGAGCAAATAGTTGAGAGTCACTTCTCAGACATTTCATCACACACACATAGCATTAAAACACACCTGTTGTATCTGACAGCACTCCCACATACTGACTGGTCCAGAACCACTGTACCACACACACAAACGCATAGATTGATGTGTGGCAAGATAGATTCTTGCATGATCTGGCCTCTCACGAGGTTGCTTTGACAAGTTCAGACAACACTTCATATGAACTTGAGCATTACCCAACCCATAGAGGTACTTACATTAAGGGTGCTTGGGTCAACCACCTATGGGTACTTGGGTTCCTCACATGCCCTTGTGTGACATTACACTAAACAAAAATTACTTGCAAGTGTGCCACAGACAAAACCTATGGCAGTTGTTAAATAAAAGGCACTTGGTCTCTATAAGCAAAAGGGGAAGGTGCATATGTGGTTGACGAAAACAGCAGCAAAAATACTTAGAGATAAGAATTCACTGATTTATGTTTCTGTTCTTTCAGGCTCAAGGCATCAGTTTTACTCAAACATCGCTTCCAACATGTCAGACAATCACTATCCCTTTCTGCAGAGACCTTTACACAGAGACCATCCTGCCAAACGTTCTAGGCCATAGAACTCAGGAGGAGGCAGGAACTGAAGTACGTCAGTTTTTTCCACTTGTAGAAATGGGGTGCTCCTCTCATCTGAAGCCTTTCTTGTGCTCCGTCTACATTCCTGAGTGTGTGTCCGGAAAACCTCGACCTCCATGCAGAACACTCTGTGAGCATTCAAGGTCTGGCTGTGAATCACTTATGAATAGATTCAGTTTCCGGTGGCCAGAATCCCTCAGGTGTGAAGCATTTACCACGGAATCCTGTGAACACGTAAGTCTGCTCTTTTTGACTCCAACATTGAGATGAACAGATGTTTACAAGTATGTTTATGTCTCAGAAGCCACTAGAGCCCTAGAGTTTTCAATAATTGTTGAAAGCATCTTGCACAAAGCAATAAAAACCATAAATAGCTAAAGAAAAATGGGCACACCAGAATGGCTTCTGAAACAGCAAATGGGACAAATTAAGACCAAATGTTTCACGGACCAGGCTGAAGACAATGGTTTTACTATTTTGGCTCCAACAATGTAAAACAAACAAGTGACAGATCAGTTAATCACTGCCAAAAACTCACAATAAACTGGCACTTTTATGACCTTTTTTAGAGTTTTTACTCTAATGAGTGACAATTCCCTGAAATGGATTTTTATGGTTCTGTATGGTCCATTAAAAGTGCTTGTTTTTGCCACTTACCAGCTTATTATAATTGTTAGACAACATTATGGAAAGGGAGAACTGAAATATTTTGTGTTAGCCTTCAACTTTCCTAACTAACGTTTATGCTCCCTAATGTCAACCTACTTACATGAACTAATAAAACTAAAACTTCCACATTAAAAGCCAGTCTGGCTCACAGGAAGTAGACTGTGGGTATAAGCCCAATATAATGCATTTATCATTAAGGTTGAAATGACTGCTAAACTGTTGTAAACACTCGTCTACTACAGGCCAACTGCTTTGAATCTGTCTAAGTGTTATTTTTGAGCCCACCCTTTTTGCAATGACGGTATTTTGCCAAAGTTGTCACCACAGTCAAAGGAAAACTCTACCACAGGTCATGCGAAGGCCAAATTAGACTTGGAGTGACAGTGTGGTCTTGTGTCTTGTTCCAGTATGGAGTGGGCAGCAGCGGGGGGGTCTGTGAGCCAATCACCATACCGGTCTGCCAGGGCCTGTCCTACAACCAGACGATCATGCCTAATCTCCTGGGACACACGAGTCAAAGAGACGCAGTAATGAAGATGTCCTTTTTCAACTCGCTCGTGCAAGCTGTGTGCTCTATCGACATTCGCCTCTTCGTGTGTATGGTGTATGCTCCCAAGTGTGTGGCAGGGGAAGTGCAGCGGCCCTGCAGGTCGTTCTGTGAGAGGGCCAAAAAGGGCTGTGAGAGTTTGATGACCGGTTTTGGCGTTTCTTGGCCAAATGAGCTGCGGTGTGACTCATTCCCAGAGGAAATGTGTATATCAGTAAGTAATGGATACTATGTTCATGAAAAAGTACTAGTAATAGTAATGGAAAGAATAATTTCTCACTTCTTTTTCTTTCACAGGAAGACAGCAGGCCAGACGTAAGTGCTTTTACTGTTAATTCTTTATTAAAATATTTTGTAACTGCCCAAGATATAACATGTATATTTTATATTTATTGATAAAAAAAACATACGTTTTGTATCCCTGCCAATATTCTATGGTAATTTCAGTGTTTTTCATTAGTTAGAGTCATCAAGTTATTGAATGTTGTGCAAAATGGGAAACTATCTTTATTCATCTAACTTTGTTTGTCCTTGTTTACAATAGATGCTGGATGCTGAAGGTCTTCTTGCTAAGTTGAATGCTGGTGGCTTATCTGTTCATGGCAAATGTCAGTTTATCTTCCACCAACTAGCACTATGTAATTATCTAAATTAGAAATGTCTACAGTAATTTTATTTATTCTTCCCAATATAGCCCTGAGTCTCAAGACAGCCCGCCTACTGTTGACTCTCATGGATGTATCCTTTACAGCTCACTGCTGTTTCTGTTATTCTGCTCAGTATTTCTATCCATATTCATCACATACTACTTGTCCCAGGATCAAGGATGTCTCAACAGGGGTAATACCAAACTTGTTCTGAATGCATTGGATGCTATATTTGATCATTGATTTTAACAATCATTTAATCATACTTTATTTGTATAGCAATTTTTTAAAACAAAATGTAACACAAAGTGACACACACAATAAAACAGATAAAAAAATGCATAAATAGATAGACAAATAAATGAATGAAAATCAATTAAATGCCAGATGAAAAATTTAGGTCTGGCTGTTCCAGAGACGTGTGGCATAGTAATAAAAGCATGCCTTGTTCTGGGATAATTAAAAAAACGTTACCAGAAGACCTGAGGGTTCTAGAGAGTTCATAAGCTCAAAACAAATATGATAAATACGTAGAACTAAGATCATTAAAAGCTTCACAAACCAATAAAAGGATCTTAAACTCAATTCTAGATAGATTTCAGTCGTCTGTAGACACGGTAATGTAAAGCTGCGTGTCATCTTCAAAGCTATGGAAATTTAAGCTGTGTCTCTTGACGATGTCGGAGCATGTAAAAGTTAAAAAAGGTAAGACCCAAATAGGAACCATTATGCAAAAAGTTATGGAGCTTTGTGTTTTCGGTTCATCTTCTTTAACCAGCACTTTCAGGCTGACAAGACTGGAGACCTGAACGTGGTGGAGGTCTTCAATGTGGAGCACTATGTGGCCATTGCCAGGAGGGAGTATGTGGAGAGCTACGAGAGGAGGAATCCACCCTCCGTCACTCAAACCCAAATGAAGAAGACTCTGTCCGCCCGGGGTAATACATTGTGTCTGTTATAAACAACATACTGATTTAAGAAAATATTAACTGACTGAGAAGCAAGTCAATTAATTTAATCTTATTTGCGGATTGCTTTTCAAACGTGATTGTTTCTATGTGCAGTACCCGATTTAGATGAGGAAACCTTCAGAAGTCTGTGGCGTGAATACAGCTCTAAAGGTGGGATCGACTATGATGAGTTTGTGGTGGTCCTGACAAAACTTCAGATCCTCAGAGGTAATGGAAACCACATTTATTTTCTATGTACTTATTCTTAATGCCCACCACTGGGTTGGATTCACCTTGAAATCCGACGAAATGGGGCGATAAAAATACTACAGCTTTTAGCCACAGGGGCCACCTGAATCAACACAAAATACAAACAAGGTAGGTAGGCTACTTTATACTCTTCTACAGTTTAGAGGATCATATCATATATTTGACGCCACTACATATATGTATTGGACAACAAATAAATTAGGATAATATCATATGTGATTGGGTGGGAGAAACTCACAAGTAATATATATTTATAAATATATATAAAAATACATTAAAATTAGCTCCACCTTTACTATCTGCAATAATCCAATAATATAATTTATAGTGTTCTCAAATGGGTCATTGTGCAATATGAGTAATTTTACTTGTGGTACTTTGAATCTATTTTGATGCTTATTAGCTTGTTCTGGTAGTGGAGTATTTATACACTGTAGTATTGTTACTTTTACTTGATTACCAACAAGGAAGTCAGTTTGTGTTGATTCTGGCGGCCCCCGACGACAAAATAGGTAGCGTTTTCCCCGCCTTGTTTTGCCTGATTTTGAGGGTAATCCAAATGAATCCGACCCGGTGGCAGCCATTAAAAATAATAATATAGAAATAGTAGCTGATGGTTTTCTTTAATAAAACTCTTTGTGGTATGTTTAAGTGAAAATTCTTAACTGTACTAAACTGCATAAAAGATGCTATATAAATAAAGATTGATTGATTGTAATAATATTAATGAAACAGGAGACTCCCTGTTTATTATTGTTTTTGGTAGAAATGTATTTAATTTCATTCCATAATAAATTCCATTATAATAATATACATTTTAGTATCAATAAACTCCCTAATAAATCAACAATATAATAATAACAGCCGTATAATTTTTTGTTTTTAATAGCAGCATAAAAGGAACTATATCAAACGTTTATTCTACAACCCTGTGTTGTAAATCACAATAAAAATAACCTTGAATCATTAATAAGTTACCACACACTCAGTGGCTTAAGTATTTGCAGATGCAAATGCAGATTATAAAATTTAATTTCAATTTAGTTTTATTTATATAGCGCCAAATCACAGAACAGAAGTTATCTGAGGAATTCAGTTAGTGCAGGTGTTAAATATTTGCTTCCTGTCTTAGATCGTTTCCAGGCTCATCTGCTGCGATTGCCATGTGACTGCGAAGTCGCCAGCTTCTCTTTCAAACAGGTGAGTTTAAATCTTTGGTTAATAGTTATGTGATTAGTACTTATTAATGTAAAATACATGTAAGAGCAATATGATACAATCTAGTGTAACATCAGAATACAGCAGAATAATATGTAATATGATTAAGTGACATAATACAGTAGAAAATTTAATAAAGTATAATACAACATTTAATTCACTCACTCAGTAATCTTCACCCAAGATGATTTAACACAGAACAAAGGACAAAATACAGAGAATAAACTGTGCAGCAGCAGCAAAGAAATACCAAATGAACAGTTTATATACATTTAATAATTAAGGAACGTCTTCCACCTCTGTAGTTGAAAAAAACATTAAAATATTAAATATTGAAAAAAATGAATCATCCGAGTTAGTTTCTTGGGTTGGAAGTGAGGAGTTTAATCATATCTCAATAGTTGAAATAGTGAAGGAGAAACTCAGCTTTCTGTAGCAGTTCTTCTGGAAAATGTCCAGCGCTTTGAGGCGTTTGATGCTGTTAAAATGCTGACATCTGCTGGCCAGCCCTTGATATTGCATTAACAACACATATTTTGTCCCATTATAAAGGAAATGAGTTAGTTATTTCTAGTGCTGCATGTAAACGGTTCATTGTTTTATAACACTCTTTTATTCTCTCTTGTCAGTTCATGAAATCCGCCATAATCTGAGGATCCAACAGGAGCTGAGTGGAGGAAGATTGTTCACTTCAAACACTGAAAATAAGCTGTTGTGAGTCTGAGCTATTTCTTTTCTGAATTTTGTATGATGAAGAATGTTCTTTACTCTCAGATTATAAACAAATTTGTCATTTTGTAAAATTGTTAATTACATTAAAAATACTCAGCTGCAGTAATCATTAAGCCTTCTCTACTTATTTCAATTTCTTTGGTGAAAAATCAGAGGAGATAACATGTGAACATGATGGTGGATTTAAAATAACAACAACCAGATGATGTATTGTATTTGTGTTTTTATTACGTGCATGAATGCAGTTCAATGAAGCACAGGGTAAAACTTCAATCAAACTCCATGTAACATAGGATTAAAGTTATGGTAAATAGTGTTGCTACTGATTTAAGTGCACATACTGTATATCCATTCACTCTATTCACACAGTGGATCTGACATCATTTATAT
>NW_023339807.1:26282674-26284539 GCF_004916995.1 Morone saxatilis | reverse complement strand
TTTCTAATGCTGACAATAAAAGAGACCCTGGTTTTGTCCTCTAAATTGGGACTTTAAATGCTGCATTTCTCTGCCTGCTTTGGATGAGTTTTTGGAGCCTGTTCGGAGGTATTCAGTTTGTAGATTCAGTGTCTGAAATGGGACACAGTAAACGCCTACATTGCCTTACATGTAGTTAGCTGACGCTAGCGACTTATAATTATTGCATTCAATAAATGGATGCAACCCAAAATTGTAAACTACTACATTTAGAGCAGCAAGTGATAAGAGATTAATAGTGATTGGTAACAATGATTATTTCTTTCCAACTCACTCCTCCTGTGAAGGACTCATGAGGAGGGACTTGCTCAGTGCTCAATTGGCTACAGTAGTGCTAGCCACACCTCGTTAATTAGCAATACAATTACCCTGATGGTGATGGCCTCATAAGAAAACCCATTTCCACTGGCAGCTCAAAATAAAAGTATACAGATCATTGAAGCTGTGTGATTTCTAAAAATCTTGAAACAGTTTAAGAAGTCTCTTAACCCAACATTGGGTTTTTGTGTGCAGGTTACCCTAGCTTGAACAAACCCTTGACCAAAAGAAAATATTATTTGTCTACCAAGAGTATAAGAATACACTAACTGACACAGCAAAAAACACCAATGATTAAAGATCAATACAACAAAAAAACTAATAGATTATAGTCAGTCACAAACAGCAGCATATGATTAGAACCAACACAGTAGACAGTAAATATACTGCTTATCCTACTACTAGTACAGAAGTCAGAATTTGTGCTGCTACAATCTACAAAAACATTGATTGACATCTAATCCTTTACCAACTGCTACAAAAAGTTCTTATTAGAACAATGTATGATAGACAAAAACAAACTAGTAAGAGAGAACCAACTCATTATATCCATTAAGTTGACTATATTTACTACTTACTAGAAAAATATTTGTTGGTATGATTTGGTCAATTATGACAAATGCTGCTCTGTATAAACCTCTGAGTTGTGGTGCTGCTTTTCGGCACCTCAAAGTCCTTTCTGTCTCTGGAAAAGTAATGAGACAATCAGTTGACAGGACATGCATCAATTTTTAATATTTTTTAACTGAAAGGCCTGGTTCTGTACTGAGCAGAATACTTCTCTACCTGAGAGACTGCTCTATGCCATATCACACAAAGACACAGAAGAGTTAGATGGGCCCATCTTAATCCTGAATGCAGGGTAGACCGGCTCTGTGAATGTGGTCTGGAAGGTGTGGAGGTGGGTCAGCTGGCCTGAGGACACACTGTAGAAGGACAGAGTGCCAGCAGACCAGTCCAAGTACACTCCCACTCTGAACGTGGGGTGCATGTAGATGGATGCTCTTTTGTTCTTGTGACAGGACAGAGTAACCATCATCAGAGCAGCTCAGACTCCAGGACAGGTCATTCATTCCAAGACAGGACTCGTCACCTTCTCCTCTCCTTTTGATTCCTCTGTAAGTGACTGCTATATAAACCTGTCCTTCATACTCAACCTCCCAGTAACAGCGACCAGTCAAACCATTAGTACACAGCAGCTGTTTCCAGTAGTCAAATCTCTCTGGGTCATCAGGATACGGCTGCGTCTCTTTACCCACTGTCACCTTTCTGTTGTGGTTCGACAGTACGAGCTTTGTGTTTGCTGTGTTTGGATCCAGTGTGAGTTCACAGGCATCTGATGGAGAAAAATAACACAAAAGATAGTAGCAGTTTTTACATTTTATCAAACAAAACTTCTTCTCATTATTAAAAAAATCACACTTACACTTCCTCAGACCAGGTTTCATTGACTGTGATCCACTATGGTCCACCCTGCAAAAACAGTCAGATCAGCACTTAGCAACTTT
>NW_023339807.1:26274404-26282574 GCF_004916995.1 Morone saxatilis | reverse complement strand
ATATTCTTTAAAATATACCAGAAAAATAATTAAAATAATGTAAAAATAAATAATAATATATTCTTTATATTTGTTTGGTTTTTATATTTCCATATTTAGTCTTCTTATTTCTTTACAGATTCATTCTTTTATAGGCTCTCCATATTCAGAGACTTTATTTCAGCTAATAAGGAGGATCTATTGACAGAAATTTGTCAAAATAACATCCATAGGTTGTTTTCATCACAAATAATCACCTGGAACATTAGAATCTTTGTTGTTAGTTTACCTTAGAATGGGGACGTTTTATCTACAGAGAGCGGGTCCCTCTCTTCTCTATCTCCCCCTGGTGCTGACTGCAGTATAGACTCTCTCTCTTCTATCTCTCCCCTGTGGCTGACGTGCAGTATAGGACTCTCTCTCTCTCTATGTCCCCCTGGTGGCGACTGCAGTATAGACTCCTCTCTCTCTCTCCCCCTGGTGCTGACTGCAGTATAGACTCTCTCTCTTACGCCCCCTGGTGCTTTACTTCAGTATAACTCTCTCATCTCTCTCGCCCCTGGGGCTGACGTGCGAGTATAGACTCTCTCCCCTCTATCTCCCCTGGTGGCTGACTGCAGTACTAGACTCTCTCTCTATGCTCCCCCTGGTGCCTGACTGCAGTATAGACTCTCTCCTCGTCTCTCTCGTCCCCGCTGGTGGCTGACTGGCAGTTATAGGACTCTCTCCCTCTCAATCTCCCCCTGGTGCTTTTTACTGCAACTAATGTAAGCTAATATCCAACGCAGGAATTCAGATCCTGACAGTAAACTTCCTGCCTTTCATAACTGTACTGGAATCAAGTTCGGATTCACAGGATGTATTCACAGTTTCACTAACGTGTCTTTCTGGAATCAGGACTGGGTACTGAACATCGATGCTTTCACCTGAGTCAAGGCGCTCCTAAAGGATTTAAAACCCTGTCCCAGCTTTGCTGTGGCTCTCTCTCTTCGGCTGCATCGCCGCCAAAGCAGCTTTTCTGTTGAGTTCTTGGTTTGATTGTTTTTCACTTGACAATCATTTACACTTCATATTGCTCACACATCCACAATTTACATACTGATGTTTAAGTCAATATAATAAAATTACAAATTGTGGCCATCGTATTTTGTCCTAGGCTGTATTTTTTTATTGGGCCCAGCACGTGTGTTTATGACACCGTACTGACTGAATTGCTTCAATACTACAGAGGAATTAAAATTGTCTTCTCATCACCCCTAGTCGTGTTTATTTTGGGTGCACCCCTGCATTAAGTGATCTGCACCCCGCCCTTTCATGTTAGGCAGAGTACCTCTGGTCAAAGAAATGAAAGGCCTCCTCTTGCACCAGCACTCGATCTTTGTGGCTCACCTCTCTTCGTCAGCTGGCTGCGATTAGAACTATTTTCCTACAGTTTTATTATTTTTAGTGTAACGTTTTGTGTCTATGGTCCGCGATGTCTTCCTTCAGTTCCTATTCATGTTGCTTCATTTTTTCTGAAATGGATCAATGGTGTATGTTTAAATTTCCAATTAACTGTTATATCATAAAAAAGCTCTTCTATTGTTATTAAAGCTGTCTTTGTAGTCCTGAAGACTTTAGGTTTCTTGAAGAGCTGTTCAGTGTACGACGGCGTCGACTCAAAACTTAAGTGAAGCAGCAAGAACATACATCCATTGATCTAAATCTTAACTGAATAGATTTATGGAATCCAGTTAAAGATAATAGTTATTTAGGATCCTTTAGTACATAAAAGATACTAATACTAACTCTGAAAAACTCTGCTTACAAATAAGTACTGGGGTGATGAGTGGTACTATCTGATATCATTATATTATTCTGACTCAACATTAATGTAAATGAGCAGTGATTGTTACTGTTGGAGTTGGTGCGCTTCATTTCAACTATTGTTGTGTATCGACTGTCAACCTTATAGATATTTTCATTATGGATCCATTCTGCTGGATCACGTTTCTGCATCTAATCCGTTGATTTTACGCTTACCAAAGCTTGCAAAATATAGTGAGAATGCTCACAATGGAGTTCCAAAGTCCACCTTCACAAGTGCTGGTCAGTCCGACCATGACAGTCCCAGCTCCAAATGGATCTCAAATACATTCAATTATACAACAGTCAGAGGAAAACAGCAATCTGAAAGGTTTGATTTCAATAAAAATCATGTTTTATCAACTCGTTCATATGTTTATGTGGTAAAAATCTGTATTTTGTAGATTAGTGCAGTATAAAGACTACAGCGCCTATTCCCCTCTGAGAGCACTGCGGACAGAAAATAGAATATCGTCCACTTCACTCCTCATCGAGGGATGATCTTTTGTACCACTGAAAGTTGCTGTGGAACTCAGGGAATGCCTGCAGTTAACTGTGTGGACAAATTTTTAGGGGTGTGTCGCTCTTCGGTCTCCATGGAGACGGATCAACACGGAGTTGTCGGTCCAGTCTGCTGGTCAGGTAATCAACACAACTCACGCTGTTATACTGGAGCTTGGTTCTCCCAGAGACGATGTAGGGACCTCTCCTCCTCCTCCTCCTAGCCTTCTTAGCCTCTTCCTCGTCTTCCTCCTTTCCTGTCCTCCTCTCCCTCCTCCTCTTCTTCCTCTTCCTCCTCCCCCTGCAGCGATCCTCTCTCTGCCCCTCTCTCTTCTCTCCTCCTCCTCTTCTCCTCTTCCTCTCGTTCCTTCTCTCTACTCTTCCTTCAGCGAACAGCGATGTCCATGAGCGACCTCCCGTGTTCACGCAGGCGGTACACGGTTTGTGTGTGTTACTCTTCCTCTGCTTTCTGTCTTAAGCGAACACGATGTTTCCATTAAGTCGGACAGACAGCGTCAAGAATTCCCAGAACAGAAAGCTTCAGATCGGTCATCCCGCCCTTCATTTCTCAGAATAAACTTAGTATAGACCTTCAGTAAACTATTTTATAAATACGTATAATTACTCATATAACTTTATTATTACATATATTTTTCGATACATTATAATATATGGATTGTTGACACTTTATATGCTGGAATGTAAGTTCATTTACTCAAGTAGCTACTGTATTTAAGTAAGAATTCAAAATAAATGATTACTATTATTATTATGGAGCGATAATGTATCAGCAGGAATTTAATAATCAGAATAATACATAATACATTTGCCATTATTGGACGATTACTCTGCCTTGATAATTATGTTACATCCAGTATTTGTAGTTGAGTATTTTCATTTAATACTGCTTTATACTTCTACTTCACTTCATCTCAGAGATATACATTGCACTTTTACTTCTTTATAAAATACAACATGTTTTTAAAGATTGAAGTTCTCAGCCATCTTGACTTGATATATTTAAAAGAGACATAAACATTAATAAACTCTGCTGTACAAACGTCATTTTATCACTTAATGAGATTATTCATAAACTGTTTGTTTGTACCAGTAAATTGGGTTTATAGTATAAGACAAAAAAACAACATAGACAATATGATAATTTAAACTGCTCAAGGCTCAAATAATCTGGATTTAATAAGAGAGAAATGACAGTAAAACCACAAAAATCGTTAAAATACAGGGAGGATCTGTGCCACGTTGTTACAACTTGTTCTACACGTTGGGACTATACAGCTCCGTCCAGGAAAAAGCTGAAATGAAAGCATTGGTGTTGGTACCCTTTGTAGCTTCAGCAATCAGAATAATAAAAACATTCATTTTAGTTACAAATCATACAGGAAGTCATTATGCTACATTGTGAGATAGTTTTTTAAAATATGCAACACAATAATATGGACTTAAGAGGATGACATTGTGCTGCATTAATAGACACTAAGTGAAACAATCAGAGCAGAAGCACAGGATATAAAATCTGTAAATACTACAAAATATTATAAAGTTACTTTAAAGTGGGGCCTGAGACTGCCGGCCCGGGGGTCATTTCTGGCCCTTCAATCTGGCAACATGATTTCAAAAATATAATATAAATAATAAATATACATTTTTCCACTGTTGTAACTCACATTTTTCCAGATAGAAAACATATATATATATATATATATATATATATATTTTTTACATATAAAGCCTTTTACTGTCATTCCAGCTATTACTTTTATTTTTGCTCCAGAGTAATAATAAGTTACAGAGGACAGGGCAGATACAGGACAGAGGTCAGTGCTGTAGATGCAGGTCAGAGGTCTGTACTGTTTATTTGATTTAAGTAATAGTAACAATAATGAAACTGTAATATAGGTATGGGCTGTAGATACAGGAATGGGGTCTATACAGTCTATTATATTATATTATATTATATTATATTATATTATATTATATTATATCTATTATATATTATATAGTACTATTATATATATAATAGTAACAATATTATTAATATTAACTTTATTTCACTAATTTTCAGAGAGACAGATAATAAAGATTTGACAATAATAGTAAGTTACAATGGACAAGAAGGATACAGGACAGAGGTAAGTGCTCTAGATACTGCTCTGGGATCTTTCAGAAGCTGTGCCAGTAGTGGCGACAGCAGCAGATGCAGCAATCAACAGTTTGTTCAGGAAATACAAATATTGTAGTTTGATATTTGGCTCCAAACAACAAAAATATATAAAAACGTATGAAACTGCTGTTAAAGTCTGATGTTGGTAATGAAAATACTTTCAGAATATTGTGCTTTCTTGTAGTACTTGAACATTGAAGTTGCTGCTATATTTACAGTATGTTCCTAATCTCAGATTTATAACTTTGAATAATAATAAAATTAAACACTATCATCATTGTAATTATTTTTATTATAAGTAGTAGTAAAATCTCCATCTCTATCTCGGTTTCAGTCTAAGTTTACAGTGAACCTGTCCTCGGTTCACAGGGAAGCTGACAGGATGTACAAGTTTCAGGAGGTGGGGTCAGGCCAGGCTCCGCCCCCTGGAAGAGGCGGTCTGGTTGCTAAGCGATACAGCATCCTGCAGAGTCTGGGCCGAGGAAGTTTTGGCTGCGTTTATCTGGTTCAGGACAACAAAGCTTCAGACGGAGAAGAGCTGTGAGTACATTTACTTTTTTATCTTTTTTGATCTTGTTTTGATGCTGCTGGTTGATTTGCTGTCTGTTTGTGAGAGCAGAACAACTTCTAACTTTTGTCAATTCAAACTCTGAACATACTGAAAACATCTTTTCACCTGTGATCTCCAGCTGTTATACTCTGTACACCCTGTTTTTAGAAGCCAGCTAACCCAAGAGGGGTTTTAAAACGTTTATGGGGATCAAGATGTAAGAGAATTTCCTCAACACATAAAGGAGCACTTCATCCTTCGGTTCATCCCAAACATTTAACAACAGATAAATGTAGAGGAGTAAAAAGTACAATATTTGTCTCGTTATCTATCACTGCTACAGCTGCGGTTTCTCACTGGTTTCATGTCAGTTACCTGGAGCTGACTGTTGTCTTGTGATGGTGGTTCAAATGTTTTATAAATGTGAGAATGAGCAGCATTTACAGTAACAACAGTTCTGCAGGGCGTCACTAGAGGGCAGCATCAACCTGTGAAATCACTCACACACACATTCCTGTACTGACCATTCAGTGTGTGTTCCTGTGGCTGTGTGTAATGACACGTCTTCCATCTGATCTGAGTTCAGCCAGATTCAGATTAACACCCTGTCCACTACAAACCCGTAACAGAGAAATATTATATTATGATATGCTGTATGCTGTACACGACCCCCGACACCACTGGGGGAATGTAAGTCCTCCAGTACTGTACTTTTACAGTTAAAAAACATGTATGTTTATTCATGTTGAATTTGAATGTTTGTGATCAACTGATTACTCAGATTTGGACTTAAAGAGGCAGTAATACAAAGGGATGACATTATTGGTTTAAACTAGGGGAGTTAATGTTGAGGATCTGTCCTGTCTGATACTTTATATTTATCAAAATTTTGATTAAGTACCTGACACATTAAACTAAAATATATCAAATCTTTTTAAATCACGCACATTTGTTGAACTACTTGATCCAAATACTGAAGGCTGCAGAGAGACCTTCAACCAGACAACAGAGGAGTTTTATTTTACATCAGTTTACTCACTGAATTAACAGCTGCTATGACCTGCAGCACTGTCGTTTTAACCTGTGAAAGTGCCGCTCATTGCCAGCTGAACATGAGACGCTGCTGTTTTCTACACTCAGCTTTGATAATGATAATTAGTAGCAGCTTGAAGAGTCAATCATCGTACGACCAAATCATTTTCACATTCACACACTCTAATTTTCACTCTCATACGCAGTGAAGTACTGTAATGTAGAGTATATAATATATACAATAATATAGTTCAGTAGAGTTCAGTAACACAGTGAAATCAGTCTCCAGGTAAAGAGAGACATCCTCATTGGCCGTTGGAAGCAGAATTTGGTGCAGCAGGTTGCATTGATGCAGTGATGGTGATCTGTGATTGGGGGTTGTTTCTCATTCCACCTGCCCGGGTCGACCAGGTAAGATCCTTCAGAACTGCAAGACTGCAGAACTCAGTTTCAGGTTTATTTTTCTCCCTGAAAATCTCTCTCTCCTCCTTTCTCACAGTGTCTCTCTGTCATGCTCTGTCGCTTCCTCACCATCCACACACACACACACACACACACACAGACACATAGACATACACACACACACACACACACACACACACACACACAGAGCACACAGACACACACACACAGAGCACACACACACACACACACACACACAGACACACAGACACACACACACACACACACACACAGACACACACAGAGCACACACACACACACACACACACACACACACACACAGACAGACACACAGACACACATACACACACAGACACACACACACACAGACACATAGACACACACACACACACACACACACACACTGTTTCGGCTGTCTGACTCTGGATGGGACTCAACAGCAGGATTTACTGAAGCTCATTTAGAAGTGACAGAAGGCTTTCCTGTCTCTCTCTCTCTCTGTCTCTCTCTCTTTCTCATATTCATGTGTTCATTCGTCCTCTGAGGTGAGAAGTCAAAGACGTGATGAACATGGAGGAGGTGAAGGATTTCTCAGGTCCTGGTCCTCCTGTAAACCTGCAGAAACATGCTGTCATCCTGTCACTTTTAATACCACAGACGTGACAGACTGCCCGACCAAACCAATATTTTTTCTGCGTTTTGAACAAAACGTGTGTGTTGAAATAAACAAACTAAACGTCTCTTTGCTGGTTGTTCGGACACATTCAGAATCAGTAGTAGTTTTCTTTTAGCATTTAACAGGCGGATGTTCAACTATACAGATTTAAATAATGAAATTAATATTATAACTGTTACACAACTGATTGACCAGGAAAATCTTCAGGGGCAGCCCTCTTCATGTTGCTCTTTACTCTCACTGGGATGTTGAGGATGAAGGTGAAGAGACAAACTTTGACAGAGCAGGTTGAGCTGCAGCGTGTTGCTCAAGGGCACTCAGTCAGCAGAGCTCTCTGTCTCCATTACACTGCTGCAGGACGACACACAGAAAGAGCCAACGAGTCTTTGTGTTGTCAGAAAACAGATGGTGAGTCGGTGTTCGGAGTCGTCATCTCTGCCCTTTCACCATCTGACAGGTCTCACCCCTCCTCCTCACCCCTCCTCACCCCGTCTCTCCTCCGTTGCCAGATTTAGACATGGTGACCCGATCAATGTGTCAGCGTTTGCTCATAAATCTCTGCGCGTCAGAGACAAACTTCACAACTTCTCGTGTCTGTCATACAAAAATAATCTCAGATGTGAAGAAAAGATCTTCATCTCTCACCTGAAACTCAAATTAACAACAAATAAAAACCAACAGAAGCTTTAAGGATAAAACTATAAGGGCTTCAGATCTGTATTTAGGAGCTTTCTGATGCGCCGTGACCCCAGCTGTCCGTTGGGATGTGGTATCCATGACGACTCAAAAGAAACTCCTGTTGACAGCTTTCATGTCTCAGTCGGTGACAGTTTGTTTTCACCAACCAATCAGTCTCTGTTCAGTTTGACATTTGTTCAGTGTATTTCCTCGATTATGAAACATTTGACTTTATCGTGTGTCTGGCTCCACGTTGCAGGGTGTTACAGGGGTTTAACTGTAGTTTAATCAATTAATGGTTATC
>NW_023339807.1:26266690-26274304 GCF_004916995.1 Morone saxatilis | reverse complement strand
TAATCACCAGAAATGGCACATAGGCTAAGCGGTTTGATAATCTGCGATAACTGCCCAGTGCAAAGTGGATAGTGTCCAGTGTGGGACTACACGCTCCCGTATTGGTGGTTCACTACCGTATACTGCCTTTATGTGCCCTTTCGCACGTCTGGGCAGGATCCGGGGTCGGTCTATCCAGTCATCCCTATTAATTTATTATTCAGTTACACATGCCAGGTCAGCACAACACTCTCATAGGTGGCCGAACACGATCTGTCACTTGCATTGCTAATACGGTTGACACTAAAGGTTTGAAAATTTTAATTTTCCAGAGCAGAGTGGCGGAAGAAGGGTGTTCAAGCATTGAGGCAGGTGCACATTTAGTTAAGGATAATCTCTTTCTTGAGATTGGACCAAGGAAGCTACCTGTAAAGTAGTGTACATATTCAGACTTTCCGACAGTATACCTGTTATTATATTAGAAACGGGGCAAGGGCGAGAGACTGGGGCGACACGACCACTGACAAAGTCAGATGGGAATCGAGCGAGATTGAGGGAGACTTGGTATCCCAGCATAGGGGGCGGGGCCTCTCTAGCATTTTCTGAGCGAGGGAATCTTTTTCGGTCGATTATGTACTCATCTTATAAATCCTCAGACGTGTGCTGCACATGGAAAGATCACCTTTGTCACCTCAACTCCCAACCCAAACAATTCAATAGCGAGTGCCTGTTAGGGACTCAATTTCAGCGATTGTGGCAGTGAGCATGACGTCGCTACAGCTGCCGTGTATGTCCTGGTATGGGAAGCCTGCTTGATCCATACTGACAGAACTATGTCAATAAACACACATCATCCCTCTTTGTTGGTTTTGATCACACACAGCACACACACACACACACACACACAACTGATTGAAAACTTCTAGGAAGTTTTTGGTGGACAGTTCACACATTCACATCCGACGAGCTTTATCTCTCTTCTACACAATCATATCATGACTAAAGAAACAGTCAAAAGCCGACTTAATATGTGTCAGAACTACACAAAAGAGCCTATTTAACAGATGGGGTTTTCTCCCGCCCTAATAAATGGCGCCTGGTTACTTTTTTGTGCTTTTTTGGGATGAGATCTCAATGATTGCATGCATCAAAAGTTTCGAATCAATTTAGGCCACTATTACCACTGGTTAATTTCTAATAGATTGAATCGGCAGTCTTATATCAGCTTGAACTGAGAAAAACTAATTAAGCTGCAGCAGCTTCACTCCGTTATGACCAGGTTAGCCTAAGGAACTATGTTAGCAGGTTAGCCTAGAGTGTTAGCTGAATTCAGTTCGCCCTTTTTGTAGCTTTAGTGCTACTTTTATACTGCGTTATGTGCGTATACGTTTCTTATGTGTTATTATGTTTGTTTTCGAGTTGGATCTCTATGGGGTTTATTGGGACCGGTTAGTCAGCATTGCAACTCCTATCTTCACTCCTCCCCTTCTCATATGCATCAATGGAAAACTTGGAACAGGGAGAACACCGCGAACAGCTCTTTTCGTCATGATCCCGTGTTTGTTTTGCTTTTGTGCTTCTGTGCGACGTATAAGGCTGCGCATCTGTAGATTTATTATAGGTACAAAGCTCACTTCTATAATCATCGTAGGTATTACAGCTAATTCGCAAAAAACCATATTCTTATCGATTAGTTAATCTATTCCATCCCATTTCTGCCACTAGAGCCTCCTTAATGTTACACACTGGACCTTCTTTTTCTCCCCTGGACCGAGTGGGACCAGGGGAGAAACACTTATTCGCGCTTATTCAGTGGTCCACATAACCAGGAAGTAAACACCCGAAGCTGCCAACTTTTTTGGCGAAAGAACCAGGTAAGCATTCTCAATAAATTGAATAGGCACCATTTTGGCGTTGGGTATCTTGTTCTTGTCATATATCTGTGGTTTAACATGTGAGAGATGACTAGTCTGATGGTTTTAGGACGAAAGTAAAACAAGAAATGAAAAGTTTAGGTTCCTGCTTGTGGTCCCATTCCACACGCTCTCCATCAAGAGAATCTTTGAAAATGTGAAATTCGCTTAAGTTCGGCAAAAGTTTTGTCTCAGTCTCGCTTGAACATATGAACATACGAAGCCTGTGAGATGTGGTTGAAAGCTTCTTTGAGTTTAGATTATAATTTTTTTTTTAATGAACAAATGCTGGAGTACAATAAATAATCATTTATTGAATTAAATTTTGTATACTAACAAGCTTAAGTCATACTGTATTACACTTATTAAATCATAAAATATGTACATTTAGGCTGCAGAGCTCAATATTAGTAATTATGAGTATAATTTAGAACAAAAATGACCAACTATTCCAGACTTTTAACAAACTGCAGGAAATCAAAGTACTTGTGCAGATACTTGAAGAATTTTAGAGAAGTGTGAAAGATGGCCAACAAATAGCTGATTCAGCTTCATTTCAGTGCTCGATTATCTGCAGGATTGTATGAAAATAAGAGGTCTAACTTCTTTCACTGTATCTAAAAACAAACAGAATGACAGGAAATAGTGTAAGATGCACTGTATGAGTAGTTTTAATGTATTTGTTGTTGGCCAGAGGTGTAGCAGTAACAGTGGATGACAGACTGGACAATGTGAGCAGCAGATAACAGGCGGACTGCAGGCTTGCAGCTCCACAGCAGGAACTTATCTCACCCCTCACACTCTGGTTTTATTTATACTCACACTTCCTCAGTCACATCTCCTGTCCATTCTCACAGTCAATATACTCACATGTGGCCACTTAGTACTTCTAGCTGGTACAGTTACAGTGTTTAATGTTGGGTGGTTGAGATGGAGAATGAACCAATTTTGAGTTGTGGTCAGAAAAAAACAGTGGTTTACTTAAGTTCAGATCATCCTTCCATTGATCATGTCTCTGCACAGACACAACTTTAAACTGTAACTTTAAAGGTGCTATATTAAAACACAACAATGTCCAAATATATTGTCAATTTTGAATACATTTTGAGTAATCTGGCAAAACAAATTGTGGATGAATGCTTGTGTCCATCCACTGCTGTTATGCGAATATTAGAAGTTAAGAGATAAGCAAAAGGTGGCGCCAATTCTCCAGTCGGAAACACCAGAAGGAGAGGACGCAACAAGATGGCGGATATTAAAATATGTTGATGGAAACAGCTAGTGTAACCTTATAAAGCTGATATGCCAAACATGTTAAGCAAATAGTTTCTTATTTACACATCTAGAAGACAAGGAACAACATTAGCATTTATTTGGAGTCCAATATTCACTCTTCTTTACCTCTGTTTTGGTCTCACCAACTCCTGAAAAACACGTCTCTTTAGATGCTAAATGCTAACTTTGTCTGTCTGCTGTTTGTTGCTGGGTAGGCAAAGTAAAGTGGGTTTGTTGGAGCTTCTATTCACTAAAAGCAAATGCTGTGAGTGCCATGTTTTAGCCTCGAGTTTGGCAGTACTGCGAGTTGAGCTGCTCTCATTGGCTGCACAGTTTGTCCATAGCAGGAAACAATGGCGGCTCGCCTGGTCACACACAATCTCGTATTCCAGATAAACAGTAAATTAAACTAAAGCTGAAACAATTTATGGAGAGAAATAGTCAAGACAGTAACAGAATCTGGATCCATATCTGATCAGTACTGCCCAGTTTGGTCTGAGTTTGGTGGGTGGAGCTGGATGGACTCACTGAGAATGAGCTGTCAATCACAAGGTAGCCCCGCCCTAAATCATACCCTGCTTTATGGTCTATTTTACTGTAAATTGGACCATCATTTACTAAATGAACATCATGCTGTATGGAAGAAGACTGAAACTAGAGATTGAGACAATAAACTCATCAGGAAACCGTTTACGGAGCTAATAAATCAAGTCAGAAGTCGGCTCATTTCTCCATAAGACCCAGTTCTATCTGACTTCTTTTTTGCAGCCCATGGAGCTGCCCCATGCTGGCTATTAGAAAGAATTCAGGTTTAAGACACTTGTGTTGGCTTCACTTCACAGACCCGGAAGCTCCATCCACTCATTATATATGGCCAGTGTGAGAGACAGATAAGCAAATGCAACCATTAATGACAGTAAAATGTGTGAGCGAACTCTCAGCATTGTTTTCTTATGGTGGCACTTTATTATCAAGCTCTGTGAAGGGGAAGATTTGATTCATTGAATGCAGTATACAGGTTATATTTCAGCAGCAAACATCTACAGTTTGACTCATTCTCAGTTTCTGCCTTCTGAGCAGTAAGCAGTGGCATCGGTGGAGCGTCAAAAAAATCCATTAAGTTTTTATCAGCCGTCTGTGTTTGTCATTAGGGGTGCACATCCGTAGCCTACTCCATCGCTACCCCCCAGCCCCAACCCTGGGCTGGTCCCAGCGGATAAGTCCAGGACTGAATTTCTTTCCGAGCACACCTCTGGCAGTAAGTGAAGCTGGGAGTTGAAAGGAGGGCTGTGCTAATAAACCAAAGCCTCCATTGCACCTGCTGACCTGCTCACCAATTTAACAAGAGCAGAAGAGACGGTCGGCTCGGCTCAGAGAGGATGATTAACTCCCTCAGGAGGAGGAGGTAGTCAGGGGACAGTGGGTGGAGACGACAGAGGTTCAATCCCCACACTGCTCCGTTCTTCTTCTTTTAGCATCCTGCTAACATTAGCAGTCTGCTCCTCTTCAGTCTGGATGTGAGGATGACCCTGAAACATCACTGTGGAGGGGTTCTGTGAGAAGCAGCTGATCTGATGATGGTTCAGTGGACAGAAGAGGGGACATCCCAAATTAACCCAATGTGTGAAATAATCTCCTGCAAAGATGTGTGTAAACCTCTTTGCAGATTCAAGCTTGTTAAACCTACAAAAATATAAAAAAAGAAATCATCCACAGATAAGAGCAGCCCATCTGGGTTCTTTGGCCTTGCGTCAAGACCCGCCCCCTTTTGGGTCTAATGTGACTGGCGGTAAATGTAAATTTAGAAGTCTTTGCCAATTTAATAGCATAAAAAAAGAATACCATATTGCTTTTTAGCTATTAAATCCTACAGCCAGCAAGTTAAACAATGATGTTACGTCATTACAGAACAATAATTGGTGCCGTTATATATAAAGAATAAGGTAATAGTGAATGATGTGCATCCTGACATACACAACTACCATATTATATAATTATTAGGTCCATTATTGAAAGGTAGGTCAGATCAGTTTATGTAAAATATGAAGGTTAAGATACCCTCTGCTCCACACTGAAACTCTGTTAAAAAAGCAGCTGTTTTATGGTAGGGATGTATGTTTCCACAGTATTTCCACCATCAGTTATACTGATTCTGTTCAATCTAAAGACACACGTGTCATTGACTGAGTAACATCAATAACTAACTTTGTTAGAGTTTGACACAGACAGACACACACTGGACATTTTAATCCTGAACACTTAGATCTTATTTTACTTACTCTTTGGGGAAGTAAAGAAAGTCATAAACTGTTTATTTTAGTAAGATGGCATTTTCCATATTCTTTTTAAAGTTTGGTTTAATCTCCACAAAAATATGTCCTGTCTCACCCTTCCTCCACTGTTCTTCCTGAAGCTTCCTCCATTTTCTTCCCATTAAAGGGGTTTTTTACGAATCCAACTCAAGGGTTTTAGGAAGGTGTTGTACTGTCTGTTGTACAGATTGTGATATCGGGCTTTATAAACACAACTGAATTGACATTTGTTGTGTGCTGTGGCAATCAGTATGGCGTTGCACTTTACCCTTCCATCTACAGTACAACAGAATACCATGAATTAGGGATTGATATTTTTCCCAAATGAGACATTTTCTATCGCAGACATAAAGACACTATACAGGGAATCCCAGGAACTGCACTTGTTCTTAAAGTTTAACTTTAGCTGTGCATCGGACATCAGCCAGCAACACTGAATACAACAAGGAGAAATTTTTCCACTTTTCCAGTTATTATATTTCTCGGGAAACGAGGAAACGGGATTCCCAGGAATGCCCACCCAAACCATTTCCTGTGATTAAACTCTCTCATGAATCTTGTTGATTACAATATTAAAAATTCTAGTACAACCTGGTTGGAAGTGGAAGTTGAAAAGGCTCTGACGTGACACTGAATAAATCTAAAATACCATTTAAAGTGCCTCTCAACTGTTTGACCTCTGACCTTTGTCTCCTCCAGGAAGGTGTTGAAGCAGATTCCTCTGGGCGACCTTCGGCCCGACGAGACAGTCCGAGCGACGCAGGAGGCCCATCTGCTGTCTCAGCTGCACCACCCGGCCATCCTCACCTTCTACCACAGCTTCCTGGAGGGAGACGCCTTCTGCATCGTCACAGAGTTCTGCCAGGTAACACCGGAGACGGTTACAGTCCTGTACACAGCGGGGACAAGATATTCATCGACTTAACAAGTCCCTAAAATAAAAAAAATTAATCCACACACACTTACCGCAACCAAGAAGGACAGGGACTGGTGGAAAAACAACTCTGCTGTTCAAAGCACTGGGGGACACAGCAAGCAAAGGATCTTTGGACTACCAGGACGAGAAGGTTTTCAGGCCCAGGGATGAAGGGGAGCCAGTGGGGAATGCTGGCAGGGCGTGGAGTCCTGGTGAGCGGGAAATGTAACTGAGCTCAGCAGCTTCTATGGACAGAGCTAATGTCAGAGGTTCAGACAGCAACTGCAACTGCCTTTTTTATATTTATTGCAAGAATGTACATCATTTTACATTTATTTACATAAAATGTTCTAACAGATAGCATGGATAGCAAGCAATATATTTATATATTTATATATACATATAAATATAAATATATATACATACATGCTGCAAGTTAATTGACATTCACATATATACCACGTATTTTAACATATTTATACAATCTCATGAACAGCAGTTTAAATCACTTTGCATCAGCTGCCAAAAAAATAAATGCAAAATGTAGAAATTATTGATAAATATTTCCGGTACCAATAAATGGGTGATTGGGAGTTCTTTATCCACTGAAGGTTATTAGAGGTTTAGACACTGAGTTTTAACTGTGAGTTAAACTTGTTTGTGTTTCCTTTTATATTTATAGCACAGATATAAAAGGACACACAGCTACCAACCACAGCTGGTTTAACAGCTATTTAATTTTTAACCTTTATATGAGTCAATCAGTGACAATAACTCTTCACTGGAGCCCTTTCCAACATACATAAATACATACATATACACCGACACACACTTATACCATACATAGCAATAGCAATAGCAATAATAAAGTATAACAGAAGAGTAATACAAAAGTAGAGTAGGTTAGTATGATGGTGCACACTCCATCTATACTTTTATATAGTTTTTCCCTTTTTGAGTTTAAGGCCTTTAAGAAGACTTAAAAAATAAACAAAGCAGACTTATATCTCAGCATCTGGTTCACTTAGATGAAGAAAAGTAAATGTAAAGTAAATTGTCGAACAGAGCAATGACCAGGGAGAAGAAAACACTGAATTTATCACTGAAAGAAGCTTACTAAGTAACAATCTGTATGATTGTTAAAAAATATACTTACACATACACAATGGGACTGAACCTGGCAGGAAATGTATCACAAAACCAAAACTAGGAGCTAAAA
>NW_023339807.1:26262015-26266590 GCF_004916995.1 Morone saxatilis | reverse complement strand
ACGTTAGTACATGAGGCCCCTGATCTTTTTGAAAAGAGTCCTGAGATAACTTCTGTTATGAATTGGCGCTATACAAATAAAATTTAATTGAATTTAATCCACTAAATTGTGACAAAAGTTTGCCTAACTGCAACCTATGGTCTATTCAAAAGTCAGTCACCCTATATTTTTCCAAGCTGGATTTTTTAATCAAGTCAGAGTTTGAGACCCATGCTCAAGAACACTCAGGTCCTCAGGCTGTGTCCTTTTAATTATCCCCAAAGTCAGAACAAAGACCCATGATGAGGCATCCTTTTATCACTATAGTCCTCGTCTCTGGAACCTTCCTGAGGACCTGAGGACAGCAGAGAGTGTTGACATTTTTAAAAACAAACTAAAAACTTACCTTTTTTGTCTGGTTTTCAATCAATTTTCATTTGGATTGCAATGTGTGAAGCACTTTGTGTTAAATTTTGCTTGTATGAAAAGTGCTTTACAAATTCGTAAATGTTATTATACAATTTTGTAATATATTTATTCTGAATTAGCCTTGTATATTATAGTAAAAAAAATCATTACGAACTATAAAATTAAAACTAATAAAAACTAAACTAAAACTAAACATTTTTAAGACAAGCAAATCAACTCTGTAAACTAACTGAAACTAAGTCTCCTAGTGTGTTTGTACAGTTAGAGCGTATAGACTTTTTTGACTGAGGTGTCACAAGAGGGGCACTGGCTTATACAGGGGTGGAATGAAGTATGCGTCTCAGCTTTCCAGCTTTTTTCGATTTATATAATTCCAACACTGTTTATGGACCTATGTATGCAGAATTATTCACATACAATAGGCGAAAATAACACATTTATACAACATGCAAAAGACTGCGTAGTTTTTGCCCAAAACTACATGGGGTTAGCATAAAGTGCCTGTATTCAGATATCTTGAGGTCAGAGGTCAAGGAATCCCCTTACAAAAATGGTCATGCCAGTTTTGTTGGGTTGCTGGATCTTGGTGGTCAGTGTTGTGTAGGATCAGAGGTGAAACCCTCCAGAAGATTCATCTGAAACTTTTATTCTCTACGTGGTTGATGCCTCCCGGTTTGCAGCTCAGAGCTGTCGACGGCCCAGCTTGTGTTTTTTCTTCTTGCAGAGAAACTCAGAAACATCTCAGCTTTAATCAGAGCGTCACACTTCAAACGGCCTTTCACTTTAGTTGCATAGCAACAGAGAGTCTGCGCCACCAGCTCGGTAAAGAGCTTCACACCGCAAAGAATAAAACACCTCTCAGTTCAGATCATAGTGAGAATGAATGAACTGAATGGAATTCATTGCAGATTATAAATTCATGTTGTCAATTTGATTTCCCAGCAACCTTTTGACTTCAGCAAAGAATCAAAGCTGCTGACGAACTCCTGAAACTTCTTCTTTGAACTCAGTTTCTGTCTTGTGCTGGCAGGAGTTTGTGACTGTCTAGTCCCTCAAAATGTCAGTAAGAAAGGCTAATAGGACAGGACTGTGTGTCAATCAAACAGAGCGCCCGCCCCCAAGTTGCTGCTCTGTACCAACAGTCTCGACAGAGCACCAGTGAAGTCCACAGCAGAAGGTGAGTCATCACAAAGGAGTACAAATTCAAGGTACTTTACTTGAGTATTTCTATTTACGTCATACTACTTTCTACTTCCAGAGGAAACCTCCTAAACCATGACCACTCAAGGAAGTCTAACGGACCTCATCAAACTTCCTCTTTAGTTATTGTTTTGACATGAGAGACCCCCTAGTGGCAGAAATTGCATACTGTATTTTTAAGTAAGGTTGTGAATGCAGGACTTGTTTCAGTCTTTTGTGTTCACCTGTTGCTCAGGTAGACATCAGTCTGAGCAGACGGCTACAGTGAAAGCAGCAGGTTTCATAGAGGAGAAATAAATCAGATAAATCCAAGAAAACAAGGGGAAGAAACAATTTGTGCCTCACTCAGCAGGCCACCACTCTGCTTTCTCACAGCAGCAGCAGGAGGTGTCACTCCTCCCTCTGACTCACCCGTTTTAACATCACAAACAATTATATGATAACGGGGAAGGCGGGCTGATGAAGACATTCGCCGCAGTTTGTCCCCCAGGCTCTGTGTCTCTTTGGGAGATGATGGCGGCCCAACAGGAGCTCTTACAGCTCTGCATTCTCTCCCTCAGATGGATTTCTGCGTACTGGTGGCCTTTTACAACTTTTGTTTTTCTACTGGGGAGTTGATCTGCCTTGGAGCTCCGCCTGCATGCTGAGCAAAAGATGGCAAATAGGAAGCGAATAAATCAGCCCCACCTCACTTTTGACACAACATGAAGTTAGATGTGATGGTGTCAGCGGGGTGCCGGTGGGCGAGTAGAAACAGTAAAGTTTCAGAGCTCTGAGCACAGTGATCGATCACCCAGCAGCAGCTCACTGACAGACTGGTCACAGGACATCAGAGCTTCTATAAACACTGAGACAATACATCTGAGTTAGTTTTCTAAATAATGCATCTCAGAGCCCATTGGTTCCTACTGAAATCTTTAAAAACTCTAGGCCTGCCCCTAATAGTTGACTAAACCACTTTTTATTAGTCGGATAGTCGCAGAAAAGCAAAAAAGAAAAGTCAAACTCCCTTCAGGAGCTGCACCAGAATAAAACCATCAGTGCATTTTTGCCACACGGACCTTTTTTCTCTTCACATTGCCACAATTTACTGACGTCAGAATAGCATGCGAGTCAAGACAACCGATACTTCTGAAAATGTGACGTACTCAGAAAACCTCACTGAAGGGAAAAGCATGGTGAGCAGATTAAATGTTATTTTCTGTAATGTTGAAATGTTATTAATAAAGGAGTGTGTGTTGAAGAAGACTTATTGTTTTGTTTCAGTCTTTTACTTTTGAATCACATATCGATAATCATGGAATTTCACAAATTTTGGTATCGACCACAAAATTAGTGGTATCATAACATCCCTGCTCCTGATAACAAGATGGATGGTTGTTGTGAAGACAGGTATGCATGTATACGTGTTGATTCTTTTTGATTAATGTAAAATATTTAACACATTTACATTTTGTTTACTACCTGTGATGGCTGAACTATGACCTGTGACGATGTTTTTGCAAAGCCAAATATAATGACCACAGAAGTAATTCATCACTGACATTTCACCTCAAAGCAAAAAATCCTGCCAAAATCTAAAATCAGCATGTTCCAAGTATCTTCCACTGTATAAAAATCTTTCTTCTACTTCTAAGAGTTCATGAGTTATTAGCCAAAATGTAAAAAAAAAAAAAAATAACCAACCACATAGTGCTGCTATTGTATTGTCAAATGTTTTGGGGATGTTTGATCAAACCTTCGGTGAAATAGGAAATATTGTGCTTACAGTACTTATTACAGTAAGACACTAATCATTGCAGACTCCGTGTGTGACCAGTCTGAACGCTGTGATATTTAGTGTCCAAAAAATGTCTGTTGGTAACATTCGAATGAAGACTGGAGATATAGATGTTAGTTTCTTTTGCATATTTTGTAAGATATAACTGACTTTTGAATAGACCATAGGTTGCAGTGAGGCAAACCAAATTCAGTGGAAGTGCTGGAAAAAATTTTAGTTCTGTAGGACATACAGGTGACCTATTTAGATTTTTTTAAATTGTGGAATTTTAAACAAACATAACTGACCACATGGCGGCACTACTGAATACATGCTTTAATATGTTTAGCCCATCTTTATGGGGCACAAGTGTACCAGGTTTGATCACTTTAGCATGTATAGTATTTGAAATTTCATTATTGTTACTACTGTATGAATCAATAAGACAGTACAGACCTCTGCTTTATATCTACAGCAATGACATCTGCCCTGTATCTATAGCAGTGACATCTGTCCTGTGTCTATAGCACTGACAACTGTCTCTGCAAGAAAATAAATCAAATATTTTACTTTGCTAAAAAATGTAAATTAAAGTTAATATTAATAATAGTATTGTTACTATTATATTACTGACCTCTGACCTGTCCTGTTCTGTCCTCTGTAACTTAGTATTACTGTGGAGCAAAAAGAAAAGTGATACTTAAATGACATTAATAGGCTTTACATGTGAAAAACTGTCCAGAAAACAACAAAAAAAAACGGTCAATGTACAACAACCCAAAAAACTAAAGACTAAAGATAATAATGTGTGATAGCTTACATTTATTTTAAAATGATATGAAACAAGTAATATAAAATAATAATGAAAAAATAGTTATCTTTCACGGGACAGATCATATAAAATTTTTGAAATCCAGTTGCTGGATGGAGAGCCAGAAATGGCCCCCGGGTTTGCAGTTTGAGTCCCCTGTTCTACAATAATCCTGTTATTTTACATTTAAATGTTCAAATTAATAAGGATTTTGGTTGTAGTTATTAATTTAATTATTAATCTGACTTCTGAATAGTTTACTGTATTTTTATGAGACTGCTCAATCAATTATTGGCTATTGTTTCCCTTATTTAAGGGTGGTGCCCCGAGGATCTTTAATATTAATTAAAGTAATTTTCTATTATCTTTTGATAATTATAAATTTTGATAGCCTGAC
>NW_023339807.1:26256653-26261915 GCF_004916995.1 Morone saxatilis | reverse complement strand
CTCACTAAAGAGTGTGTGTGTGTGTGTGTGTGTGTGTGTGTGTGTGTGTGTGTTTAAGAGAGCTGAGGCATAACAAAGAGCAGGGAGAAAGTAAGAAGACAAAGATGAAGAAGGGAGGTGAGGAGAAAAAGAAAGATAAAGAAAAATAGAAGATAGAAGGAAAGGAAAATGAGAGTAAACTGAGAGATGGGGAGAAAACATGAGGAAGAAGAGGGGGAGAGGGAAGACTAAGAAGAGGGCAAGAGAAATAAAGGTGGACGGAGGGAGTTTGAATAGGAAGAGGACAATGTAAGCAGGAATTGATGAAGAAAGGTGGAAGAAAAAGAGAGAAAAAAGAGAGGAGAAGAAAAAGAAAGAGGAAGGAGGAGGAGGAGAAAATGGGGGGGCGTGAAGATAAAACAGTAAAACAGGAAGTTAAGTCTCACATGTTCTTGGCGATGAGTTCTGCGTCTTTCTTTCCGTCTGACGACACAAAGACAAACCTGTCCTTCATGTTCTGGAAAAAACAGAGTTACAGTTACTCAATGACATAACTGACTAATCCTCAGAACCAGGGCTCTCAAAGTCAAGCTAATCAAAGTAGAACATGCATGATGAGTATATGTGACTCCCAATGACGACCATTCAAAACAAATCTCAATAACTGTAACGGATCAAAAAGATTACAACCAGAATAACACTGATATACTTTATATGTGAAAAATTGAATTCTGTCTTTATCTACAAAAATGTTTAGGTGTGTGCAGCAAACAATTAATGTCAAATTACTGAAATAGTAATATCATTATTGTTACTATTATATAAATCAAATAGGCGGTGTAGACCTCTGCACTGTATCTAAAGCACAGACATGTGCCCTGTATTTATAACACTGACATCTGCCCTCTAGCAACAGCACTGACTGCTGCCCTGTATCTATAGCACATACCTTAGTCCTGTATCCTTCTTGTCCTCTGTAACTTAGTATTACTGCCACATCTTTATTAAAAGACAATTACTGTCAAATTATTGGACTTCACTAAAACTTATAAAATATATTAATAATATCATTATTGTTTCTATTATATGAATCGAATAGACAGTATAGTCATCTGACCTTCATCTACAGCACTGACTTATTACCTGAATACAGCACTGACTTTTGTCCTGTATCTGTAACTTAGTGTTACTGTGGAGCAAAGAGAAAAGTAATAGCTGGAATGACACTAAAAGGCTTTACATGTGAAAATTTGGACTATGTTTCTATCTGAAAAAAACATTACAATGGTCCAAAAGACGTACGGAAGAAGAACAAGTATAATAAGGAAAATGAAAACTAAAGATAACAATGAGTGAGAATTGTGTTTTTATTTTAATTGTATATGGAGGGTAGTTTAAAATGATATCAAACAACTAGAAAAATAATTTAAACAAATAATCTTTTGCGGGCTGGATTATGATATATTTTAGTAGAGAGGGGGATAGAGGGCCGGCAGTTTTACACCCCTGCTTCAAACCTTTTTAGTTACGTCAGGTACATACGTTTTTCTTTTCCTGAACCTAACCAAATGTTCCACAAAGTTATGAATACAAGATTTATTTTGAAAGTCTAACGGGAAGTTTCATATTTATGAAGTGCTCTTTTATGGGTTGAGAAAATTCTCCTTCTTAAGCCAAATAAACTATTTTAAATCTCTCTGGGATTAGCTGCATCATCAAAAGCTGAAAACAGGGATGTTTTCAGTGAAATGCAACATACACATTAATGGAGCAGTAATATTAATCCAAAAACATTAGATATAATAATAAAACACTGCAGGGAACATTTTACTGCGCTTTAATTATTTACATTTACTTTTCTGAAAGTGTATCTCCATTTGTAGATTTAATGTAACTAGTCAGTGTTTTCGAATAGACTTACCAATATCAATGTGCACAGAACTTTAAAGCTATACAATAAAATACATTAAAAACATGAAATTCTCTTTGGAGACATTAAACATATAAACAGACTCTCTGCTCTCACTGAGGTTCGGTTTCTACGTGTTTGTTCTGAGCTGAAGATCCTCAGCTGTGTCTTTGCTATGATATCCCAGAGTGCCGCGATGCAGTAATGAATCCCATCAGCATAACGATATTTCAGTAGAAACCATGGCAACCGAGTCCATAAATGTGTTATCTCTCTTCAGGTGCCCTGCGTATCCACACAGGAGGAGCATCCAGCCTGCAGCTGTGATTTATGGCAAACTGTATGACAATAATATCCTGCTGACACACACACACACACACCTTATCTGTTACTATGAGAGTGAGAATGAGAGAAAATGAATGAATGTGAGTAATTTTATACCTTGGTTTAGTGGGTAATAGGCTGTGTGTATGCGTATGTGTTTGTATTTGTGTGATGGGTCAGCCTCCAAGCATCCACAAGTACATTTTTTACCTGCCATTGATTAGACATACACACATTTCTGATTTAAAAGGAATAAATCAATGTTTGTGTGATAATTTGTTGGTGCTGCTGCTTTCTGGGTGTCCACGGGGCGGTTGGGCTGTTACTAAACACACACAGAGCACTTCACCAGCTTGTTCTTCAGCAGGATGGACCCTGACTAACCTCCGGACCTGGACCAGTAACTGCTGAATGGTCTGCTTCACACTGTGCTGCTGAAATGAACAAGGTATTCCTGGCTTTATTGGGTTTCCAATACTGAGCCATTGACTCACTGAAATTCACAAACGCTGCCACCAACATCTATCCTATCTATTCTATCTATCTGTCTATTATCTATCTATCGTGATCTATCGCTATCTACTATCTATCTATCTATCTATCTATCAGTGCCACCCATCGACATATACATCTCCACTTCGTCCCACTTCAGGACCAGAGTCTGTGCAGTAATGATCAGGGTCAGTATCGAGATCCATACGTCCGGGTGATTCCATTGCGAGCAGGACTCAGCTTTCAATAATGACGTGAAACCCCCTTTTTATGTTTTCAACTAAATTAAATCCAAACTGATGATGACAAAAATTAACACTTGAACAAACATCAGCGTGATAAGAATGACCTAAAATGGAAGAGAGCAACGAATTAGAAAGATGGCAGCGGGAGTATCTGGATATTCTGGCTTCATGTCTGTACAGTGGGAGAGGCCATCTTTTATATGTTGATGGTACAAACCAAATGCAAGAAGAACACAGACACAACCAGACATAATAAAGCCTCTAAGCAAACTGTCTTTCAACTCAGACTATCATCACTAGTTTCCAACTTAGTGTAGCCGACATGTTGTATTTTATTTAAACTGGGTTGGAAAAACTATAAACACCAAGCAGCCGGGGCCGGCATTGGTTCGGGTCCGGAGCAAAAGCCAAAGAGATGCTCAGTGTACAAACAGTATTTATGTGTTTAAAGTGTCCAACCTTCATGTTGTCCTCCATGAACTTGGTCTTGAGTAGCTCTGCGGCAGACGGCCTGGATGACGGCTGTTTCTGTAGCATCCTGTTTCAAAGAGAGACGAAACACCACAGATCAGTGATCGGGAACAGTTCCAACTTTGTATTGTCTTTCTCTCTGAGTGAGATGTTCAGATGTTCACAGATATGGGGAAACTAGCTCTCTCTACACTTCAAAAGTATGCCCACAAACTTTTAAAGCCACCTAAATAACATGTTGCATCAGGTTTGCTTAATGAGAAATATAAAAACCCAGTTCACAGCCTCATTTCATTGATTTCAAGAGGAATCTGACCCAGTAGCAGGCATTGAGAAAAATATAGAAATATCCAATCTTCTCTCCAATAGAGGCATCAGTATTAAACTATGACTGTTTATAACTAGTTAAAAACTAACTGTAGTGCGTTTAAGTAAAGAATCTGACACTAGACACTTGATTCAGCTTCTGTTCACTCGACTTCCTCCCAGGAGAAGTTTATAATGATCGCTGCCTTTTCTCCTCTGTGTTCAACTCAGGATTTGCTGATATTTTCTTTCTTATTTGCATATTAATGAATCACTTCCTTGTGAGTTGTCTGACTAAGAGAAGACAAACCCTCAGTGACTTCACAGTGGAGTCGGTGTTGTCTCCTCCTCACCTCTGCATGACAGAGTTCAGCTCCTGAGAGTATCCAGAGGGCAGCGTCGGGGTTTCTCCCTCCACGATCTTCATCACCACAGACAGGAAGTTTGGACCCTGGAAGGCGTGAGTCAGGGAGCACATCTCGTAGAGGAGGCAGCCCAGAGCCCTGCAGCACAGCACAAACACCAGAACATCAGCTGCTTCAAACTGTTTAAAATCAATGATGACTGGGTCTGAAACAACAACAATCCACCAACGTCTATAGAGAGAAGGTGTCTGGTCAATATTGTAATCTGAATAACTCGGTTATCCACGTCCTGTTTGACTCACTGACCAATGACAGAGCCATAAGGAGGTCTGGATCCAAGGGAAAAATGGTTCACATGTTTCAGTGAAGAAAAACATTACAAAGGCAGTTTTTCTCTTCTTTGTTTCTCCGTTCAATCCTCCTCTCCGTTCTCTGTCTTCACTCTGTTGGTTTAGTTAATTAACGACCTGCTTCACTTTCTGCTGCCTCCTCTCTAATTACCTCCGTCTGTTTATTAGCTTACTTACAACCAACAGAACAACATCCATCACCTCAGTAACAGTTAGTGAACCTGCAGCACTGCTTCCTGTTCTTTACTAATTATCTACATGAACACCACATCTATCATTTAGTAATTACTAATTAACTACATCTCTCTCATTATTAATACTTTAACATGCATCTGTCAGTTTATTAGTACTTACTGATCTACACTAATAACCTGTATCTACAAATTACCGTACTAACGTACTATCAGGGTCGGTTACAAACTGAAGACAAATATCAGAGTTCAAGATAATCAACTCAAAAAATAAAGCGCCCCCTGGAGGCAGCAGTGTTCATATAAGTAAACAAACACTATTTAAATCTGCTGTAATACATATTAGAAACAGGAAAAAAAATATGTATGTGAAAAGTGTCGCTGATGGGGATGAAGCAGTAGAGAATTATCACCAACTACTGAGCTTTTTATCTCCTACTTTTTGTTTTTGACGAATATTTTTTCTCTGGTTCTGTCTCTGTGTTTACATTAGGCAGCTTTATTCATTAAAAAAGTCTCAATATAATTTAAGAGGTGATTTTTATAAAAAAAAAATACAGTTGTATTTTGACCGTTGACCATAAGACTAGCTAGCTAGTGTTGCACACTGTTGGCACTGTAGGGAAGCGG
>NW_023339807.1:26256169-26256560 GCF_004916995.1 Morone saxatilis | reverse complement strand
GACTGTTCACACACACTGAGACAGAAACTGCTTCAGAATCTACATTTGGAACTTTAAGTAGTTTTAATCATTATTATTTTCAGTTATAAGAGCTGCAAAGGAAAAGTGTCCTTTTTTGAAACCACTGCTGCCCTCAGGCCCCGCCCCCTTGATCTCCTATTGGCTACCTGAAGGATTACATCCTGAGGAAGGAGCATGTCAAAGATTACTGACTTGATCAACCTCAGACCTCTGTGCTAGAATGTGTTGAGTTTCAGCCTTCATCACTTTCTGCTGCTAATTGCCTCCTCATCATCCTCCTCCTTCAGTAATTACAACAACTGACCTCCGACTGCTGTCAGCACTCTGTGTGTGTGTTAACATGGTGTGTTTACAAAGGTGGACTCTTGCC
>NW_023339807.1:26255721-26256154 GCF_004916995.1 Morone saxatilis | reverse complement strand
CATTAAGAAGCTTGATTAAAATGACCTCCGACCCCTCGGCTCTGTTCGACCAGATTCTTTGCTGGGAAAGTTTTTTTTCACCTGCCGGAGTTTAGGCTGTGTTTCTCGCACATTTGAGGCGAAGACACTGGAGTCTGTCTATAAAGCACTTAAAGGATCTGAGTGAAGACAACGCCTCATAAATAAACCTCACAAATATTCAAGAGATTGTCTTGTGAAGCAGCATGACATGCTCTTGTCTGCCCCCTTGTATTCCGTCTTTCTTTCGTTTCGTGGGCGTGGGAGGAAAAACGAACAGTTTCTGTTTAAGTCGTCATGGTTTAAAAAAACAGTGGCATAAAGCGCTCATAGAGCCCCCACCAGTGTTTTTGCTGAGCAGCAATATGCAAAGCACCACAAGCAGGATTTAAAGGGTAACTTGGCAACTCTAGCC
>NW_023339807.1:26255285-26255621 GCF_004916995.1 Morone saxatilis | reverse complement strand
CTAGCCAGACCATTACCCACAATCCCCTGCAGAGCTGTGGAGGACTCAGGGGTTTCACTGCAGCCTATTAGAGAGAAAAAAAACTGCAGAAGAAATCGTGCCGGGTTATCAGTAAGACAACCTCCACAATCAAACAAAAATAGTAAAAATTAAAACGTGTGTTTTATTACATCTGTGTGTAGATTTTTAAACTTCATCACAAAGTGCTTTTACAGAAAATACAAGAAGAAGAACTTGTGTATGTCAGCAATTACTGGACATAATCGAGGCTGCCAGCACTACTAAACCTTCATATTGTTCTCCTTTCGCCCCCAGCTTCATACATCCTTTAACATA
>NW_023339807.1:26251763-26255247 GCF_004916995.1 Morone saxatilis | reverse complement strand
ATTAGAAACACTTGACATCATGTATAGCTGATGCTGGCTATTTAAAGTGCCACACAATAATTTTAAAATCACAACAGTTGGACGTGAAAAAACTGTGTGTGTTTAGGAGGTAAAGCTGCCCATACACTGTTACAATGGCAGGGGTAAGCGGGTTCGACCTGCTGTCTGTGTAAACAGGTCTTCTGATTTTAGTGTAATAGAACTTTATTTAAATACACAGTGGGCCTTTGTCTCAGCATTTTGTTCATTTATCTAGATCTAAATTAAATAGTTATTTTTAAAGTTTAGATTATTATTTAAGATATAAACAGGATAAGGGCTGGTTGCAGTGTACAGTGACAGAGCTTCAGTCTCAGATCAACAGTCTTGAATACAGACGGAGAATGTATCAAAATATCAGGAAAACTCATCTCTGATCAACATTCACAGGAAATAATCTGCTCAAAATTTATCCAAATTCCTTGTTTTACACAAACTTCTTGCAGTTATTGTGTTCACTCTCTCTCTTTCTCCCCTCTCTCTCTCTGTCAGGATCGGGATCTGGACTGTAGGCTAGAGGAGGTGCGACAAGCTGGGCGGAGCCTCCCCGAACTCCAGGTCATCGATTGGCTCATCCAGCTGCTGCTCGGCCTTCACTACATGCATGACAGGTGGGGTTACTGTCGCCATGGTAACCTGGATTTCTCCCCTTTCCTCCCCAAGTGCAATGTTTTTTTTTCTTTCCTTTCTGCATATTCTACATTTTCAGGATAATTATGTTAAATAGCTTCATTAGCTACCTCGCAGCATTTGGCTGGAGGTCAAAGGTTGGTGAGTACATAGAGGTAGTGAACTGGAAGCTGACGTACAGGTTCTGTAGCTTCACACATCACAGTATCCGTCATTCAAACAGTAATTAAATGAATCGATCAATAAACAATTGTTGATGTTAATGTCTTTTTGTCCCGTTTCTTTGACTGCTGCGCCACTCCCTGCAGGCGAATCCTCCACAGAGATCTGAAGGCCAAGAACGTCTTCCTGAAACGAAACCTTGTTAAAATCGGTGAGTTTCCTACTCTGCTGCAAAGGCTCATGGGACATGGGGAATCTTACTGTGTGTTTGTGTGTTGGATGTGGGTTTGTTTCTCTCATGTTGCTTTCAACTCTCTCACTCAAAACTTTTAAAAACAGGATCCTAAATAGAAACGTGCCTCCAGCTAATCATTATGCAAATATAATATTTGCATTTAAAAAGGGGTTTTAGGACCCCTGAGAGCCCCAAATTGGGAAGGCTCATTATCCTCTTGTGATCGTCGAAAGTATTGGGCAAGCAGGACATAACTGTGGGAAAAAAGTAGCAGACAACATCCTGAAGGCTTCACGTGGCTCCTGGGATATACCTTTAAAAGTGTACTCCTGGTTACTGCTGCAGTAAGGCTTGGGGACGCTGGGGCGCACTGAATCTTAATCAAGGATTAGTTGGGCCGAGGAGGATCGACATGATAATAGTGACCAGCCTTGACCTAGGGACAGTTAATGAAGGAAGGCATGAGGATCTAACGTTACGACACAGCGCAGGAAGTTAAGAGTTCTATAATGTAGCTGGGGGCTAGACCATGTCTTTTTGGAGAATTTGAGGAATATGTGACCTACGATTGGTGTTGGTTAAAATTCGAGCTGCTGCGTTCTGCACAAGCTGAAGCTGAGCCACTGAGAATTTACCTAGGCATGTAAACAGTTAATGACATGTGATTCCTAGATTTCTGGCTAAAGGTTTAGAGTAAGGGTTATTTAGATGTTTTATATCGGTTGCCAGTGGACCAATAAACAGTTGTAGTTTGCTTGCTAGGTGATCTGTCTTGTTTGAGTTTATCTTAAGAAAGTTAGAGGTCATCCATTTCTCAGTAGCAGTTAATCACTCCATTAAATTGCTCAGACAGCTAACATTATCTGGCTTGAAGGAGAAGTAAATTTGTTATCATCAGCGTAGCAGTGGATCCTGCAAGTTCAGGCAAAGGCCGCATTTGAAGGAGCCTTCGAAATGGAACAACCTTATCGCTACCCATGTCCTGATCAAGATTTATATCCCTTTATCTGATCTGAGTCATTTAGTATCTTGATTTTTTTTCCTTGATAAAATTCAGTGTACACTTTCAAGTACATTAAAATTATTCAATCAATCAAATGCATATTATTGCCAATTAAATAGCTCTGCATTGCATCAAGAAAGAAATGTCTGAATGAACTGTATTCTCGGAGTGTATTTTCCTCATCTGTACAGACAGACAGGCTATTTGCTTATTGTGATGTTTCTTTGAGTATCTTGATGATTTACATTTTCTCATATTTTTTATTGAAAGATTTTTAAATAGAAACATGAACAAAATATTTTTGGACATTATTTGAACTACGTAAATGTTTTAGTTTTGAAGATATGCTAATTTTTACTGGCTGGAGTGCACAGCATTATGATGGTAAACATGGAAGCCTTAGCTTTCTGCTGCAAAAAGAATGAATGCTCTAGATATTATTATTTTAGATTGATTTAAACATGATGGTGCTAAAACCGGCCTCCCTTTTAGGTCTTAAGTACAGTACTTTCCACCACTGCTTGTGGTAAATATCTTAACAACAACAACCTGTCAGGTCTCTGTTAAATGATCCCGTCTCCACCCTCCATGACCTTCCCTGAGGCTGTTGTTCCTTGTCTGTTTTCAGGTGACTTTGGTGTTTCCTGCCTGCTGATGGGATCATGTGATCTGGCCACCACCTTCACAGGGACGCCGTACTACATGAGTCCAGAGGTGCTGAACCACCAGGGCTACGACTCCAAGTCTGACATCTGGTAAACTTTACTGAAGGGGTTCATTCTGTATTTCTCTTCTTGTCAAGAAACCTCGTGAAAACCAACAATGTGTTTCTGTGTCTCTGTGGTTTCTGACTGACACAGTTCTGTAGAACCAGCACAGCTTTGCTTTCCTCTGATGTGATTGGTTAGCAGCTGGAGGCTGAACAGGTGCACCATGGAATGGATGAATAGACTCCTGCAGGTGGAGAGCAGGAATTCATTTCATTTTTGTTGCTGCTGGAAGGAAAACAAATACCTTCTGTAATTCTTTGGCCGGTCTGAGTCTCTCTTTTACTGTCCTGCAGCGGAGGATTCGCTGGTTTTACAGACAGAAATGTGAATCTGCCTGCAGACGTCTTGGGCGACGGTATTCCAGAGATTGAGACTGTGGCTGCAGAGGATTGCTCCACTTTAGGGTTGAATTTGGGGCAAAGCTGACAGAAATACTGATTTATAGCTGTACGTCTGCTCTATGCCAGTGGTTCCCAACATTTTGCTTTAAGGGACCCCTTTTCTATTATTGAGTACACTGACGACTCTTATAAAGTGACATATTTTATGGATATTTTATATTATATTCAAAACTGTACAATGAACCCAAACAGTGAACTCAGTAACTGCAAGAAGTTTGTGTAAAAGGAGTAATTTGGATGAATT
>NW_023339807.1:26248013-26251663 GCF_004916995.1 Morone saxatilis | reverse complement strand
TCTGTCCAACAGCGTGGGAGAAGCAGTGATTTTTAAGGTGGAACTGCTTTATTCAGTGTGTTTAGTGGTTTTAATCAGCAGGTCTGTTTGTTTTGGAGAGGAGGAGAATGCAGTGATGTGATAGGACAGTTCCAGATGATGGATAGGTGTGTGTGTATGTGTGGTTGTCTGCAGGCAAACGAAGGTTCACCTGCAAACGCTGATGGAGAAGTCAGAGGTGGAGAAGATGACGCCAAGAGAGAGAATGAGGCTCCGCAAACTGCAGGCTGCCGACGAGAAGGCCAGGAGACTCAGGTAACACACACACATACACACATACACACAGACTCTGGCCACATGTGGAATTCATATTCCAAACAAATGGGGGGCAGCATTTTACCAGAGTAACCACTAACTGTAGCTGCCTGGAGACCATCTCTGACCAAGCGGCTAACTTCCAGTTTAATTGTGCGGATCTTCTAGACTTTCAAAATATTATCGGACTGAACGGATCAAATTCTGATAGTGAAGTTCTGATGCTTGAAAAACTTCACATACGGTTTTACAGCTGCTTCTTTCACAATGTGGTCTTATGGAAAAAAGTCATTTTTGGCCAGTTTGCATCACGTGACGGACGCCATTGCTGTAATTTCATGGTCTGGCCACTATGTCAAATTGGCTTCAAAGCCCGGCGCTCTTCTTGGAGCCAGAATAGGAACCAGAGACAGGCAAGCCTCCCCAGGCACACAGCTGGACCGGGACCAGACACAGGAGGCCGACAGGGAATACAGTACAGCACGTGGGATTACGGCAGGGTCAGTCCCCGGGTTCCAGGAGCCAAACCCGCCAGGAAAACCACCTTGATGTTGTTGGACTGAAGGCGGACTGGATGCTACAGTGACACACTATCTTGGGGTAGTGGTATTAGCATGCTAATCTGAACACAATCCATAGATATAACGTCCGAAACTATTATTTCTTCACATTCTGTTAATAATTTTAGTTAATTTTTGAACGTTTTAGACTAAAATTCATACATATTGCGCCTTTAAGCTCATGTCTTTGTTTCTGTCTCTGCAGGAAACTGGCTGAGGAGAAATATGAGGAGATCCACACCCGAAGGAGGGAACTGAGGAGCCGCCATTTTGAAAAAGTCAGCCTGGATGTACTGAATGTAAGAAAAGATTAATTATGTGTATTTAACTACAGTTATTGAATTAACCCCCCTGACCACAAACTGCCTCTGTTCGTGGACTCATGTTTAATTAATTAATCCTCTTAGCAGTTAATTAGCTAATAGCCTCCTGAAACCGTCTCTGAATTTGTCAGTTTTGAAGTCAGTTCTCGTGGCTTTCACTTAAGAGTTGATTGGCTCTTTTCGTCCAAACAACAGGAGAGCAGAGAGGACGGAGACTGTCAGAGTCGACCAATCAGTGTCCAGGATCACCGTTCGCCAGGTGGGTCGCAGCCAATCCGGGAGCAGGATGAAGGAAAGACGTCTGAGTCTGAGTCCGGACTGCAAGGTGAGAAACAATATTACACTTCATCATAGTTTAGTTTTAATGTCATCATAACGAATGCACATGTGATTATTGTTTGTGTGAATCTGATTAAATAAATCCTGAAGCATGCTGTAAAATACAGTATCTCATCAACCAGATTTAATAAACTCTGATAAGTTTCCATCAGTTTGTAGAGATGATTTGTGTTCGTGATGTTTCCCGCCATGCTCTCTGTCACTTAAGTTCCTGGAGTAAACAGAGCAGCCAGCGAGCTAAAAACTAATGAAATCCACAGCTGATCTGTAGCAGAAAAGCTCTCCGGAGAATTTTTCCACGTTCGAGAAACTTAATCATGTGTTTATCTAGAAAATCCCTCAGGATCTGCCAGGTATTTCATTAAAATTAGTGTCAGTTCTGACAGATGATTCAGATGAGAGGAAGAACTTATATTTCTTTCTGTTGTTCTTTAATCCGTCATCTCACCTGGTGGTAGAAATAAGTTTATTTCAGGGGTGGACCCCATTTAAACACCTCTCTGTGTAGCACAATGCAAGTTTTCTTTGGTTTGCAGTAGTATTGTGGCAGTACGTGGTTGTGGGGAGGAGGGTCGGTGTGGATGTGCAGTGGCAGGAAGCTTTGAGAAGACATGAAAAGATGGTAGAAAGATACAAATACTTTGTCCACAGGTGAAACTTCTGTCAAGGAGAACAACGGTTTGTTCAGAGGTTTAACAGACAAAGACGTCAGGAGCAATGTTGGAAGTATCGTGTTATAAGTTAGGAAAATAACACTCTAATAACACACTGTAAAAATTACTAAGTAAGTTTATTATCAAACCTGCCAGCTGTCCCCAGACTTTTTTCACTGGGGAGGCACAAGAGGGGCACTGACTTATGCAGGAGTGGCATGAAGTATATGTCTGACAACATTATGGAAAGAGTCCCTTCTGTTTAACCAGAAACAGCCATCACCGAGCACCAGGCTCCATAGACAAAAACACAAATTTTACCTCACAGATCATCAGATCTTCATGATACTTTATTATTATATGAGTATAATATTAAAAGTGGACAGAAACAGAATAAAATCGTCTCTGTTAGTGTTTCCAACAATCACCAACTCTAGTTTNNATCCTTAATTCACCGATGTAGATGTGAAAATATCTGGAGAGCAGCGAGAGGGAGGAAGCTTGTATTTTTATAGTGTGGTATTAGTACTTTTACTAAAGTGAAGGATCTGAATACTTCTTCCACTGCTGACTTCAGTTTCTTCTCTTAGTATCATGTCTGATGTACAAAAGATTACTTGATGTGTTTCTCTGGGAGTTGCCTGGAACCTTGGAGACTCCTGGAGTTCCCTGGAGGCCTCTTAAAATCCCTTTCACCCGTTTGGGAACCACTGATCTGAGATCTGACCGGCCAGATTAAGAAATGAATCCTTTGAAGTTTGTTGAGTCCAAGTGAGACGTTAAATTTGTGTGAAACTCTCAGCTGGAGATCAGAAGGGAGCCAGATGCTCCTGCAGGGAATTCAGAAAGGAAAACTCTTTATGTACTTAATCTTTTTGACTGAAAACAGCTACACTTGTTATTTTTTGCCGTGCATGCAGATGTAATTTTTTACAGTTTTCAGTGTTGAAGAGCCTCTAGGGTCTTTACACAGAAAATATAGATTCACACAAAGAAAACAAAGCCGGAGTTAATTTAATGTTTTCATATTTTTGAAACAAGGTTGGTCTATTCTCCTTCCTCCAGCAGTCAGAACAATATAACGGTCATTTAGTGTTCATGTTTCCCCTCACAGTGGGCCTGATATAGAGGTCCGATTGCATCAAACCGCTCAGGGACACATGACGAAACCAGAGAGGAGAGTTTCTCTCCTCCTCCTGCTGCTCAAAGACAAAAATAAAAACTCATGTCATCATGCAAGGAATGGTTTTCAGAGGATTTCATTTCACGTTGTCTCACACACAAAACACACTCTTGTGTTTGTGCTCCTGTCTTTGTGAGGACCCTCATCAAACAATTTCCTGTTTCATGGCGAAACATTGCCACAGGATACGATGTTCAACGCAAACTCAATCTGTTGATGGTCTTCAGATGCACAGAACATACAACGCTTGGAAATCGCCAAAATGTTCCCACTTTTAAAGGTTTTATATGAGATATTA